>NC_140285.1:635017-921979 GCF_964030765.1 Micromesistius poutassou | reverse complement strand
TCTGGATTAGTTCATATTGTCATTAGTTACATAGCTGCAGCTGTAACATAATTAACACAACTCACCTTCAGCAGGCTGTGTTTCACTGGAGGGAGCTGGAGGGCTGGATGTGGGGCTGTAGGGCTGGATCTGGGGCTGTAGGGCTGGATCTGGGGGTGTAAGGCTGGATGTATCTTGACCTGCAGGTTGTGTTCAAACATACAGTTAATTTATACTGTACAAATACACTTTAGATCATTTGACTAAGACCTACAATTAATTAATAACAAGGTGTAACTGTAACATCCAACAGTAATAATAATAACAATAATAATAACAAAGACAAAATAGCAGTTTATTATTAATGGTGACCACAAATAATGGGCTGAACGTACGGGCTCAGGGGGGAGGAGATGTGAAGATGAGGGACCAGAGAGGAGAGGTGTGGATGAGGGACCAGAGAGGAGAGGTGTGGATGAGGGACCAGAGAGGAGAGGTGTGGATGAGGGACCAGGGAGGAGAGGTGTGGATGAGGGACCAGAGAGGAGAGGTGTGGATGAGGGACCAGGGAGGAGAGGTGTGGATGAGGGACCAGAGAGGAGAGGTGTGGATGAGAGATCAGATGTCTCTTCTCCAGCAGCTCCACCTGGACGGTTATAGAGTAGTTAAAGTTAGTCTTACATTACAAACAAGACCTGTAGCTGCTGCTGCAGAGTAGCTAGCTAGCCACCACAAGCACTCTGCCACGGGTTTCTGAAGCGTCTCAAGCGGTTCTGTACACTAACGGTTGCGCTGTCTGTAACTACACGTTTTTATTGTATCATTTTACAGAATTTCAAAATTACAGTCCCATATTATTACATTGAAATGACTTTATGTCTGACGCAAACAATATGCTCTATATGCTCTCTAAGGTCTGACAGTGGCAGATATATTTAATATCAGGACAACTCTGACTATACACCTAGCCATAATCAAGCATTTTACTGCATCATTTGTTTTATTACAATTACGACGTTAGAGCAATGTGTTATTAGAACTTAACTTTAACTTCAAAATTGCCTAAAATGAAACAGTAAAAAACCCTGATTGTGGGGGTTTAGTGTATAGTCAGAGCTGTCCTGATCTTACATATATCAGTCATGTAAAACCTTATGGAGCAATGCGCTACTTACAGCAAGTGTCAGTAATAATAATACAGTAAAAATGCTTGATTTTGTGTTAGTGTGCAAACACTGCAGTTGTTGTATATCCCCTGTGTTGCCACTCTGGTCCCTCTGCTAGGTAGGCTCTGACTCTCTGGTACAATTAGATGAAATGTTTTGAATCACAGCGATATCATTTGACTTGGTTGGAGTCAGTAACCCTTGCAAATCACTGGATATTAATAAATGATCTGTTACTCATTTAGAAAGTGAAACGGGTTGAATAAGAACTTACCAAGTTCATAGTCTGTATTGTTAATTCCCTTTTTCTATAAAATAAAATGTAAATAAAATATCAACATTCGGTTCATTACAAGGTCATCATTTAATACCTCCAGCTAGGGTCACACATATATTATTCTGTATCAAACCAGTGATAACACTTACCTCCACATGTCTTCTAAAAAACAATCCTATATATAGATAAACAATACAGTAACATGTCAGGACAGCAGTCAATATCATTCAGCATAACCATGATACATGTTAGTTTCATGTAACCATGATACATTTTAGTTTAATGCAACACTTACCTCTTATTTTCTTCCTCTGAATAATGGCTATGATTATTAAAGCCATTGAAGCCACTACCAGTATGACTCCTGGTATTATTCCTGCCACTAGTCCTGTGTGTGAACCATGTTCTCCACATTCAGAATCAGTTGAATCAGTTCCTGGTTTCATCAGTTCCAGTCCCACAGATTCACATCTGAAATGAGAAGGACCAGACAACAGGTTTAGTTTCAGGGTGTGTGGTGTATATCTTATCCTGGGGGGAGGATAGTAGACTGGGTGTTTGTCTCCTGGGCCAAACGGTACTCAGTTTGATCCCCAGCAATGTCCACAACATTCAAACCAATGCACTGGCTTATTGCTATTAAGTGCCATTAATGTACTAACTGTATTGATAAATAAACTATGATATTCACTTACTTTCTGTGGGACAGGCAAGATGACGATGCACCATCTGAGAATGTTCCCTCAGTACAGTGAAGGCACTCTGTGTCTTTATCTGCTGTTCCTGTAGAAATACAAATGTTGTGACAAAAAAATGGATATTTACTTCTGCAATATAAAATATAGCAACCAAGCTGAAATTCATCAAAGTTGTTTGATGAATGCTGCAAGACGGAACAAGGGAATAGAGAATTGTAGTTAAAAGGAGTTCTGGGCTTAATTGATTCAGAAGATGAGTTTTGACACCAACCTCTTTGACCGATGTAACGACCAGGACTGCAAACCGTGTGTCTCTGAGCGGCCCTACATCCTCCTCTGTTAGAGTCACTACAGAAGAATCCATCCAGGGGCTCACACAGAGCATCTGATGTTGATGTACACGACTTCTTCACCTTCAGACCGAGACCTGTCAATCACAACAGTTACAGAGGAACCTGAGAGAATGAGAAGGTCGTCTGAGGAAGTCTTTGATTAGAATAACTTGATAGGAAAAGAAGGGGAGCATTCAGTGCATTCAAGGGGCATCTAGGCATCTGTTACCCTCATTAATCTAAACTCATGTGTCTCATTCATGCCCTGTTACCAGTAGTCATGGTCTTGTTTAAGGGGGAAAGGGTTTTAAATGACATGTGTACATATCACTGAGCTAATAAGCTGAAAAGTGAAAATGTACCTGCATCACAATGTCTACATGAAAAGCATTGTTCACGCCCATTTTCGCCATCTTGGAAAGTACCTTCTGTGCAAGATGCACATGATGTACTTGTGAATTCTGTGCAATGTTTTTTAACATGCATTCCTGTTGGACCGAAAACAATTGACTATATGTTGAACAAACAAAAATACAAACTAAATAACATTCCAAATTAGAGATTTTTTAACAAGCTAATTAGTCAGGATATTGTCTCTTACCTGGTGGACAGGTTGGACAACAACCCTCTTCTGTACTGTATTCTGCTTGACGACAATTTGCTGATACAGTAGCATTGTCAATAAAATAAATATGAAATAAAAGTGAAATAAAATATATCTTGAAAATGAATTCAACATTGAAAAATAACATTTTCCAATTTGTATTTGACAGGTCCTAAACCATTAAAATGTTTAACATATTTTGAGGTCAGCAAAGTTGGCTCCAATTAATTTATTAATTTATATGGCTTCCATATCATCATCGCCATGCATGTTGACGTTCTGAAATATCTGGGGAGAGATTTAAAAAAAAAAGGCAGTTAATGAATGCAATATTTTACAAGAAAGAAATCCGAATGAATGTGCGATGTGAATTAATTCATTGTTTTTTCAGCGTGACATCAGGATCCATCTAGTGGCTAATCTATTACATTATTCGCCCATGCTCAAGCAGAGATGCATTGATCTTGACCCAGTGTTGAACTCATTCAAAGATTTGATGATTTTATGTAAGCTTAATATTGTGGCGAGCAGCACGGGAAGGACGAGACGGGAGGTTTAGCTGTTGACCAAACCCACCCACAGAGTCGCTACACGATACCATTCAAATAACTGTGTGTGAAGCAACTAGGGTTGCCCACGGGTTTTATTAATGCAACGATATAACCGGCATTACATAAAGGTAGCCTACAACACGACCCCAAAATACGGGGCAAAGTGCGTCCCGTATCAGTTCATTACGGGACAGGTCTTTTAGTTGCCAAATACGGGACGATCCCGTATTTTACGGGACGGTTGGCAACCCTAGAAGCAACATCGTTACACCTGAATACACCAACATGAGAAATACTATGTCAAATTTTGATGAAAAAACAACACCAAACATCGTCTCTCAAACTCACTTATGATGTTCCCTGGAGCCACAATGTTTTCGTATGTCAAATAATCTTATTGTCCAACCAACTGTCGAGGTCTTCGTTGTTTCTCTGTGAGCGAGTCAAAGCGAAAGTAAAATATAGTTTACTGTACATTTAACTTGAATTTGATTAACTTAAATACCTGTTGGTGCCTCGTGGTGCATGCAGCCAGCCAATCAGCAGCCAGAATCATCATCATCAGCATCATCTTCTTCTTCTTCTATTTCTAGATAGATTACTATTTTTTAAGTATACCGCTACCAACTGTACAGGAGTGTGTAATACTGCACGTCGTAGAATCTATCTATACGTGTATTATTTCAAAATAAAATAAATAAATGAAAGAAAAAAAAGAATAATAAATAAATAAAAATAATAATAATAATAATATTTTCATTATGTCAGTAGTACCACACCAATGTCTGCCAAAGAACAAAACAATATCCCTCTCTAACTATACAATGAACGACCACCGGGTACAAGACAGGGTAACGCCACTCCACACTAACCGGTGTAAAGTACGGCTCAAAGAGGGCAAGGGGTCGTGACATGACCTCCTTCCCAGAGCGGTAGTGCTAGCACTGAGGCTACACGACGAGCAGCCGTGGTCGACCTCCAGCGACACCGGTCTGTCTTCAGCGTTCACCTGGTTACCGATCGGGACGGGACGGCCCGCGGGAGAGAGGTCAGCACCCTGACCCAGTGCTGCCAGGAGAACAACCTCGCTCTCCACCTCGCTGAGACCAAGCAGCAGATCCTCGACCTACAGGAGGAGGAGAGAGGGGAGAGGAGAGAGGAGAGAGGAGAGAGGGGAGAGGGGAGAGTGGAGAGTGGAGAGTGGAGAGTGGAGAGTGGAGAGAGGGGAGAGGGGAGAGGGGAGAAGAGAGAGGGGAGAGGAGAGGAGAGAGAGGGGAGAGGAGAGAGGAGAGAGGGGAGAGGAGAGAGGAGAGAGGAGAGAGAGGAGAGGGGAGAGAGGAGAGAGGAGAGAGAGGGGAAAGAGGAGAGAGGGGAGAGGAGAGAGAGTGGAGAGGGGAGAGGGGAGAGAGAGGAGAGGAGAGAGGAGAGAGAGGAGAGGAGAGAGGGGAGAGAGGGGAGAGGAGAGAGGGGAGAGTGGAGAGGGGAGAGGGGAGAGGGGAGAGAGGGGAGAGGAGAGAGGGGAGAGTGGAGAGGGGAGAGGGGAGAGAGAGGAGAGGAGAGAGGGGAGAGGGGAGAGGGGAGAGAGGGGAGAGGGGAGAGAGAGGAGAGAGGAGAGAGGGGAGAGAGGAGAGAGGAAAGGAGAGAGGAGAGAGGAGAGAGAGGAGAGGAGAGAGGAGAGAGGGGAGAGGAGAGAGGAGAGAGGGGAGAGGAGAGAGAGAGGAGAGAGAGGAGAGGGGAGAGAGAGGAGAGGAGAGAGGAGAGAGGAGAGAGGGGAGAGGAGAGAGGAGAGAGGGGAGAGAGGGGAGAGGAGAGAGGAGAGGAGAGAGGAAAGGAGAGAGGAGAGAGGAGAGGAGAGAGGAGAGAGGGGAGAGGGGAGAAGAGAGGGGAGAGGGGAGAGAGGAGAGGGGAGAGGAGAGGAGAGAGGAGAGGAGAGAGGAAAGGAGAGAGGAGAGGAGAGAGAGGGGAGAGGAGAGAGGAGAGAGGAGAGAGGAAAGGAGAGAGGAGAGAGGAGAGGAGAGAGAGGGGAGAGGAGAGAGGAGAGAGGGGCTGGACCCCAGCACCACCAGCTACTGCGGAGAGTCAGCAGCAACAAGTTCCTGGTGGGGCGCCCCCATCAGAGAGGCCCTCACCCGGGGCCGTGCACAGCAGCCATGTGGTGAGATACGCACACATGGCCACTCCTCTTTCCCCCCCGGACGGCGGGAGGAAGTTTGGCGTGGGGTCCTGCAGGATCCTTCTACAGGGCCTTCTACAGCGGGACAACGGAGAGCCTCCCCCGCTGCAGCGCTGCAGCCCGGTTCATCGCTGGATTCCAGCTTCCCTCCTTCCAGGATTTATACAGTGGATGGTGTGCCAGTAGAGCCAGCAGGATTATCAATGACCCCAGCCCCCCCCCGAATCACAGACTGCCTCTGCTGCTGCCCATTGGCACCAGGTCCCACAGCCCTCAAGGCCCAAAGCCGCAGGCTCCTAGCCTGGCTATTGCCAGACCAAGCTCAATCGTAGATTTGCACGTTGGTCTGGGGAAGCTGCTGTCATTTTCTTCAGCACAAGAGGCGTGATCAACGGGCAGAGTTAACTTGACGCTGTATGCAATTGGCTGCTTGCCGTCGCTTCCCTGTCGTCATTGTGTTAAACCAGCCAATACCGCGCCAGGGGGGAAAAGCCAGCTTGGTGATTGGCTCCCGCAAAAACGTATCAAAACTAGAAAGAAATGTATTGCTCTTCTCCAGACCCTTCTGCAGGGCGAACTCAAATCGCCGGCAGATTGGGCGGGGCTACCCAGTCTAGCAAGCTCCAGGACAGTTTGTCTAACTGGCTCAGCAACAATGGACACTGTGTTGACTGTCTGCCTGCAAACCACAGGCATACACACACAAAGTTGTGCATACATAAACACACACAAATATGAAAACTTTTTGCACTTTACACACACTACACATTTGCACTTTACACACACTACACATTATTGAAATGGCCTATTTTATGACTGTATTGCATTTTTATTATTATTTATATTACAATGTCACATTTCAATCCACAGTGTCAAGTTTAGCCCAGCTCATGCTGAAGTTATGGTTAGAGAATTTGTAAAAAATCTAATGAGAAGCACCAGTGATCACAAATGATCCCTACTGATTTCCTGAGTGTGTGTTCAGTTTCGTGATGACGAGACAAGGCTACGAATGAAAGTTATCCTCGTCTCTACGCTTTTACTTTAGGGCTATAATGTTTACCTCTTCCTCCTCGCCCAAAAAATGTACATTTACATTCAACATTTATCGTATTGTTTGTAGATTACATCTTTTCTTTTTGTATTCCTTTAATTATTTGTACTGCCCTTGATGTTGGTATCGGAAGCGTTCTGGTTTTCGTTTGTGGTCCGAGGAGTATTGACCAATCACGTTTGAGCAAGCTTTGGTTGCATGCAGCTAAACAGACCGTTTGGAGAGCCACTATCTCATAAATATATAGACATACAAACATAGATTCATACACATTACAGGTTGAGAATACGCTATAGGAAAATATAATGGACTGGAAAAATACAGATGGAAAGAAATCGAATAAGAAATATACAGTAGCTAACTACTTATACATGTGTAACGAGTGCCAACTAGCCTGGGCTAGCTGGCGGTAGTACGTTGTAAATCCTCACACCCCTATAAAAAGTGCATATTGCAGAATAAAGAACACGCTTCCTTTAAGCATACTTGATATTGCAAAAAAGAGAAATGTGTATCAGTCACTCATCATAATCAAACAAGATGTTGCAACAGAAACCCATAAACAGCACAGTGAAGGTTCCTATTAAGAGGGACCCTGCTATTACTGCTTTCAGTGTGTCTGGACCATGTTCTCCACATTCAGAATCAGTTGAATCAGTTCCTGGTTTCATCAGTTCCAGCCCCACTGATTCACATCTGAAAGGAGAAGGGCCAGACCACATGGTAAGTACAATTGTATATACCTGCCCACTGTGTGGAGAGGAGTAAATTAAGATGGAAGCGTACCTATGTTCCCCGGGTCCTATGTTCCCCAGGTCCTATGTTCCCCGGGTCCTATGTTCCCCGGGTCCTATGTTCCCCGGGTCCTATGTTCCAGGTTCCTATATTCCCGGGGTTCTATGTTCACCGGTCGCGACTGTGTTTTTCGTAGGCGGAATCCGGAAATAGTCCCGCCTCAAGCGCTAGGATTGGACAGGCAGCCTGTCAGGCAAACTCGCACACTGACTCCTAACCCTAACCATAACTGTAACCCTAACCCTAACCATAACCCTAACCCTAACCCTAACCGTAACCCTAACCCTTACCCTAACCATAACCATAACCCTAACCATAACCGTAACAGTAACCCTAATATTCATGATTCTTCCGGATTCCGCCTACGAAAAGCACATTCGCTACCCGGTCACATACAAAGCGGGGAACACAGGACTTGGGGAACATAGGGATGACCCCCAGCTAACCTAGCTTAGCTTTGATTCTAATAAACATTGAGATGCTGTAATTGATTGTCACCGTCTAGTGTACATTTGGTGTAATGACGCGTTGCATTAGGATGCCAGTAATGCAGCGGTCGCTCATTTTCACAATGAAGACCCGAGAGATTCCTCATTGGCAGACCCGGCCTAGTTAAAGGACAATTTCGGTATTTTGAACATTGAGCCCCCTTTCTGGTTTGTCTAGGATGAAATAAGAGTGGTTGACACCGACATTTTGACTACTGGTCCTATCTCGGGTATTTGGCTCATTTAGAATCGCCCCTACCTGCTTCAGAATGGCTGTCTACGGGCATTCACAAACCTGTCCTTAAAACAACCCTAAACGTTCGTTTTCAGAAATGTGCAACTGGTAGTTGGTGGTGTTTGTTGATGTTCCAAATCAAGTATCGTAGCGAATACAGTTTCTGTCGTGTTTTATTGCACACTTATCGCATTTTGTAAGTCCCATTGATTTCGGTTGGAAGACTCGTTGCTCGTTGGCCGGAAACGAAAGGGGGGCTGTTTACGTTTGGTTGTAGTCTTTTCGCTCGGTTCTAGCCCTACTGTTGAGACGGTTCTCCGTCTCAACCTTTTTGTAACGAAGTAGGAGAAGCTACAGTGGCCTGTAGTGGCTTGTAAGGCTCCAGTAGCCCAAAATGATGTAATCTTCTAGGACGATAAGCTTATCGTGCTAAGTGATGAGTCATGCGCGTGTGTTCATGCATTGTCCTCAACCTGTCAACCCGCCTGACCGCCTGAGCTTTTTGAGTCTTGGGAGGAGGGGGCCGGCGGAGGCAGCTCTCTCCAATATTGTGAGTTTCGATTGCAGCACCCATTATAAACACTCGGTATCAATGTACCATACTGTACCTTTAACCTTTAAGTCTGCGGCCCCTACTACAAAACCGTACAGCACTGCTTGTTACACATGTTCCATTTTGACACACACACACACACACACACACACACACACACACACACACACACACACATTACATATAATGTTAAAAGTTGGTTGGAGTTGCCATGTTCGCGAACCAACCACCAGTAATATCCACTTACTTTGTGTGGGGCTGGCAAGAGGTTGATGTGCCATCTGAGAATGTTCCATCAGTACATGGAAGGCACCCTGTGTCTTTATCTGCTGCTCCTGTATAGATGAACATGTTTTAATGAAACCACAGCATATTATAAATAATTAATTAATCAATTTTGATATTCCCATTAATTTAAATTGTATTCAATTACAGTAGTTGAGTTTGTAATGAAATTACACAGCCACACAGGTTCAAAGAGAATGGTTTCCTGAAGTGAACACTTCCCCGTGTGGATAGGGCTATATATGTAACTGGGGTACATAGTACAGAGACAAGACCAAATGGTGTCACATCTCGCCCCCTTCGTTGATCGGTTTCCTGCCCCTCATCAACATTGGCCTACTACTGTATTCAATCAGATCCCTTCCTCTGTGCCAGTTCGCATTTGTTCTCTGTATCAAGCGTCCCAGCGTATTCCTAGCGTTATCAACGGCCCCTGGTTTCCTCATTCCTGCCTCTTGTCTCCTGACTACGCCTTTGCCTTCTCTCTGCCTGATCTACTGGTTTGCCTGATCTACTGGTCTCTTGTGTACCAAACAACCCTCTAGTAAAGACCATTCTCTCTATACAGACTTTGGCCCCTGAGTCGTGCTTTTGAGTCCTTTATCTCCTGCTGCTCACCCAGCCGTTACAATGGGCATGCCAAAGTGTACGTAGACGGTTACATTTTATGCCCACTAAATGTGGACATGAACGTGTTATATAGCAACGAAGATGGCCAAGTTCAAAGAGAGATGCTAGCAGTGACATCACTAACTTTGACCTGGTAATAGTAGATGAAAATGTATTGAATGCTAAATTAAGCTGGATGGACTCTTAATATAGCAAAGTAAAGGACAGCATCATGTTTGGATGCTGTAATTTAACATTGATGTTTATATGGAAGACACCAACCTCTTTGACCGATGTATTGACCAGGACTGCAACCCGTGTGTCTCTGAGCGGCCCTACATCCTCCTCTGTTAGAGTCACTACAGAAGAATCCATCCAGGGGCTCACACAGAACATCTGATGTTGATGTACACGACTTCTTCACCTTCAGACCGAGACCTGTCAATCACAAGAGTTACAACCTGAGACAACCTGAGAGTACACAACTTCTGATATCAACATGAACAACACAACTTCTGATATAAACATGAACAACACAACTTCTGATATAAACATGAACAACACAACTTCTGATTTAAACATGAACAACACAACTTCTGATATAAACATGAACAACACAACTTCTGATTTAAACATGAACAACACAACTTCTGATATAAACATGAACAACACAACTTCTGATATAAACATGAACAACACAACTTCTGATATAAACATGAACAACACAACGTTCTCATCAACACAACATATGGGGGTTGCATGGGGGGCATTTCCATTAAATAACAGACGTACCTGCGTCACACTTTGTACAGGAGGAGCATTGCTTCTGTTCATTACGGCCTGCTTGGAAAGTACCATCGGGGCACCTTGAGCACTGTGTAATGCGTCTCTCTGTGCAGTCCTCTTCAACAAGCCATCCTGTTGAAAAGGAAAGGTGGTCTATGTAATTTGGCTTTGTTTCATACAAATTAATTTGTATTTCTTCAATCAGATTATTTTTTTATTCATGTATTTAACAACAGTTCAGAAATGTGGTTCTTACCAGGAGGGCATGAAGGGCAACATTCAAGTCCCACTCGGTATTCATCCGGGGGACATTTTGCTGATGCAAAAGCATGATGGCCAATTAAATTGAACACAACTAAACAGAACATGTCGGGCCACATGATGACATGCAGTTTGACTTGATTTCTGGAATTTCTGTAATATCTGGGGAGATACAAATAAATACAGCCGTTAATAAATGACAGATTTAAAAAAAAGTACAGCAGTTCATACATTTTATAGTTGTTTCAGTGTTGTTCAATTGTTGGTTATTGGTCCTGTTTATATTGTTGTGAAATTAAGCACTGAAACCAGAATCGACAGTGTTCGCTGAGTTGTGTACCAGTGTTCATTTACATGTCCAGTAGATCTATGACTCTAATTTGCTTTGCAAAAACGTTACTTTTGATTGTGTCGTACTTAGCCCATCTTTACAATATCAAAACCAGTCAAACTACATCCATAAAATAAAATACAATGCATTGGCCTATGTAGATTTGTAAAACCTCGTTGTCATCATGGAAGTCTAATAAGACATTTCTAGCAAATGCCATTTATTTATTTATATATATATTTTTACAAACAAATGAGCTAAACGAGTGACTTAAATGCAGAGCTATACTTTATACTTTATGCCCTTTATTTTTATGACGGAGCAGATCGCGGTCCCTTAGGAAAGAGACCGCAAACCTGCAAACCCTTTAAAATAGCTTTACCATAAACTCACTGAACATTCTTCACGCATAAAGTTGCCAGGAGCCAGAATGTGGAAAACGGAAAGTTATTGTTTGCCCCAGACTTCTTCAAAGTGAAAGTATGGCACTTTTCCTAAATTTCTACAGACGTTATCGTTTTATTAACAATTATATAGGCCTATATATATAGTTTATATATGAGAGAATGTCCGATTTGACTTACCTTACTTCAATCGAGAACGAAGTAACTTTTCATCTCTCACTTGCCAGTTTGGGGGTAAAGTATCGTAATTTACCATACACTGAAAAATAATCGGATTGTGGTTAAAATTATCTTACGCTTGATTATGGTCATAGCCAAGGTAACAGATACGAGTAATGTGTCATTTCAGAAAATATGTAGGCCTATTTATTGAGAGGAACTATTTGATTCCGTCTTCATAGTGCGCTGCGCTGCCAATTCACTACAAGAAAACACTATCCAACCTCCGTCCATGACATAAATAACCAATTCAGCAATTTAGAAATGACCAAAAAAATAAGTCACTTGCTGTATGAATATGAATGTATTGATACTGCTTGTTATGGTTAATCACACTCACACCTGCGGCAAAATAGGGGCCATTTAACCATGAAGTTATTTCAATGATTTATATTGGTTTCTTGAACGCGCAAAAGCCGGGACAGCACTTGACTTACTGTCTGCCGTCTACTAATCTCGGCTCCAGATGTGTTACTGTGTTATATTATAACATATATATAGATCTAAAGTCAGATTTTTGAGAGTAGCTGACAAACAAAATCAAACAAATGAAAACTGCGTCACATCAAAAGTGAAACCAGGGGTGCAGTTACATACTTCGCCAGCAGATGTCACTGCACGACTCACTAATAAATCATCGAGGTTGCGTCCCAAAGCCCAGGCTGCAGCCTTCGTGACACTGAGGGGGTGTCTGACCCGAACATAACCTGACGTCAACCCAGTCTGATGTATCAGCTGGTTCCTGACTCGTAAAGGTTGTTTTGAGTATGAGTGAAGTGAACATAGTGCATACACACTACCTTCACCCGACTAAAGACAACGGGAATATAGGGAAAAGATAAGATATGAAACATGTGACAAATTTTACAATTTGATTACTCAGATTCTTCTATTTAGCATTTTATATACATAACATTGCAGGGAGTAAAATACAGTTGATTCAAAAGACACATAACATAATGCAAAAAGACCAATAAATACCCCCTTTTCCGGGACCTCCACTGGCTCCCTGTGATAGCCCCATCAGATTCAAGACGATGGTTCTGGCCTACAAGGCGGTCGATGGAGCTTCCCCCCCGCCTACCTCCAAGCGTTGGTCAGACCACACACCCCAGCACCCCAAGCACTCCGCTCTACTACCTCAGCTGGAGGCCTGGTGCCGCCGTCGCTGAGAGCAAGCAAAGGTCCATCATCAAAGTCCCAACTGGGCGTCCACCAGGGGGCAGGAGATCCCGGGTGGACGGCTCGGGGCGCTGGACGCTTCAGACCCAAACGGCCCTGCAGAGCCGCTCTGGAGGCCGTCTCCCGGGGCCACCAGGAAGGTGGCCCCGGGACCGCCCCAGGAGCCCGGCGGGGAAGGAGGAGCCGTTCAGGAGGCCAGCGACGTAGGAAGGCAAGGCAAGGCAACTTTATTGACATAGCACTTTCATACACAAGCCAGACTCAAAGTGCGTCACATATAAACATTGTCATACAATAGAAAGTATAATATAATAATAAAATAAGAAAGTTAAAAAAAAAGTAAAATAGATAGAAAATAAAGGCAAAGTAAAAAAAAAAAAAAAAAACATTTTAGAAAGTGCAATGTATTTAAGATCAACAGTCTCTGATACCCTCAAGAGGCTGGAGAAAGCTTGGTGGTCGCCAAAGAGGGGCGGAGCGTGGACACAAGCCGACGTTACCCATCATAACCCAGGACGCCTCACAGAGCACACCTCACACTATCTATTAATCCCTCGCTTGTCTTTGCTCTGTGAGCCACACATAATAATGTGAGGATTGATCTAATAATGATGATAAACACACCACGCCTCTTCTCCTGTGAAAGCTGGCATCAGGAATGAATCAGACTGGTGTATTTCCTCCTCTAGTTTCTGAGTTTGAATCGTCAGATTCACGTTCAGGTTGATCCAGAATTTCTAGAACTCGCGTTACTTCTTCTTCTGCAAGGTCATTCACCTTTAATAGTGAAACACGGTTGATGTTAAGGAATCCTGGGACTGGACCCATCTCGATGTCCATCAGTCCAGCACCAGACCTGCAGGCTGACTGGGAGGTGGAGGGGATGGACTGGGAGGAGGAGGGGGTGGACTGGGAGGAGGAGGGGGTGGACTGGGAGGAGGAGGGGGTGGACTGGGAGGAGGAGGGGGTGGACTGGGAGGAGGAGGGGGTGGACTGGGAGGCGCTAATGTCTCTCCTGATGACATCGTCCTCAGGACCCAGACGTTGGTCATCATCATGATCATCCATAGTTACATCAGGGATAGTTGTTCTTGAAGTGTGTTCTTGTTGGTCCCCGGTTGGTGCAGGAGAGTCACTGGACATTAGTGGTGTAGTTTCTGGAAGAGAAGGTAGCAGAGAGTCAGGACACACAGCCAGCCTCCACATGCAGCAACACTCACTGAAGACGCCCAAGAAGCCCAGTGGAGCAGCTCTGCAGCTGGGTACTCTCAGGTGGAGATGAGGACACGACCAGACACACACACACACACACACACACACACCCACACACACACACACACACACACTGAGATACACAGTACCGACACCCCACACAACCAGGGACTCACGCAGAATCACACAACCACCCCACAAAACCAGACACACAAAAAACAAGACACACACAATGAGGGAGCATAGATAATGGTTGACCAGTACTGTTCAATTACACAAGTGAAAAAAGGTCAAAAGGTCATCTTGGTTTGAATCTTTTTTTGATTGGAATGAGTTGCAGTCTAATAGATTCCCTCGCATCTATTTGTAGACAAAATATTTCAGAGGAACAGGGTGAACTGACCATGAATATTTAATAGAATCTAGATTAGTTCATATTGTCATTAGTTACATAACTGCAGCTGTAACATAATTAACACAACTCACCTTCATCAGGCTGTGTTTCACTGGAGGGAGCTGGAGGGCTGGAAGTCTCTTGACCTGTAGGCTGTGTTCAAACATACAGTTCATCCATACTGTTACACCACTGCATTAAGTCCTTCATTCTACTACATATATAAGGTAGCACTGTACAAATACACTTTAAATAATTTCGACTAAGACCTACAATTAATTAGTAACAAGGTGTAACTGTAATATTCAACAACAATAATAACAATAATTCTAACAAAGACAATATATCAGTTCATTATTAATGACACAGAGATCACAAATAATGGGTTGAACGTACAGGCTCCGTAGAGAGGAGAGGTGTGGATGAGGGACCAGAGAGGAGAGGTGGAGATGAGAGACCAGATGTCCCTTCTCCAGCATCTCCACCTGGACGGTTATAGGGTAGATAAAGTTAGCCTACATTACAAACAAGACCTGTAGCTGCTGCTGCAGAGTAGCTAGCTAGCCACCACAAATGAAGGCTTTCCTTTCCTCCTCCTCCTGTTTTCTACATTTTCTAAACTTCACACCTGAAGCCTGCCTCTCGCTTTCTGCCTTTTTTCACCGTGCAATAAAGTTTAAATATGTTCAACTTTGGCCGCTGGACCCAGGGTAGCAGCACTCATCAACAAAATAATAGATGTAACAAAATGTCTAACAACATTGAAAAAGGTTTCAAAGTACATTTTTACAGTCAGAGCAGATCTCTCAGAGCAGCTCTGAGAGAGTTCTGTACTCTCGGTGTACAGACGCTGTCCTGGTGTTTGGGGTCTCTGCACTTCAAATGAGTCTGGGGATTTTTAGCATTAAACGGTAACCCATCCCCCCACTTTCAGTGAACAAAGTAGGCCGCAAGATGAAAACTTGTGAGGGCAGCAAAGTGTATTACTCTTTTCTTTCTTTATTTGTTAATTTGTTACCTCAAGGCAGAACATGGGGAAGGGCGCCTGATGAATTGTATTATTATTATTTTATTTTTTTCTTGTAGGGGTGGCGTGCCCAGGAGACCGCCTATATGGCTTCTATGCCTTTAGCCCTGATGGTCTGAAGATTATATAAAGCCATTTTGTGGTGAAAATGTGAGTCACCAAATACTTGCTTTTCAATTATTCAGTTAAAGAATGGCAGAAGTTCCAAATGATGTTTAATTTGTAGACCAAATCAGAATGAAAAAACCCAAGACCGTAACCCTTGCAAATAACTGGATATTAATAAATTACCGGTTTCTCATTTACAAATTGAAACATGTGGAATAAGAACTTACCAGTTAATTTCTTCTCCTGGTTCAGTGTTTTCTTTTTCTATAAAATGAAAATGTGAATAAAATATCAACATTTGGTTCATTACATCATTCATCATCTAATAACTTCACCACTGCCAGCTAGGGTCACACATATTATTGTGTTCTGTATCAAATCGGTAATAACACTTACCTTCTGATGTAGATCAATCAATTCTATATAGAGATAAACAATACAGTAACATGTCAGGACAGCAGTAACATCATTCAGCATAACCAAGATACATGTTAGTTTAATATAACAATGATACATGATAGAGTTTAGTGTAACATGATGAATGTTATAGAGTTGAATGTAACCCTTACCTCCCAGGACTATGATTGATATTATGAAACGTATCCATCCTATTATTATGAACTGCTCCATATATTCTAATCATGTAGAATCAGTTGAACCAGTTCCTGGTTTCCACTCTGAATTAGCCTCTACACAGAAGAACATCTTGACAGACTGAATACGTGTAGGGAGACGGCTGCCATTATCGTGGTCAAACAAGGACAGAAGTCTTTCTACCCTTTGTCCCTGCTCTGTGTTGTCATGACGACTCAGTGAGCTACGTTATAAACGGAACTGAGCTGACGTTATGCTGGCCACATCGCCCCAGCTATGAGAGTAGTGTCTTATGTGACATATTTAAGCCGTAATATTCTCACATAGCCACAGGGAGCAGCACCGAGCACATATAATAGTTAAGAGGTAACATCCTCTCATAGTCACAAGGGGGCAGCACTGAGCACATGTTATAGTTAAGAGGTAATATCCACACATAGCCACAGGAAGCAGCACCGAGCACATGGAGTAAAGCTGCAACACTTGCAGATAGTCAAGAGAGGGCAACAACGGACACACAGATGAAGTGGGCAGCTTTAAAAACATTGTAGAAGAAGCCTACTTTTACCTGACTATTTAAGCAGCATTCTAACTTGGAGGAGGCAGAATCTCTTGGGCAGCGTATCGTAGATATAAAGCTTAGCGACGCTCCGCGCTGGCTGGCGTGAGACTCTGTAAAATCTTATAATGCTTAGCCTACTACATTATAACATAATAGGGTCTGTGGATGTAATTGTTGACGGAGGGGGGGGGGGGGGGGGGGGTCTAGTCTAGTCAAGTCATCAACAGAAATTTACCGGGAGTTTTTTTTTTTTTTTGGCCTGACATTTGTTGCGTTTGCGTGAGAGCGTGAGATTGATGCTGAAAGCGTGAGTGTCACGCCAGATGCGTGAGAGTTGGCAAACCTGTGGATTATTAATAAATGATCTGTTACACATTAACACAGTGAAACATGTGGAATAAGAACTTACCAATTATCTCCATCTCCAGTACCTGTTTTACCGTTATCTATAAAATAATAATGTAAATAAAATATCAACAATGTGTTCATTACAAGGTCATCTTCTAATAACTCCACCACTGCCAGCTAGGGTCACACATATTATTGTGTTCTGTATCGTATGAAGGTATTATTGTAGCAAAAGTCTTGAGCATGCGTACACTAAAGTCACAAATGTGTAACAGTAAATTTGAAGTCGTAAATATTTTTTCTACCATTGTAAACACAAAATAGGGGCTACGAGTTCACAAGTCCTTTGTTACAGGTGCACAAATCCTATCCTGTGCATCATAACTTCAAAGAGTTATGCACTTGACACTTTTGCTACAATCATTGCAGCGCAGTTGGTGCAAAACACATTCGCACACCCGTGTTTCATAATCTGAGAACGTGCACAACATTTGTGCATTTGTAACCCAAATGTGAACTTATGCATCAGAAGTTGCACATCTGTGAAATATTTCCTCACAAATAAAATTATATAGATCGCTATGTTCATTGAGCATTTTAATGGGCGAGGACAAGTCCATCGATACAACTGCTCAAATCTGCTGCTACGAGTCTCAGCTGTTGTTTTTCCTGCGGGTACTTTTGCAACACGTCTAGGTGGTACATGTGTAGCAAAAGTGATTTGTATCCGTATGACGCAGAGCGTCCATGGGCGGGACAAAATTGCAGCATAAACCAATGAAAGTCGCCGGCAGGGGGTGCATTTTTCAAACTACACTGGGACCTATCCAAGCAAACTCTTACTTTCTGGAGTCTTGAAAGAAGAGAAGAGGGCATCCTACACGACGGAGGTGGGTATCTTACATTATGTCAAATTAAATTACTTAGTTAAACTGAATTCCCCCCAAATTATTGCATTAACATGCCGCAAGTGTCATTCAATGTATTTTGATGGTCGCTATAATATATAATAATATGTATAATATATAAGTCCAGAAATGACTCTGATACTGCACCGCCTGTGTGAAGTTGCCCCTCCCCCCCGCCCCCCATACCCCCCAAATCATTCGAAAATAGTTTGGATCCCATATTCAACATTCGCGGGGATCCCCGAATGTTGATCCCCGGCCGCAGGAGCGAGCAGCATGCATTGCATCAAGTGCATTCATCCCGTGCATGTGCGCTTCGATTTCACCCCGTTCACCCAAAGCTGAAAGCAAACCAAAGCATTAAAAGTAGGCCTACATGCTTTTATAATGTTTGTCATCAACGAGTTGAAAACAAAAACATGTACTTTTAATTCAGCCTTGGGTGAACGGGGTGAAATCGGAGCGCACATGCACGGGATGCATGCTGCGTGCTCCTGTGACCGGCGATCCCCGGCCGCGAATGAATGAACGAATGTTTAATATGGGATCCAAACTATTTTCGAATGATTTGGGGGGTACGGGGGCCAGGGGGGGGCAACATCACACAGGCGGCGCAGTATCAGAGTCATTTCTGAACTTATATATTATACATATTATTATATACTATGACGACCATCAAAATACATTGAATGACACTTGCGGCATGTTAATGCAATAATTCTGGGGGAAATAATAATAGTAATTTAATGTGACATAATGTAAGATACCCACCTCCGTCGTGTAGGATGCCCTCTTCTCTTCTTTCAAGACTCCAGAAAGTAAGAGTTTGCTTGGATAGGTCCCAGTGTAGTTTGAAAAGTGCACCCCCTGCCTACTTTCATTGGTTTATGCTGCAATTTTGTCCCGCCCACGGACATTCTGCGTCATACGGATACAAATCACTTTTGCTACACATGTACCACCTAGACGTGTTGCAAAAGTACCCACAGGAAAAACAACAGCTGAGACTCGTAGCAGCAGATTCGAGCAGTTGTATCGATGGACTGCTTACTCATTAAAATGCTCAATGAACATAGCGATCTATATAATTTTATTTGTGAGGAAATATTTCACAGACGTACAACTTCTGATGCATAAGTTTACATTTGGGTTACGAATGCATAAATGTTGTGCACGTTCTCAGATTATGAAACACAGGTGTGCGAATGTGTTTTGCACCAACTGCACTGCAATGATTGTAGCAAAAGTGTCAAGTGCATAACTCTTTGAAGTTGTGATGCACAGGATAGGATTTGTGCACCTGTAACAAAGGACTTTACTGTTACACATTTGTGACTTTAGTGTACACATGCAACATAAATATTTACGACTTCAAATTTACTGTTACACATTTGTGACTTTAATGTACGCATGCTCAAGACTTTTGCTACAATAATACCTTCATAGTATCAAGCCAGTAATAACACTTACCTTCTCACGAATTTTATCAGCCAATTCTATATAGAGATAAACAATATATCAACATGTCAGGACAGAAATCGCTATCATTCAGCATAACCCTGATACATGTTAGTTTAATGTCACCATGATACATGTTAGTTGAATGTAACCATGATACATGTTAGTTTAATGTAACCATGATACATGATAAGAGTTTAATGTAACCCTTACGTTCCAGGACTATGATTGATATTATGAAACATATCCATCCTATTATTATGAACTGCTCCATATATTCTAATCATGTAGAATCAGTTGAACCAGTTCCTGGTTTCCACAATTAGCCTCTACACAGAAGAACATCTTGACAGACTGAATACGTGTAGGGAGACGGCTGCCATTATCGTGGTCAAACAAGGACAGAAGTCTTACTACCCTTTGTCCCTGCTCTGTGTTGTCATGACGACTCAGTGAGCTACGTTATAAACGCCACTGAGCTGACGTTATGCTGGCCACATCGCCCCAGCTATGAGAGTAGTGTCTTATATACATGGATAGCTCCATTCTATAATCTAATATCTAGATGATGTTGTTCAGTAGGTCTGCCACTCTGGTCCCTCTGCTAGGTAGGCTCTGACTCTCTGGTACAATTAGATGAAATGTTTTGAATCACAGCGATATCATTTGACTTGGTGTGAGTCAGTAACCCTTGCAAATCACTGGATATTAATAAATGATATGTTACTCATTAACACAGTAAAACATGTGGAATAAGAACTTACCAGTTAACTCCTCCTGTTCCAGTTTTTCCTTTTTAAATAAAATAAAAATGTAAATAAAATGTGAACATTGGGTTCATTACAAGGTCATCATCTAATAACTCCACCACTGCCAACTAGGGTCACACATATTATTGTGTTCTGTATCAAACCAGTAATAACACTTACCTTCAGAAGTTGATCAATCCATGCTATATAGAGATAAACAATACAGTAACATGTCAGGACACCAGTCAATATCATTCAGCATAACCAAGATACATGTTAAGAGTTTAATGTAACATGATACTTGATAAGAGTTTAATGTAACCCTTACCTCCCAGGACTATGATTGATATTATGAAACATATCCATCCTATTATTATGAACTGCTCCATATATTCTAATCATATAGAATCAGTTGAACCAGTTCCTGGTTTCCACTCTGAATTAGCCTCTACACAGAAGAACATCTTGACAGACTGAATACGTGTAGGGAGACGGCTGCCATTATCGTGGTCAAACAAGGACAGAAGTCTTTCTACCCTTTGTCCCTGCTCTGTGTGGTCATGACGACTCAGTGAGCTACGTTATAAACGCCACTGAGCTGACGTTATGCTGGCCACATCGCCCCAGCTATGAGAGTAGTGTCTTATATACATGGATAGCTCCATTCTATAATATAATATCTAGATCAGGTGTAATGGTAATATTCTATTTTCACATTCCGTTTCTCTAGCTGCCATTTGTTGGTACGGTCCTGTTTTCTAGACCCCCTCAGGAAGGTGGAGAAGCCAGGGCTCCAACTGATTAGGCCTGGCTACGTCCCCCTCAAGACATCCTGAGGAGGTGCACTGATAGTTGACCATCTGGTTAACCAATACTATAGTTGTATTGGGAGCAGATCTGTTCTCAGCGTCCTGAGACCTGTCTGCCACTGTAGAAGAAGTCCTTGCTTTTGCCAATGCATTCGACCTCTCCTTGTGGAGCTCTTGGAGAGACGCAGGGCGAACTCCCATCTGAGGCCTCGCATGATTGTTGTTTGTTTGTTGTATGTTATTGTACGTTTATTACTTAAATATACTACCCTAATAAAAGTTTGGATGACTCTTTATTCCTACTCAGTTTATACAGAAACGATTGACTTGGTCCAGAAATTCCCACCACACAGGGGTTCTCAACCACCGGGTCGCGGGCCGGTACCGGGCCGCGGGGCATTGGCCATCGGGCCGCAGAGATTTATAAAGAATAAAAAAAATAAAAAAATAAAATAAAACTACTTCCACAAAATTCAAATGAGAGGCCATCACACCAATCAATCCCAACCCCACTTCTCTCTCATGCTAAAGTCCTCATGCCACTATTGTTATATGTGTGGAACAGGTTTCAGGACAGGATTGATGGTGCTTATAGTATCAATGGGAAAAAATGTAGTGGCCATTCATACGTTGAAGTTCACTACTACAGGACAACAGGAGAGGCCTCACACCAAAACTAACCCTAACCCTCACCTTAACCCTAACCCCCCATATAAATATGCATACTGGGCCTCAGTAATAAAAAGGTTGAGGAACCCTGATCTAGATGATGTTGTTCAGTAGGTCGGCCACTCTGGTCCCTCTGCTAGGTAGGCTCTGACTCTCTGGTACAATTGGATGAAATGTTTTAAATCACAGCGATATCATTTGACTTGGTGTGAGTCAGTAACCCTTGCAAATCACTGGATATTAATAAATGATATGAGGAACTGGATATTAATAAATAACCCTTGCATATCACTGGATATTAATAAATGGTCTGTTACTCATTAACACAGTGAAACATGTGGAATATGAACTTACCAATTGACTCCCAATCCAAGTGCAGTGTTAACATTTTCTATAAGATAAAAACGTAAATAAAATATCAACATTGAGTTCATTACAAGGTCATCATCTCATAACTTCACCACTGCCAGCTAGGCAGTGGTGGAGTATTACCAAGAAAGTATTACCAAAACTCCACAACAATGTATGCTTTCCAACCAGAGATAAAAACACACTGGATCAAGTATATACAAATATACAGAGGGCATATAAAGCTGCACCATCCCCACACCTCGGATTATCAGATCATATCTCCTTGACACTGATTCCATCTTATAAACCAGTTGTCTGTAGAACCAAACCAACTGTGAAGACAGTACAGGAATGGAGTGAAGAAGCTGTTACATCACTACAGGACTGCTTTGAGAGCACAGTATGGGAGGTATTTTCACAGGGAGCCAACTTGGAGGAGTACACCTCTAACGTCCTGGACTACATTCAGTTTTGCACCGAGACAGTACTGCGCACCAGAACCATCAAGGTGTTCCCTAATCAGAAACCCTGGTTTGACGGTAATGTGAGGTTGCTGCTCAGGGCGAGAGATACTGCCTTCAGGTCAGGTGACATGCTGGCCTATAGAACTGCCCAACGAGACCTAAAAAAGGGCATTAAAGAGGCCAAAGGCAAGTACAGACAGCGCATTGAGGGTCACTTTGAAAACAAGGACCCCAGGAGCATGTGGAGAGGCATCAAAACTCTAACTGACTACAAATATAAGACCACACTGGTTAGCGAGGACAGGGACCTCCCAGACACCCTAAACCACTTTTTCGCCCGCTTTGACAAGCAGCACAGTGGGGTGACAGTGGAGCGTCAGGTGACAGGGCCAGAGGAGGACCAGACACTCTTCAGCACCACCAGGTGAGGTCCCCCTTGAGAAGGATTGACACCAACAAGGCTACTGGCCCTGATGGGTGTCGGGCCGTATACTGAGGTCATGTGCCGACCAGTTAGCAGGAGTTTCTACAGACATCTTCAACCTCTCCCTGCAACAAGCTGCAGTTCCCACCTGCCTTAAGACCACTACCATCGTCCCTATCCCCAAAAAATTTGCCATTACCTGCCTCAATGACTAGCGCCCAGTCGCCCTCACCCCAGTAATCATAAAGTGCTTTGAGCGGATGATACTGGCGTACATCAGAGACCGCATCCCTGTGGACCTGGACAGCCACCAGTTTGCCCAAAAAGCAAACAGATCCACAGAGGACGCTGTCTCCATCGCAATCCACACAGCCCTGTCCTACCTGGTGTACCTGAACACATGTAAGGATGCTCTTTGTGGACTTCAGCTCTGCCAACAACCATAATCACCATAATCCCCCATAAACTGGTCCTCAAACTCATTCATCTTGGTCTCCCCACCTCACTCTGCTCATGGATCCTGGACTTTGTTTCAAACAGACCGCAGAATGTCAGAGTAGGAGATCTGACATCCTCAACTATAACCTTGAACACCGGTGCGCCCCAGGGGTGTGTACTCAGCCCAGCCCTCTACACCCTCTTCACCCATGACTGCATACCCATCCATTCAGTGGTGTGTGGATAACAACCTGGTCCTAAACACCACCAAAACAAATGAGATCCTTGTGGAATTTAGGAGGTCCAAGAGGACCACGCAGACCCCACTCACCACCAATGGGGAAGAAGTGGAGAGGGTGGACTGTTAAATTCCTGGGGCCGTACATCACCAAGGACCTAACATGGGCTACTAACATCTCCAACCTTGTAAAGAGGTCCCACAAGAGGCTCTTCTTTCTACGGAAGCTCAAACAGGCTGGTTTATCCACACACCTGCTCATTAACTTTTATAGGAGCACAATTGAGAGCATCCTCTGTCAGGGCTGCAGTGTGTGGTATGCAGGCTGCACAGCGGAGAGCAGGAGGGACTTGGCCAGGGTGGTTAGGTCAGCTAAAAGGATCATAGGAGCTGAGCTCCCAGACCTGGACTCTGTGTGTGGTGACTGCATGAAGAGGAAGGCAAGGTCAATAAGCACAGATCAAACTCACCCTGGACACACCTTGTTTGTCCCCCTACCATCAGGGAAGAGGTACCGCACACTGCGGGCCCACACCACAAGAGCTGTAGCCTCCATCACCTCCTCAACCCCCTAACAAAGACCTAAGGACAACTCTCATCCAGGAGCAGTAGCTTCCAACACCCACAACCCCGCCCGCCCCGCCCCTCCACACACACATAACAGACTGGACTTGATGGGCACAATATGTACAGGGTGATGTGTGTGTGTGTGTGTGTGTGGGTGTGTGTTTTATCTACATATCACTATTTATATATTTTTTAACCACTTCTGTCATTTGGTCTTTGTCTTTGTGTCATTGTTTTACCTGTCTTTTTGTATTTTGTGTAGTTTAGACGTTTAAACTCTAACTGCTGCTAGAGATTTCCAACCTGTATTTCATTGTGTACTACAATTAAACTCCTTGAACCTTGAACCTTCACACATGTTATTGTGTTCTGTATCAAACAGTAATAACACTTACCTCCAGAAATTGATTATGCAAGTCTATATAGAGATAAACAATACAGTAACATGTCAGGACAGCAGTCAATATAATTCAGCATAACCCTTATACATGTTAATTTAATGTAACCACGATACATGTCAGAGTTTAATGTAATATAAATGTTAGGTTAATGTAATCATGGTACATGTTAGTTTAATGTAACCCTTACCTCCCAGTACTATGATATATATATATATATAATATATGATATATATGATATAATGAAAGATATGCATCCTATTATTATGAACTGCTCCATATATTCTATCTAAGTTATCTGTTACTCATTTACAAAGTGAAACATGTGGAATAAGAACTTACCCTTCAACTTCCTCTCCTGTTCCGGTGTTTTCTTTATCTATAAAATAAAAATGTAAATAAAATATCAACATTGGGTTCATTACAAGGTCATCATGTAATAACCACCACTGCCAGCTAGAGTCACACATATTATTGTGTTCTGTATCAAACCAGTTATAATACTTACCTTCAGAAGACGATCAATCCATGCTATATAGAGATAAACAATAGTCACATGTCAGGACAGCATCTTACTTGATAAGAGTTTAATGTAACCCTTACCTCCCAGGACTATGATTGATATTATGAAACGTATCCATCCTATTATTATGAACTGCTCCATATATTCTAATCATGTAGAATCAGTTGAACCAGTTCCTGGTTTCCACTCTGAATTAGCCTCTACACAGAAGAACATCTTGACAGACTGAATACGTGTAGGGAGACGGCTGCCATTATCGTGGTCAAACAAGGACAGAAGTCTTTCTAACCTTTGTCCCTGCTCTGTGTTGTCATGACGACTCAGTGAGCTACGTTATAAACGCCACTGAGCTGACGTTATGCTGGCCACATCGCCCCAGCTATGAGAGTAGTGTCTTATATACATGGATAGGTCCATTCTATAATATAATATCTAGATTATGTTGTTCAGTAGGTCTGCCACTCTGGTCCCTCTGCTAGGTAGGCTCTGACTCTCTGGTACAATTAGATTAAATGTTTTGTATCACAGCGATATCATTTGACTTGGTGTGAGTCAGTAACCCTTGCGAATCACTTTATATTAATAAATGATCTGTTACTCATTTACAAAGTGAATGAGCATGTGGAATAAGAACTTACCTTTATAACTCTGCCACTGTTCCAGTGTTTTCTTTTACAATAAAATGAAAATGTGAATCAAATATGAACATTACAAGGTCATCATCAGTGGTGGATTAAGGTGGTCATTGGCCCCTAGGCTACTATTTGTGTGAGGCCCCCTTACTGATCACGCAGAAAAAACTAAATTTCTTGCCATGTGTAAAAGCGTGCTAGGAATATTACATGGCCCTCACACACACACACGGGGAGCACTGGCACACACACACATTGAGACGGCCTTTACTAAAACAGCAATGATACAGAAACAAGTGTGAATTCCCCATAGCTGCTGTGACCATGTATTTCTTTGGACCAACCAACCGGCCGACAGAGAACTCCTTAATGAGGCTGGTGAAATCCAATTTGTGCAGAATATCTCTTTCAATGGACGGATCAGAGACGGGTGATTCAGTCTGTTTTGGCCCATCGTGGATCTCAGTCTATCTTTAACTAGCGCCAATTTTGAAAAAGAGTGCTCCCCGCTGGCATTGGTCACAGGCAAAGTCATAAATAGTCTGATTGCTATATCGACAATAGAAACACTTGTGCTTTTCGTTTTTCAGACATTCTGCCTCTTTGCTGTCCAGCAGACGTGACGTATTCCTTTACAACCAAACTGACTTTATGTCCCTGGTTACATGACATGGCCCACACATCTACCAGCTGCTTCACTTTTTAATGGTTCTTGTTATGGGCAAATAAGGGTCAAGACTTTTTTTTTTTGAAGTAAGATTTGAAGTAAAATTGAAAATAGTCTGGCCAATCCAGGGCCCCTTGCACACCTGGGGGGTATGCCATCAACCAAGCTAAACCCAAAGCCGGGCTTATTTTGCTTAGCCTGGCTTCTTTCAGCTAGGGTTGCGTTCCATTAATCTGGCTCAAGGGAATCTCCGCTAAGTAACCATGGCAACTTATCCGACCAAACAACCATCAAGCTAAACGTAAAGCCGGGCTTCTTTCAGCTGGAGTTGCGTTCCATGAACGTCACTTAAGGGAATTTCCGCTAAGTAACCATGGCAATTTATCCGACCAAACTAACCTGGTCGGGAGCAGTTTAACTGTCAGGCTAACTTGAGCTGTGTTTCAGAGAAATCCATCTGTCAGCAACAATTGTACCATCAGAAGGTTCCGCCAAGCCTAGTCCTTTTGTCATAAATGTACATACAGTATATGAAGTACAAACAGCGTATTTTCACTAAGGGTCTAAGATTAAATGACGCAAATGAAATAATTCAATGAATTGCTATCTATTATTACTGTGGCTATTTGTTCAACACATTTTCACACAAATCTATCTATTATCGCGTCATCAGTAATCAGCGGCTGGGTGAATGGTCTAGCACTTGCCCTGTGATACGTGCGACCCGAGTTCGCGTCTAGACTAATGCGTAGTATTCTTGGCGTTGGCTTCAATTTGAAATTCCCTTTATTAATTCCCTAATTAAGAATATTCAAAGAAATGGAAAATAAATGGCATGAAAAATGATTTGATTTCTCTAGTAATCCTTCCTATATTACTATTACTTGCGTGGGGATAGAACCCCGGACGACCGGGTACAAGTCCGACACATTAACTCAAGACTATCTCCCTGCTTTTTAATCCATGGTCAATATTAAATTAAAATATGTTACGCTTAATACTACTTATGCATCCGATTTTTGTGCCAGGCAGCCTCCCTGTTTCTATTAATGGTTACGGTGTTCCCTTTTTGAGTTATTATATGCTTGTACTCCTCATAGACCTCCACAAGCAGCTTCTGTTCGCCGCTGGAAAAGATCCCGCTCGGTCCTTTTCGGACATTTGATCCATGATTCGACATTCACGGTTCTGGGCTGGTTACATATCTCGTGAACGTGCATAATCCACGATAACGTGAGCCTGGTTTGAACTAACCTGAGCAAGGCGCGGCTGAACTGGGTTGATGGAACGGCTTAAGCCTCAAGTGGAAGTTGGCGCTAGTTCTAACCAGGCTTAATCAACTAATCGCTGCTTTCGTTAGCGACTTTGATGGAATACCCCCCTGGGCCCCTAGGCTCAGCCGAGGCTAGCCTGTGTGTTAATCCGCCTCTGGTCATCATCTAATAACTCCACCACTGCCAGCTAGGGCCACACATATTATTGTGTTCTGCATCAAACCAGTAATAATACTTACCATCACAGGTATTAGATCAGCAAATGCTATATAGAGATAAACAATACAGCAACATGTCAGGACCGCAGTCACTATCATTCAGCATAACCAAGATACATGTTAGTTTAATGTAACCATGATACATCTTAGTTTAATGTAACCATGATACATGTTAGTTTAATGTAGGCAGTGGGCAGCTGTGGCCTACTGGTTAGGGCTTCGGCCTTTAAACTGCAGGGTTGCCGGTTTGATCCCCGAACCAGTAGGAAAAAATGTGGGCGGGGGAAGTGGTTGAGCACTGCTCTCCCATCCCCACATCCACGGCTGAAGTGCCCTTGAGCAAGGCACCTAACCCCTCACTGCTCCCCGAGCGCTGTAACTGTAGCAGCTCACTGCTCCGGGTTAGTGTGTGCTTCACCTCACTGTGTGTTCACTGTGTGCTCTGTGTGTTTCACTAATTCACAGATGGGATAAATGCAGAGACCAAATTCGTGGTCAAACAAGGACCCTTTGTCCCTGCTCTGTGTTGTCATGGCAACTTAAAGCCAATTTACACCAGAGCCGTTTTAGATAAGTTTTTTAGTCGGCCGTCAGACATCCGACTTCAGCTAGAGATAGAATTCATTCAAACTAGTGCACTGATTCACACCGGCAGCGTTCTACGCCCGTCTCACGGCCGACCAAAGCTTAACTTTACGCTTCACTTCTATTTTCAAGCGTTTCTGAAGCGTCTCGGTTATGATGTTATCTGATGAATCTTGAAAATATAGCGAAATAAACAGCGGCGGTGTGAATTGATGACGCCTATGATACGCTCACGTCTCTCTCTCGCCTGCGGTGTAAATTCCCAGTCAGTGAGCTACGTTATAAACGCCACTGAGCTGACGTTATGCTGGCCACATCGCCCCAGCTATGAGAGTAGTGTCTTACATACATGGATAGCTCCATTCTATAATCTAATATCTAGATGATGTTGTTCAGTAGGTCTGCCACTCTGGTCCCTCTGCTAGGTAGGCTCTGACTCTCTGGTACAATTAGATGAAATGTTTTGAATCACAGCGATATCATTTGAGTTGGTGTGAGTTAGTAACCTTTGCAAATCACTGGATATTAATAAATGATATGATACTCATTAACACAGTAAAACATGTGGAATAAGAACTTACCAGTTAAATCCCTGTCCAGTTCCAGTGTTTCCTTTTTCTATAAGATAAAAACGTAAATAAAATATCAACATTGGGTTCATTACAAGGTCATCATCTAATAACTCCACCACTGCCAGCTAGGCAGTGGTGGAATATTACCAAGAAAGTATTACCAAAACTACACCACAACAATGGTGGAAGCCACTAGTTTGAACTTAACTGAGAAGAAGCTGCAGGTGTGTGTGTGTGTGTGGCTGGCAGAAGGTTACTACTCTGAAGGGCCTGAGAATCCATCAAGAGAAAAGTAAGTGCTTGGTAGAGGGAACACAGGGAACCCGCATTGATTGCTACTTCTTAAGAAGTGCATCAAGTCAGTCGGCTGAAGTCCAGCGACAGAAAATAACCCACAGTTCGCAGGACATCAGCACCCCTGATGCTGAGGTAGATTCAAGCACTGAGGCAGAAAGAGAGGCCAGCCAACCAAAGAGGGAGAAGATGAATGGTCATGGGCCTGGGGTCAGGTGACCAGGCGCAGCAGAAGGTAGGACATGGGAAGATGTTAATAGTGATCTGGTTAGCATTCTGGGTCAGCTTAAAGGGACAGCCGAAAGCAAATTAGAGAAAATTGGGGACATTATCTACAGCTACGATAAAGAAAGATTTGGGATTTTTGAGAAAAGGACGAAACGGCAACATGAGGTAGTCAAATCTAGGCGCCAGCAAGAGATAGATAGACTCATCCAGGAGAGGAGGCAGCTTAAGAAGCAGTGGAGAAAAGGTAAAGATGACGAGAAGGAAGGTATTGATTGTCTACAGGCAGATGTGAGGGAGCGGTTGGCAGTGCTAAGAAGAGCAGAAAGTATTAGGAAAATAGGAAGAAGAAATCGCGAGCTAGAATAGCATTTTATAAAGATCCATTTAAATTTGTCAAGTCATTATTTTATACGCAGAAGAGTGGTAGTCTCATGGAACCTAAGCAGAAGCTTGAGGAGTACTTGGAGGGAGTGCACAAAGACAGGGAGAGGGTCAGATAGATGGTTATAAAATAAAATTAAAATAGTTAGGAAAAAGCAGAGTATTCCCAAGGCATGGCGTAGGGCTGGGGGAATATTTATACCCAAAGAGAGGGACTCAGTGGAGATTAATCTGTTTAGACCAATTAGTGTACTGAATGTTGAAGGGAAGGTCTACTTCAGTGTTGTGGCTTGGAGATTGACAAGTTATCTTGAAAAGAATAGACTAATTGATACCACGGTGCAAAAAGCTGGAATTCCTGGTTTCTCCGGGTGCTTAGAGCATACCAGCATGATTTGGCACCATATTCTTGGATCTGGCTAATGCTTTTGGGTCAGTACCACACTTTCTCCATCACAATCCACACAGCCCTGTCCCACCTGGAGTACCTGAACACATGTAAGGATGCTCTTTGTGGACTTCAGCTCTGCCTTCAACACCATAATCCCCCATAAACTGGTCCTCAAACTCATTCATCTTGGTCTCCCCACCTCACTCTGCTCATGGATCCTGGACTTTGTTTCAAACAGACCGCAGAATGTCAGAGTAGGGGATCTGACATCCTCAACTATAACCTTGAACACCGGTGCGCCCCAGGGGTGTGTACTCAGCCCAGCCCTCTACACCCTCTTCACCCATGACTGCGTACCCATCCATTCAGTGGTGTGTGGATAACAACCTGGTCCTAAACACCACCACAACAAATGAGATCCTTGTGGACTTTAGGAGGTCCAAGAGGACCACGCAGACCCCACTCACCACCAATGGGGAAGAAGTGGAGAGGGTGGACTCTCTCCCTCTCCAGAGGGTGGTGTTAACATTTCAACTCTAACTGCTGCTAGAGTGCCAACCTGTATTTTGTTGTGTACTACAATGACAATTAAACTCCTTGAACCTTCACATATGTTATTGTGTTCTGTATCAAACCAGTAATAACACTTACCTCCCAAATTAGTTTTTTCAATTCTATATAGAGATAAACAATAGAGCAACATGTCAGGACAGCAGTCACTATCATTCAGCATAACCCTGATACATGTTAGTTTAATGTAACATGATATATGTTAGTTTAATTTAACAATGATACAGGTTAGTTTAAAGGTGCCATGACATGCCACCAGGGGCCTCATTTATAAAGGTCTCTGTGCACAAAAATGTTGCGGAAACAGGGATGAAATGTGCGTACGCATCTTTCACCGCCAACGTCGTGATTTATAGAAAAATTCCTTGCGGAAAAGAGTGTGCAGTTCTACGTTCCTTTCACCCTGGAGTAAAGGTCCCGCAAAGTTTTTCAAACAGTGATCTCCGGAGACGACAACAGAAAGTTGGTGGCGGTAATGCACCATATCGGTTTGCAAACCACCAATAACGCCAAAAGAAGAAGAACACGCTACCTCCCGACATAGACATCTGATATAAGATGTCTATGCCTCCCGATACCCAACGCACATTGCACACCACATACTATGACTTCGGATTTATTTATTCATTTTATAAAAAGCACCATTATGAAATATGAATTAAGGCAATATTATGTTCAACACACTACAACCCATTCAAGTCACAATCCTCGGCCAGACCAACTGTATCACTTAAGTTGTATTCATTTTCCTGATACATATATGTAGGCCTACATTAAATTAGCCTATAGGACATAGTAATTAATTATCATATTGGCACAAGGCCAATAAATAATGCTCCTGTTGGCCTCTGTATTCTAACGGGCTAAAATATGGCAGCTTTGGAATTGCTCGAGAATTTAGCGAGGGGTATGAGACGCGAGCACGTGTAATGCATGCGTGTGTTCCCGTGTAGTGATAGGTCAGCAAAGGCTCCTTATATACTAGGAATATTCATTGATTACTTAGCATTGACCTTATAAGGACTATTATGGGACGAACTTGGGAGGAGCATGGCGCTCGTGCACGCACGGCAAATTCAATACAAGTTGGTATTTATAACGAGAAGAGTGCGTACAGGTGTGCGCCGCACGGTTTTATAAATCTGAATATTTTTGTGCGTACGCACATTCTGAGGTTTGGGCGTACGCAATGTTTTAGGGAGGGTTTTACGCAGAGTTTTATAAATGAGGCCCCAGGTGTGGTGTGATTAGCTGTTACAAGCCGTTTTGGAAATCTGCCCCTTATGACATCATAAGGGGCATCATAACCTTTAATGTAACTATAACACTTGTTAGTTTATTGTAACCCTTACCTCCTAGTACTATGATTGATATAATGAAAGATATGCATCCTATTATTATGACCTGCTCCATATATTCTATCCAAGTTATCTGTTACTCATTTACAAAGTGAAACATGTGGAATAAGAACTTACCAGAAAATTTCCTCTCCTGTTCCGGTGTTTTATTTTTCTATAAAATAAAAATGTAAATAAAATATCAACATTGAGTTCATTACAAGGTCATCATCTAATAACTCAACCACTGCCAGCTAGGGTCACACATATTATTGTGTCTGTATCAAACCAGTGATAACACTTACCATCTGAAGAAGATGAATCAAGTCTATATAGAGATAAACAATACAGTAACATGTCAGGACAGCAGTCACTATCATTAGTTAGTTTAATGTCACCATGATACTTCTGTACTACCCTTTATGCCTACTGGCATGTAGGGCAGCAACAAAGGATCTCCCATCCTGTCTGTTTTGGGTCACCATGATACATGTTATTTAAATCTATAGATTTAAATAACAGGTATCATGATTATAACCATGATACATAGTTTACATAGTTAGTTTAATCTAACCATGATACATGTTAGTTGAATGAGTTGAATAAGTTTAATTATTTAACCCTTACCTCCCAGGACTATGATTGATATTGTGAAACGTATCCATCCTATTATTATGAACTGCTCCATATATTCTAATCATGTAGAATCAGTTGAACCAGTTCCTGGTTTCCACTCTGAATCAGCCTCTACACAGAAGAACATCTTGACAGACTGAATACGTGTAGGGAGACGGCTGCCATTATCGTGGTCAAACACGGACAGAAGTCTTTCTACCCTTTGTCCCTGCTCTGTGTTGTCATGACGACTCAGTGAGCTACGTTATAAACGCCACTGAGCTGATGTTATGCTGGCCACATTGCCCCAGCTATGAGAGTAGTGTCTTATATACATGGATAGCTCCATTCTATAATCTAATATCTAGATGATGTTGTTCAGTAGGTCTGCCACTCTGGTCCCTCTGCTAGGTAGGCTCTGAGTCTCTGGTACAATTAGATGAAATGTTTTGAATCACAGCGATATCATTTGACTTGGTGTGAGTCAGTAACCCTTGCGAATCACTGGATATAAATAAATGATCTGTTACTCGTTTACAAAGTGAAGCATGTGGAAGAAGAACTTACTGTAATACTCTGCATACTGTTGCAGTGTTTCCTTTTAAAATAAGAAAAAATGTGAATCAAATATGAACATTTGGTTTATTACAAGGTCATCATCAGTGGTGGATTAAGGTGGTCATTGGCCCCTAGGCTACTATTTGTGTGAGGCCCCCTTACTGATCAGGCAGCAAAAAAATAAAAAGCACTGGCACACACACACATTGAGATGGCCTTCACTAAAACAGCAATGATACAGAAACAAGTGTGAATTCCCCATAGCTGCTGCGACCACGTATTTCTGTGGACCGACCGACCGACGGAGAACTCCTTAATGAGGCTGGTAAAATCCAATTTTCGCAGAATATCTCTTTCAATGGACGGATCAGAGACGGGTGATTAAGTCTGTTTTGGCCCATCGTGGATCTCAGTCTATCTTTAACTAGCGCCAACTTTGAAAAAGAGCACTCCTCGCTGGCATTGGTCACAGGCAAAGTCATAAATAGTCTGATTGCTATATCGACAAATGGAAACACTTGTGTTTTTCGTTTTTCAGACATTCTGCCTCTTTGCTGTCCAGCAGACGTGACGTATTCCTTTACAACCAAACAGACTTTATGAACCTGGTCACATGACATGGCCCACACATCTACCCAATCAGCTGCTTCACTTTTTAATGGTTCTTGTTATGGACCAATAGGGGTCAAGTCTTTTTTTATTTAAAGTAAAATTGAAAATAGTCTGACCAACCCAGGGCCCCTTGCACACCTGGGCCCCTAGGCTCAGCCGAGGCTAGCCTGTGTGTTAATCCACCTCTGGTCATCATCTAATAACTCCACCACTGCCAGCTAGGGCCACACATATTATTGTGTTCTGTATCAAACCAGTAATAACACTTACCATCTTACGTATTTTTTCATCCAATTCTATACAGAGATAAACAATACGGCAACATGTCAGGACAGCAGTCAGTCATTCAGCATAACCCTGATACATGTTAGTTTAATGTAACCATGATACATGTTAGTTTAATGTAACATGATACATAATATAGTTTAATGAAACCCTTACCTTCCAGGACTATGATTGATATTATTAAACATATTCATCCTATTATTATGAAACATTCAATATATTCTAATCATGTAGAATCAGTTGAACCAGTTCCTGGTTTCCACTCTGAATTAGCCTCTACACAGAAGAACATCTTGACAGACTGAATACGTGTAGGGAGACGGCTGCCATTATCGTGGTCAAACAAGGACAGAAGTCTTTCTACCCTTTGTCCCTGCTCTGTGTTGTCATGACGACTCAGTGAGCTACGTTATAAACACCACTGAGCTGACGTTATGCTGGCCACATCGCCCCAGCTGTGAGAGTAGTGTCTTATATACATGGATAGCTCCATTCTATAATCTAATATCTAGATGATGTTGTTCAGTAGGTCTGCCACTCTGGTCCCTCTGCTAGGTAGGCTCTGACTCTCTGGTACAATTAGATTAAATATTTTGAATCACAGCGATATCATTTGACTTGGTGTGCAAATTACTGGATATTAATAAATGATCTGTTAGGCAATGTTATTTACAAAGTGAAACATGTGGAATGAGAACATACCAGTTAACTCCCTCTCCAGTTTCTTTTTCTATAAGATAAAAATGTAAATCAAATATCAACATTGGGTTGATTACAAGATCATCAACTAATAACTCCACCACTGCCAGCTAGGGTCACACATATTATTGTGTTCTGTATCAAACCAGTAATAACACTTACCTCCAGATGTCTTCTACAAACCAATGCTATAAAGTGATAAACAAAAAATGTCAGGACAGCAGTCACTATCATTCAGCATAACCCTGATACATGTTAGTTTAATGTAAACATGATACATGTTAGTTTAATGTAAGCATGATACATGTTATGAGTTTAATGTAACATTATACATGTTAGTTTAATGTAACTATGATACATATTAAAGTGTAATGCAACCCTTACCTCCTATGATTGATATAATTAATAATAAGAATCCTATTATTATGAACACAATTGCCACATATGTAATACATGTAGAATCAGTTGAATCAGTTCCTGGTTTTATCTTCACCCCAGAATCACATCTGAAACCAGAAGGACAAAACCACGTTTAGTTCAGAGTAGCAGACTGGGTGTTGGACTCCAGGTGTAAAAGGTACTGGGTTCGATAATGAACTCCACTTACATCGTGTGGGGTTGGCATGACAATGTGGCATCTGAGAATGTGTCTTTATCTGCTGAGTCACTACAGAAGAATCCATCCAGGATCTCACACTCAGCATCTGATGTTGGAGTACACATCTTCTTCTCGTTCAGACCTGTCAATCACAAGAGTTACAACCTGAGAGTACACAACTTCTGATATAAACATGGACAACACAACTTCTTATATAAACATGAACAACACAACTTCTGATATAAACAACACAACTTCTGATATAAACATGAACAACACCATTTCTCTGATATAAACATGAACAACACAACTTCTCTGATATAACATGGACAACACAACATTATCATCAACACAACATATGGGGGTTGCATATTTAATAATATAGACCTACCTGTGCCACACTTTGTACAGGCAGAGCATTGCTTCTGTCCGCTAAAGCCTTCTTTGAAAGTACCATCGGGGCACTTTGAGCACAATGTAATGGTTGTCGCTGTGCAATCCCGATGAACCTTATATCCTGTTGGAAAGAACGTTTAAAATATGTTGTTTTCCAATGGATTTGTTTGAAGAAATCATACAGAACTATTTTGGACAACAGCTTGACAACAGCTGGGTTAATGGACTCTTACCACCAGGACATGCAAGGCAGCAGAACTGTCCCGCTCTGTATTCATCCGCGCGACACCATAGTGATGCAGAACTAGCAACGCCATATGTATTAAAAACTGAACATATTAGGAACATGATTTGTAAGAACATGGTGGTCCAGTTTGTATGACCTTCAACCATCTAACGTTTTTGGCAGATTTTTGGAAGATATTTCTTCTGTGTGTCAGTGCAAGTCTTGTTTTTCAGCCAAGGCCAAATAAGGTTGATTGTTTTATCCTCCTTTGTATATTCTAAATACATGGGCCACACACGCTATACTTTGGCAGCCATATCTTCATTGCCATGCAGCTACAGACTTTTCTTGAAGTTCAGAAACATCTGGAGAGAGATAAAAGAAATATTCAGCAGTTAATAAATGTAATAACTTGTATCTTTAACACTGTTCTCTAAACCAAAATAATATGAAGTTTGAAAACATTAGAGCTGTTAAACAAAGAGTTGTTAACCTTGTATGTCTGCATTAACCATGATCTAATGCTAATCTAACCACTTTTATGTTCATTGGGCTACATCATTTTCTAGATTGATTTGGAGTTTGGATCCTATGTTTAATATAGGATTTCTTTGGGTGAAACACTCCACCTTACTCATCTGTGTAGGCCTGCACAATGAGCAGGCCCCAGGCCTAGGGGCTAATCACCAGCCTGGAGGCCTGCGTGTAGGCCTGCACAATGAGCAGGCCCCAGGCCTACAGGAGGTCTGCACCTGGAGTTATGGCGCTATTGATTGTTCAGCAGATGAGACACAGTGTTCGGTTCTCAATGTGGCAGAAAATGGTCATGCGTTTGCCTCATAATGACAGAATGAGCGTCCATTCTGATAGGCGCCACAACAACAGATTACATTAGCAAATAATATAATTCATGAAGAAAAAGTGATCTGTGCTGAGGTGACGTTATCATGTCACGCTGTCCACACGCTGATTCAAGGGGTGGGAGAGCAGACCAGTCTGTAACACAGTAATTACTGCTGAACTGGGAAGTGACACTTTTGGGTTCAAATCAAAATACGAGTTGTGATGTAGGGATCTATTTAATTATGCGCAGTTATATGACATGAGATCTATGTCTTGCGCATATGTGTTATCTGTATCATTCTGCTGAGCCGAGCCGAGCTAAGTGCAGTAGGCAGTCCCTAAGAAGAATGGGCAGATTAGGATATGCGTGGACCTCAAACAGCTCAATAAAGCAGTAAGGAGAGAAAAGTATGTGCTCCCCACAATTGATGATATCCTGCCGAGACTAGCACAGGCCAGAGTCTTTTCACTCCTTGACGTGGCTAGTGGGTTTTGGCAGCTGCCCTTGGAAGAAGACTGTGCAAAGCTAACAACCTTCATAACGCCTTTTGGCCGATATTTCTTCCATATGCTCCCATTTGGCATTACTAGTGCTCCAGAAATTTTTCAGAGAGACATGTCAGACCTCTTGAGCCAGCAATATGGAGTAGCAGTCTTCATGGACGACATTTTGATTGACGGAAACACCCCAGAGCTACACGAGCAAAGGCTCCAGAGCACACTGAGAGAGATAGAGATACAGCAGTTAGTCAGCAGCTGAAAAGACTGTCAGGAATTAAGGCCGACACAGAGAAGAGAACCACTGATGACGACTCCACTGCCTAACCGCCCATGGGAAAGAGTAGGGGCGGACATATGTGAAATTCACAAGCAGCACTATCTAGTAGCTGTTGATTACTTCTCTAGATACATAGAGATAGCACATCTGCCAGACCTGTCCGGTGAGACAACACGCTCCAGATTGAAAAATATGTTTGCAAGGTGGGGCTGTCCCAACATTCTCATTACAGACAATGGCCCACAGTTTTCAGGCCGAGCCTTCCAACAGTTCGCAAAAGACTACGACTTCCAACATATAACAACCAGTCCCCACTACCCCCAAGCCAACGAAAGGGCTGTGAAAACAGCAAAGAAAAGTCTGAAACAGCCAGACCCTTTTGCTGCTCTTATGAGCTACCGCGCCACCCCTATTCAAGCTACGGGAGTGAGCCCAGCTCAACTGATGATGGGCAGACAGATAAGAACGACGATCCCCACACTAGAGTCATACCTGCAGCCATCGTGGCCAGACCTACAGCAGGTGAGGCAGGCAGACGCCAAAGCAAAACAACGCTACAAGCAGGGACGTGCACAGGAATTTTGAGGGGCAGTTGCTCTGACCTGAAAACCTCACATGCAGCCGCTCACTCCGCGGGTGGAATTGTTGACGGGGGGCGGGGGGGGCTTTTGGATTGCGGGCGGGCGCGGCTGCGGGCGGGCGCGATTGTTGACGGGGGGGGGGGGGGTGTATTGTTGGTGGACGGGATTGTTGACAGGGGGGGGGGGGGGGCGGAGAGCGGCTTGGATGCGACTCAACTCGTTTTAAAACTTAGAACTACTAATTTTATTTATATTTTTCCTCGGAAGGGCATCGTGAGTCGAGGAGGGCATATGGGCAGTTGCCCGGGCAACCTGAGCAACCCCCCTGTGCATGTCCCTGCTTAGGAATGACGGTGCACTGGTTAGACAGCATTTAGTGAGAAGGTGAGAAGGCTGCTCTTGCCTCCAAGAGGGTGAGAGGAAGACACAATGTCATAGCTTGCGAAATAGATCAGGTTCATTCTGCCTTTGGACCATCGCATAAAGTAACAGCATGTGTCACCGCGGCTTAAGTGCATTTCGGTTTTAATTATAGGGGATAAAGTGACTTTTATTTTTATATTTTTTAGTAGTGAAGTTACTTTTCAAATGCAGTAACGAGTAAAGTAATCTCATTACAATTTACAAGTAACTAGTAATAAGTTACTAATTACTTTTTTGGAGTAACTACCCCAACACTGATATAGTGTATATTATAATATATACTATATAGTATAATATAATGTACCATAATTAATATCAAACATTATGATCCAACCAGTGGCAGGTGTCTGTCATTTGACCTTCATTTAATGAATGTCAAACATAAAACAGCAAATCACTCGTCTTGCTGGGTCGGCGAAGATTTGAGGTTGCCCCTAGTAAATACTTTTTACTAGTCTGACTTAAAGACTAATGATACATGAGGGTCCAGAGGATAGCCTCAACTGGTTCTCAACTGGTCCAGAGGATAGCCTCAACTGGTTCTCAACTGGTCCAGAGGCTAGCCTCAACTGGTTCTCAACTGTTTCAGAGGCTAGCCTCAACTGGTTCTCAACTGGTCCAGAGGCTAGAGGCTGAGGACCAGTTGAGATCCATTCCAATAAACCGTAGAAAAGGCAACGTATAAAAGACATTTTAAGCTGCGATCCATGGCAAAGCTAATAAGATGGGCTAGAGTCTACTGCTTTTCAAACAGTGAACTAAAGTTGGACAATACAATACAATACAATACAAATCATTCATAACTCGACACTGACCTTATCGACGATGTTGCCTTAGGAGACTGAATTCTGGCTGCGCCAGTAGTTAGGAATAACTCACAACCGAGAGCGTGTAGATAGTTGAAGATAACGTTACTGAAGAGAAAGCACGCAGGGCGACTGTACTGAGAGAGGCAGAATCAACAGGGGGTAAACAGACGTCGGCGCATGCGCCGATGTGGTTTTAACAATAACTAACCAGCAGACTGGCGTGACCACCTTTCTTCCCCACACCCTCCCCTAACCAGTGGGAGATACCAGTGCAACTCATCACGGCAGTAGAAACCACATGTCGAACACGTGACGAACAAACAGTCAAATAGACTGTTATACAGGCAAACTAGACATTATGCAGCTTTACAAATCAACACATGAGAACAGCACAACATCACATACACACAGCATAGCGTCATAAGGCATTTGAAAAAGGATACGTAGAGAGTCCATCACAAGTCCATGACGTAGTCATTGAGATGAGATGGCAGGCGGCGCGGCCTGGCGCAACGCCTGGGTGAGGAGGGCGCACTGCCAGGGTCAGCACATGACGTCCCTGGGGCCTCCAGCAAATCAAACGACGGGGCAGTGGAGTCAGTGGGTTGACACACCGGCACAAGGCAGGACCCAACGGGGCTCGTAGGGGTGGGCATCGATGCTACTTCAGGGGGAATAGCAGGCGGCAGGGGGGGTGTTACGACCCGGCTCGTGGGGAAGAGGGAAGCAACATGAACCACAATGTTTTTGGTGAAATTGCAAGTTATTTATTTGCAGAACAGGAATAACAGGAAAAACAGGCAGGTAGATGCTGCTTAAATCAAAGAAAGGAATATAACTTAAAGAGATCTCTTCAAAACGAGAGATAGCCACCGGCTGCTTCAAAATCAATGTTAACAAAATACCGACCAGTCATGGATAATCAAAATACAAAGTAAGCAGCACCCTTTAAAACCTAATGTGTCTAACAAAGTATCTTCAGGTGTCTGGTTGGTGTCAGTTTGCCCAACCTAGTCCCTTGCCCAATTTCCTTACCACAGGTCTTCAAGTAATGCACACACAGCACACACAAATGGTTTTACACTTAACAATTCCTAGGGTAACGCTTCTACAAACGTCAACAGGTTTACCACAGTAAGCACAATACACCCGAGGCGAGTTAACCCCGCCCCTGAATCGCAACTGAGGACAGCCTTTTAACCCCAGGGCTGGTCTGGAAGACGGTAGATGATTGGAGGACCAATCAGCAGCAATCAGATCACCAGCTGGAACCAGGGAGTAGACAGGTTTCGTGCCAGCCAATCCTCGGCAAGGGATCACACATCCTGCTTTACATGACACTGCTGCACAACACATAGACACATAGACAAGACACATACCCAGGTAATGGCGGTGGCCGTAACACCCCTCCCCTTAAAATGAAAACCATGAGTTTGTAACAAAAACCACCACCTTACACTGACTGTTTTTATACTCTTGATAGAGCATCAGCTAACACATTTTCAGATCCTTTCTTATACTTCTTCTTTTATTCTTATATATTCTTATATTTCTTTCCTGGTTATACATGCGTGAACGAAACACAAGTGGATTATGGTCAGTGTAAAGTACAACTGGCAGAGAACTGGAACCAACATATACCTCAAAGTGCTGTAAGGCCAACAGCAAAGCAAGGGCTTCTTTTTCAATGGTCGAGTAGTTAGCCTGATGCCTGTTAAACTTACGGGAAAAATAACACACAGGATGATCCACACCATTAACATTGCTTGCCAATAACCCTTTAGCAAATCCAATTTACTAACATATTTGGCAGTGCCCAAGTTATCAATACAGTCCTCCATTCTAGGTAGAGGATAACAATCGCGAACTGTAACACCATTTACTTTGCGGAAGTCTGTTACGAACCTAGGAGAGCCATCAGACTTAGTCTCTAGAAGACAGGGAGAACTCCAGGGAGTTGAGCTGGGAACAGCCAGGCCATTCTGTAGGAGGTACTGTGTTTCTCCCTTCATCAACTCACGCTTCATCTGACTAACACAATAAGGATGCTGCTTAAGAAACCGCGGGTTAGTTACTTTTTCACCGCTTGCTTTACTGTTACCCACCACACCTGACAAGCATTTCTGCAATGTTGGGTCAGCCCTCTGCGCAGTGACCAGGTGCTCTCGGGTGACTGGGAGTGCCCCATCACTGGATGACATTGAGCCTGGGCTGGGAAGGCATCCCAGCCCAGCAATCTCATCCTGAGATGTAGCAGGCTTCTCCACCTCTTTCTCCACCTCAGCTTCATCTGAAACAGCTGACATAAACACACTGTCTGCTAACAGGAAATCAGGGACATTCTTTTCATTCTTACTCGCATGAGCACGCGTAATGGCGCAGGTGGGAAACACAGTGGACGGTATGCTGAGCTACTGGAGATGATTCATCACCCACTGGTGAATCTAACACTTCCAGTGCAGGGTGGACTTTATCTCCGGCAATGTCATTTCCCAGCAATAAAGGAATGACAGCCATCAGTAACCCGGCTGACGGCCTTGTCGAGGTCAAGGGCAAAAAAGTATCTACCAACCGTCTTTCTGACGGAGAGAGGCAGAAACAACAGGGGGCTAACAGACGTCGGCGCATGCACCGATGTGGTTTTAACAATAAGTAGCCAGCAGACTGGCTATTATTTTTGTGAAATGAATATGCATAAACGAGTAATGTATGGTCTTTCAACAATTTCAAGTGATTAATATAACAATTTACGAAAAATATTTTTAAAGCTTGTTTCATGTGGTGCCCCCCCCCCCCACTGGATGTCAATGGTTGGCATATAATATGAATATTTATGATGTCATTTCAAATTGAAATCGGTTGACAAATGTAAACAATCTGATCCAGAAAAAGAGCAGTTCCCCCATTTGCTTTTATCTGCAATAGGTCAAGCAGTCACTGTGGCGTCTATGTAAATATGTCTATGAAGGCAGGTGACATAGCTACCATCTCTGTTCTCATTGGTAGTTCATCCCCAACGGGGAAATATGACTCAGAGATGTAGGCCCCCGTTAATAATAGCCATAATAATAGCTCTTGGAATCATGGTCCATTGAATCATGGTTTATTTTTGTCATTGATCTTTACTTTTATAAAAGATGCAATATACTGTAAACAGGGACCCGGTTTTATTTCAGAAGCTGCTGGAGCTTCCCATCGAGGAGGTCACTTGCTCCTAGAATGATGCAATGGTTTATTTCTTTGTTTATTGTGCGTTTGTCGTTCATAACGGTAACACAAAATGCTTAACAAGGGAAATGACACAACAAGAACAAGACATTTGTTTATAGTTTGAGATGTTATATTATTGACCGATTGTTAAAAGTAGTTAAGGTTTTGTAGGATGTTAGTAGGGTTATTTTTTTCTTAAATATCAAAGTATTGAAGTACAACTACCATGTAAATGCGTGTGTGTGTGTGGGTGTGAGTGTGTGTTGTGTGTGTTTGTATTCTTATAAAAGGGGAATGACAGGTCCGTCAGCTAGAATCAATAGGACGCTGGTATGAAGCCCTTGCCTGAACATGTTTTTTACCCACAATGCACTTGACTGTGACAGAGACAAATTCCTCATTCCATACTCGATCATTGCCTTGGAAAATGTCACAACAATAATGGGGGGGGGGGGGGGGGTTTGGGTTACACAATAATAGTATATAGTATAGTATAACAAAAATAAAAATGTCTTGTTTCTCGGAAGAGAGCTTACATTTTGACTGTTTTAACGTTTTCTTTGTTTTAATTGTCTTAATTTCATCACTAGTTGTATTATTCCCCAGCCCTGAGCACCGTCCCATGATAAATACATCATTAAAAAAGGTGAACCAGTGAGATCATCACAGCCCGAACATGCTGGATCGTTGATGGGTATAGTAGAGTGTAGCGTGTGTTGAGAGATGCTAAGGACATCCAGGGAGCAGTACAGAAAAAAGAAGCATAGGACAAAAAGGCAGAGCTGTAGTCAAGACAACGTTTTTCGAGTCCAAATGAACGAGACAGTCAGGACCGAGACGGACAAAAAAGACTCCTCTTAGAGACCACTTACTTACCTGTTTAAAATGTTTGTTATGCTAAAAACATGGTATATCATCCATTTTAATATGATCATTTTGCACTATTATTTGTAATGATCAAAAGCAAGTGCAGTGTCACAACACAGTATAGGATCAAATGATGTCACATCGTTTACTTTAAGTAGAGCCTTTTCACTTAAAAGTCCATAATGGGTGAAGGAAAACTAGGGCTGAACGATTTGGTGAAATAATCGAATAGCGTCTTCTGTATTATTCATTAAACACAAGCAATAAATCGATCTATAGTATGACCAACACAACATTGGAAGCAGTCGACATATCAACTGCTCTTTCCTTTGTATTGAGATGAATTGATGCATGAATTGATGTAACATCTTTATTTAACTAATGAATTGTAAAAGAAAAATCATCGGGTCTTCTTGTACTGTATATAGGGCCCATAATTTGGTGCTACACCCCTGGCTGGGGTTGGGGGGTGTCAACTTAACCGCTAACACCATAGACGTTATCAGTACTGTAATAAGGCTATTTGGAGCCAAACATATAACGTTACAGTTCAGTTAAAGGGGACATATTATACCACCAGGTGTGAGTGTGATTAGCCGTTACAAGCCGTTTTGAAAATGTGCAGCTTCTGACATCACAGGTGGGCGTGTCCACAGAGATGTATGACGGATAGATGAGCAACGTTTGCTACAGTCCACTGGGTAGGCTGGTAGCCTGCTACCGAGCAGGTTAGTTTGGTCGGATAAATTGCCAAGGTTACTTAGCGGAGATTCCCTTAAGTCACGTTAATGGAACGGAACTCTAACTGAAAGTAGCGAGGCTCAGAGAAATAAGCCTGGCTTTGCCTTTAGCTCGGTTGATGGAATACCTCTCTAGTCAGTTCAAAAGGCCCTGTAGTCTACCTGCCTGGTTCCTGTCTGGTTCCTGTCTGGTTCCTGCCTGGTTCCTGTCTGTCTGGTTCCTGCCTGTCTGGTTCCTGCCTGTCTGGTTCCTGTCTGGTTCCTGTCTGGTTCCAGCCTGGTTCCTGCCTGTTTTCAGACCTGCGGTTCTGCCCCCTGACTTCTCTTCAGAAGGTGACCTGTCTTGTCCTCCTTTGTTTGGATTGTTTCTCTGTCTTAGTCTGCAGCGGCCTTGGGCCCTTTTTGTGCTTTTGCTATCTTCCCGTGAGACCGGACATTAGGTGGAGTTTCCAGGTCCCTTGTCACAAACAGACCACAAGCTAAGACGCAACGTTCCACCCTTTATTCATGGGCTCTCACAGGATACAAATTTTTTAGGGCCGATGCAGATATTTTTTCATCAGCCTTAGCCGATGACCGATACGCCGATACCGATTTTCTTGAGCCGATAGTTGGAGCCTACCCTGGAAATCCAGAGTTCTCGTGAGAGCACAATTTGAATTTGCTCAGCGAGTCACTCTGGGAACGAGCAATGTAATGTATATAATATAATGTATCTGATATAGCCGGGCCAAAAGCGTTGCTGTTTTACCGACCGGATACGGTAAGAGTCTTATCTATTGGTTAGCTCCGCTGGTCAATAAAAGTATTTATCTATCTGGTCTGGATACGTCACCCCTTGTATTCTTCTAATTGCTCGTAGTGTTATTCAATTGCGTGCAGTGATATTTTCAAATGCATGCTTGGTGCCGCCTCTCGAGTTGGGCCGTTTTCATCACCCTACAGCTTTCTAGATGTGGCTCTGGATTTCCAGGCTAAGCTGATCCTGCTTTTGCTCCCTCAATTTACATCATAAAAATGAAACAATGATGATAACAAATGTTATAAGTCTCAATTTAAAAAAGGAACATTTATTGAACTGTCTGTATATCATGCCAGGAAAAAATATATTAAAAAAATAAAATCATTTTTTTTTTAAATCGGCCAAAAAAAAGAAAGAAATCGGCTGATACGATACATAAAAAACGCAAATATCGGCCAACCGATATATTAGTCGATCACTACAGTATACCCCAACAACCAGCCCTCTCTTACTCAACTTGATCACAAACAATAATATGTTACTAACAATGTTGACACATGAAAGAAGGCCATTTAATGCTAATCCCAGCCCACCAAATGCTTCCTGATCAACTCAAGAACAGTAGTAAAAAAAGTTCAGGAATTACACTTAAAAAAACTAAATCCATTAAATGTAAATAAGATCTCCTCATTGAAATACAGTGCAGTACATTTACAGATATTTTCATTAAAGGTTTTGCATCTGTTATTTTACATATTATTCCCTAAATGATTACGGTCAAAAGCCTTAAAAAAAGTGATGTTTCTAAAAGTTTAGCAGACAAAGAACAACAAAAGATACTTGTATGGGTAAAATATGTATGCGTCAATGTTTACAAAATAGTTTAAACGTTGTAAAAAAAATCATCATAAATCAATCATCGTGGCCAAAATTTTCCCAAGAGAGGTGGAGCTTGGACCCAAGCCAACGTTACCCATCATAACCCAGGACGCCTCACAGAGCACACCTCACACTATCTATTAACCCCTCACTTGTCTTTGCTCTGTGAGCCACATATAGAAGAATAATGTGAGGATTGATCTAATAATGATGATAAACACACCACGCCACTTCTCCTGTGAAAGCTGGCATCAGGAAGGAATCAGACTGGTGTATTTCCTCCTCTAGTTTCTGAGTTTGATTCATCAGATTCACTTTCAGGTTGATCCAGAATTTCTTTATTATTATATTTATTACTTTGTCTCCTGTAATGTCATTCCCCTTCAATAGTGAAACACGGTCGATGGGAAACTTGGGACTAATGGCGATATTAAAGAATCCTGTTACCATCTTTGGGCAGAGTTTGGACTGGACCCATCTCAATGTCTAGCTGTCCAGTACCAGACCTGTAGGCATCCAGACGTTGGTCATCATCATGATCATCCATAGTTGCATCAGGGATAGTTGTTCTTGAAGTGTGTTCTTGTTGGTCCCCGGTTGGTGCAGGAGAGTCACTGGACGTTAGTGGTGTAGTTTCTGGAAGAGAAGGCAGCAGAGAGTCAGGACACACAGCCAGCCTCCACATGCAGCAACACTCACTGAAGACTGAAGCCCAGTGGAGCAGCTCTGACACATGTCTGACACAAACAATATGCTCTATTTGGTCTGAACGTGGCAGATATATTTGACATCAGGAGAACTCTGACTATACACCTAGCCAAAATCAAGTATTTTACTGCATAATTTTAATCACAGCGATATCATTTGACTTGGGAGGGAGTCAGTAGCCCTTACAAACTACTGGATATTAATAAATGATCAGTTACTCATTTACAAAGAGAAACATGTGGAATAAAAACGTACCATTTAACTCCATGTTCGGTTCCTGGGTTTTCTTTTTCTATAAAATAAAAATGTAAATAAAATATCAACATTAGGTTCATTACAAGGTCATCATCTAATAACTCCACCACTGCCAGCTAGGGTCACACATATTATTGTGTTCTGTATCAAACCAGTGATAACACTTACCTTCTGGTGTCTTCTACAAACCAATGCTATGAAGTGATAAACAAAAAATGTCAGGACAGCAGTCACTATCATTCAGCATAACCCTGATACATGTTAGTTGAATGTAACGTGATACATGTTAGTTTAATGTTATTATAATACATGTTAGAGTTTAATGTAACCCTTACCTCCCAGGATTATGATTGATATTATGAAACATATCCATCCTATTATTATGAACTGCTCCGTATATTCTAATCATGTAGAATCAGTTGAACCAGTTCCTGGTTTCCACTCTGAATTAGCCTCTACACAGAAGAACATCTTGACAGACTGAATACGTGTAGGGAGACGGCTGCCATTATCGTGGTCAAACAAGGACAGAAGTCTTTCTACCCTTTGTCCCTGCTCTGTGTTGTCATGACGACTCAGTGAGCTACGTTATAAACGCCACTGAGCTGACGTTATGCTGGCCACATCGCCCCAGCTATGAGAGTAGTGTCTTATATACATGGATAGCTCCATTCTATAATCTAATATCTAGATGATGTTGTTCAGTAGGTCTGCCACTCTGGTCCCTCTGCTAGGTAGGCTCTGACTCTCTGGTACAATTAGATGAAATGTTTTTAATCACAGTGATATCATTTGACTTGGTGTGAGTCAGTAACCCTTGCAAATCACTGGATATTAATAAATTATCTGTTACTCATTTACAAAGTGAAGCATGTGAACTTACCAGCTGACTCCCACCACCTTTTCGGTGTTTCCTTTTGCAATAAAATAAAAATGTAAATAAAATATCAACATTGGGTTCATTACAAGGTCATCATCTACTAACTCCACCACTGTCAGCCAGGGTAAAATATTATTGTGTTCTGTATCGAACCAGTGATAACACTTACCCTCTCAAGACTTACGTTAGCCAATTCTATAAAGAGATAAACAATACAGTCACATGTCAGGACAGCAGCCACTATCATTCAGCATAACCAAGACACATTTTAGAGTTTAATGGAACCATATGATTATAACTGATAGTGAATATTTAATAGAATCATAGCAACGATGTGTCTGGATTAGTTCATATTGTCATTAGTTACATAACTGCAGCTGTAACACAATTAACACAACTCACCTTCATCAGGCTGTGTTTCACTGGAGGGAGCTGGAGGGCTGGATGTTTCTAGACCGGCAGGCTGTGTTTCACTGGAGGGAGCTGGAGGGCTGGATGTCTCTAGACCTGTAGGCTGTGTTTCACTGGAGGGAGCTGGAGGGCTGGATGTCTCTTGACCTGCAGGCTGTGTTCAAACATACAGTTCATCCATACTGTTACACCACTGCATTAAGTCCTTCATTCTACTACATATAAGTTAGCACTGTACAAATACACTTTATATAATTTGACTAAGACATTCAATTAATTAGTAACAAGTTGTAACTAACATTCAACAATAATAATAACAATAATAATAAAGACGAAATAGCAGTTTATTATTAATGACACAGAGACCACAAATAATGGGCTGAACGTACAGGCTCCAGAGAGGGGTGAGGTGTGGATGGGAGACCAGAGGTCTCTTCTCCAGCAGCTCCACCTGGACGGTTATAGAGTAGATAAAGTTAGCCTTACATTACCAACAAGACCTGTAGCTGCTGCTGCAGAGTAGCTAGCTAGCCACCACAAGCGCTCTGCTGCGGGGTTTCTGAAGCGTCTCAAGCGGTTCTGTACACTAGTGGCTGCTCTGTCTCGGTGCTTGGGGTCTAGTCTATCCTTTGTGGCAAACGCATTGAGACGACCAAGCGATCAGAGAGAGAGAGTTAGCGACTTTCCACATGTGACTATGTCCGGATTTCAAAATAAAGGGTTAACACAGGGTATATACAAAGACTGCAGGGCCTACACAAAATCAAGCATTTTTAAATGTTCATAATTTTAGAGAATTAAAATCCTACATTACATTAAAATTACACATTGCTCTTTAAGTTCTGACAATGAGAAAAATTAAAATTCTAACTATACACTATACAGGATTTGTATTATATCATTTTAGAGAATTTCAAAATTAGAGTCCCACATTTGTACATTGAAATTACTTTATGTCTGACACAAACAATATGCTCTATTTGGTCTGAACGTGGCAGATATATTTGACATCAGGAGAACTCTGACTATACACCTAGCCAAAATCATGTATTTTACTGCATAATTTGAATCACAGCGATATCATTTGACTTGGGAGGGAGTCAGTAGCCCTTACAAACTACTGGATATTAATAAATGATCAGTTACTCATTTACAAAGAGAAACATGTGGAATAAAAACTTACCATTTAACTCCATGTTCGGTTCCTGTGTTTTCTTTTTCTATAAAATAAAAATGTAAATAAAATATCAACATCGGGTTCATTACAAGGTCATCATCTAATAACTCCACCACTGCCAGCTAGGGTCACACATATTATTGTGTTCGGTATCAAACAGTTATAACACTTACCCCCAGAAGTCGACCAAACCATCCTATATAGAGATAAACAATACAGTAACATGTCAGGACAGCAGTTAATATCATTCAGCATGACCCTGATACATGTTAGTTTAATGTAACATGATACATGTTAGTTGAATGTAACCATGATACATGTTAGAGTTGAATGTAACCCTTACCTTCCAGGACTATGATTGATATTATGAAACATATCCATCCTATTATTATGAACTGCTCCATATATTCTAATCATGTAGAATCAGTTGAACCAGTTCCTGGTTTCCACTCTGAATTAGCCTCTACACAGAAGAACATCTTGACAGACTGAATACGTGTAGGGAGACGGCTGCCATTATCGTGGTCAAACAAGGACAGAAGTCTTTCTACCCTTTGTCCCTGCTCTGTGTTGTCATGACGACTCAGTGAGCTACGTTATAAACGCCACTGAGCTGACGTTATGCTGGCCACATCGCCCCAGCTATGAGAGTAGTGTCTTATATACATGGATAGCTCCATTCTATAATCTAATATCTAGATGATGTTGTTCAGTAGGTCTGCCACTCTGGTCCCTCTGCTAGGTAGTCTCTGACTCTCTGATACAATTAGATTTAATGTTTTTAATCACAGCGATACAATTTGACTTGGTGTGAGTCAGTAACCCTTGCAAATCACTGGATATTAATAAATGATATGTTACTCATTAACACAGTTAAACATTTGGAATAAGAACTTACCACTATCCAGTTTTTCAGTTTTCTATAAGATAAAAATGTAAATAAAATATCAACATTGGGTTCAAAATAAGGTCATCACCTAATAACTAGTATAGAATTACCAAGAAAGTATTACCAAAACTCCACAACAATGTATGCTTTCCAACCAGAGATAAAAACACACTTGACCAAGTATATACAAATATACAGAGGGCATATAAAGCTGCACCATCCCCACACCTCGGATTATCAGATCATATCTCCTTGACACTGATTCCATCTTATGAACCAGTTGTCTGTAGAACCAAACCAGCTGTGAAGACAGTACAGGTATGGAGTGAGGAAGCTGTTACATCACTACAGGACTGCTTTGAGAGCACAGTATGGGAGGTATTTTCACAGGGAGCCAACTTGGAGGACTACACCTCTAACGTCCTAGACTACATTCAGTTTTGCACCGAGACAGTACTGCACACCAGAACCATCAAGGTGTTCCCTAATCAGAAACCCTGGTTTGACAGTAATGTGAGGTTGCTGCTCAGGGCGAGAGATACTGGCTTCAGGTCTGGTGACATGCTGGCCTATAGAACTGCCTGACGAGACCTAAAAAAGGGCATTAAAGAGGCCAAAGGCAAGTACAGACAGCGCATTGAGGGTCACTTTGAAAACAAGGACCCCAGGAGCACGTGGAGAGGCATCAAAACTCTAAATGACTACAAATATAAGACCACACTGGTTAGCGAGGACAGGGACCTCCCAGACACCCTAAACCACTTTTTCGCCCGCTTTGACAAGCAGCACAGTGGGGTGACAGTGGAGCGTCAGGTGACAGGGCCAGAGGAGGACCAGACACTCACTCTTCAGCACCACCAGGTGAGGTCCCCCTTGAGAAGGATTGACACCAACAAGGCTACTGGCCCTGATGGGTGTCGGGCCGTATACTGAGATCATGTGCCGACCAGTTAGCAGGAGTTTCTACAGACATCTTCAACCTCTCTCTGCAACAAGCTGCAGTTCCCACCTGCCTTAAGACCACTACCATCGTCCCTATCCCCCAAAAATCTGTCATTACCTGCCTCAATGACTAGCACCCAGTCGCCCTCACCCCAGTAATCATGAAGTGCTTTGAGCGGATGATACTGACACAAATCAGAGACCACATCCCTGTGGACCTTACCTAACTGCTGCTAGAGAGTGGCAACCTGTATTTCGTTGTGTAGTACAATGACAATTAAACTCCTTGAACCTTCACACATGTTATTGTGTTCTGTATCAAACCAGTAATAACACTTACCTCCTGAAGTAGAGCACGCAAGTCTATATAGAGATAAACAATACAGTAACATGTCAGGACAGCAGTCAATATAATTCAGCATAACCCTGATACATGTTAGTTTAATGTAACATGATACATGTTAGTTTAATGTTATCATGATACATGTTAGTTCAATCTAACCACAATACATGTCAGTAGTTTAATGTTATCATGATACATGATAGAGTTTAATGTAAAGATATGCATCCTATTATTATGAACTTCTCCATATATTCTATCTAAGTTATCTGTTACTAATTTACAAAGTGAAACATGTGGAATAAGAACTTACCATCTAACTTCCTCTCCTGTTCCGGTGTTTTCTTTTTCTATGAAATAAAAATGTAAATAAAATATCAACATTGGGTTCATTACAAGGTCATCATGTAATAACCACCACTGCCAGCTAGGGTCACACATATTATTGTGTTCTGTATCAAACAGTTATAACACTTACCTCCAGAAGTCGACGATACATGTCTATATAGAGATAAACAATACAGTCACATGTCGGGACAGCAGTCACTATCATTAGTTAGTTTAATGTCACCATGATACATACATTTACATTATATAGATTTAAATAACATGTATCATGGTTATAACCATGATACATGTTTGTTTATTGTAACTATGATACATGTTAGTTTAATGTAACATGATACATGTTAGTTGAATGTAACCCTCACCTTCCAGGACTATGATTGATATTATTAAACATATCCATCCTATTATTATGAACTGCTCCATATATTCTAATCATGTAGAATCAGTTGAACCAGTTTCTGGTTTCCACTCTGAATCAGCCTCTACACAGAAGAACATCTTGACAGACTGAATACGTGTAGGGAGACGGCTGCCATTATCATGGTCAAACAAGGACAGACGTCTTTCTACCCTTTGTCCCTGCTCTGTGTTGTCATGACGACTCAGTGAGCTACGTTATGAACGCCACTGAGCTGACGTTATGCTGGCCACATCGCCCCAGCTATGAGAGTAGTGTCTTAGATACATGGATAGCTCCATTCTATAATCTAATATCTAGATGATGTTGTTCAGTAGGTCTGCCACTCTGGTCCCTCTGCTAGGTAGGCTCTGAGTCTCTGGTACAATTAGATTAAATGTTTTGAATCACAGCAATATCATTTGACTTGGTGTGAGTCAATAACCCTTGCAAATCACTGGATATTAATAAATGATCTGTTACTCATTTACAAAGTGAAACATGTGGAATAAGAACTTACCTAAACACTTCCTCCACTGATCCCGTGTTTCCTTTTTCAATAAAATGAAAATGTGAATCAAATATGAACATTGGGTTCATTACAAGGTCATCATCAGTGGTGGATTAAGGTGGTCATTGGCCCCTAGGCTACTATTTGTGTGAGGCCCCCTTACTGATCAAGCAGAAAAAACTAAATTTTGTGCCATGTGTAAAAGCATGCTAGGAATATTACATGGCCCTCACACACACACTTGGGGAGCACTGGCACACACACACATTGAGACGGCCTTCACTAAAACACCAATGATACAGAAACAAGTGTGAATTCGCCATAGCTGCTGCAACCACATATATCTGTGGACCGACCGACAGAGAACTCCTTAATGAGGCTGGTGAAATCTAATTTACGCAGAATATCTCTTTCAATGGACGGATCAGAGACGGGTGATTCAGTCTGTTTTGGCCCATCGTGGATCTCAGTCTATCTTCAACTAGCGCCAATTTTGAAAAAGAGCGTTCCCCACTGGCATTGGTCACAGGCAAAGTCATGAATAGTCAGAGTGCTTTATCCACCAATGGAAATACTTGTGCTTTTTGCTTTTTCAGACATTCTGCCTCTTTGCTGTTCAGCAGACGTGACGTATTCCTTTACAACCAAACTGACTTTATGAACCTGGTCACATGACATGGCCCACACATCTACCCAATCAGCTGCTTCACTTTTTAATGGTTCTTGTTATGGGCCAATAGGGGTCAAGTCTTTTTTTATTTGAAGTAAAATTGAAAATAGTCTGGCCAACCCAGGGCCCCTTGCACACCTGGGCCCCTAGGCTCAGCCGAGGCTAGCTTGTGTGTTAATCCGCCTCTGGTCATCATCTAATAACTCCACCACTGCCAGCTAGGGCCATACATATTATTGTGTTCTGTATCAAACCAGTAATAATACTTACCATCTCAGGTATTAGATTAGCCAATTCTATAGAGATAAACAATACAGCAACATGTCAGGACAGCAGTCACTATCATTCAGCATAACCCTGATACATGTTAATGTAACCACGATACATGTTTGTTTAATGTAACCATGATACATGTTAGTTTAATGTGACCATGATACATGTTAGTTTAATGTGACCATGATACATGTTAGTTTAATGTAACCATGATACATGTTAGATTTTAATATAACCCTTACCTCCCAGGACTATTGATATTATGAAACGTATCCATCCTATTATTATGAACTGCTCCATATATTCTAATCATGTAGATTCAGTTGAACCAGTTCCTGGTTTCCACTCTGAATTAGCCTCTACACAGAAGAACATCTTGACAGACTGAATATGTGTGGTGAGACGGCTGCCATTATCGTGGTCAAACAAGGACAGAAGTCTTTCTACCCTTTCTCCCTGCTCTGTGTTGTCATGACAACTCAGTGAGCTATGTTATAAATGCCACTGAGCTGACGTTATGCTGGCCACATCGCCCCAGCTATGAGAGTAGTGTCTTCTATACATGGATAGCTCCATTCTATAATCTAATATCTAGATGATGTTGTTCAGTAGGTCTGCCACTCTGGTCCCTCTGCTAGGTAGGCTCTGACTCTCTGGTACAATTAGATGAAATGTTTTTAATCACAGCAATATCATTTCACTTGGTGTGAGTCAGTAACCCTTGCAAATCACTGGATATTAATAAATGATATGTTACTCATTAACACAGTAAAACATGTGGAATAAGAACTTACCAGTTAACTCCATATCCAGTTTCAGTGTTTCTATTTTCTATAAGATAAAAATATAAATAAAATATCAACATTGGGTTCATTACAAGGTCATCATCTAATAAACAGTATAGTATTACCAAGAAAGTATTACCAAAACTCTACAACAATGTAAGCTTTCCAACCAGAGATAAAAACACACTGGACCAAGTATATACAAATTGTGGTAACCCGGTCCACAAGAGTCAGAGTTCTCACGGCAAGTACCACGGAGAGGTTCCAAATAAAGCCGTAGTCGGCGTTTATTCACAGGTAAGACAGTGAACAGGAAATACATAAACTGTTCTATGGCCTCCGAGAGACTTGAGTAAAAGGATGTATCATCGGCCTTCTACTGGGTCGTCGTTCCTGCGTCTCCCTGGGTTGAGTTCTTGGTCTCTTTTTAAGATGTCCGCCTGGTCTTTTCCTCCCTCAGCAGGTGTTCCAGGTGTTCCCCATCGGGTTGATTGCGGTGAGTGAAGTTGTGCTCTCTGCCGCCGGCTAGTGGATGGCGGCGGTACACGCCGTCCACCACTAGCCCACGGTTCCCCCTGGTGGGGAGCGGGTTGCCACAAAAAATACAGAGGGCATATAAAGCTGCACCATCCCCACACCTCGGATTATCAGATCATATCTCCTTGACACTGATTCCATCTTATAAACCAGTTGTCTGTAGAACCAGCTGTGAAGACAGTACAGGTATGGAGTGAGGAAGCTGTTACATCACTACAGGACTGTTTTGAGAGCACAGTATGGGAGGTATTTTCACAGGGAGCCAACTTGGAGGAGTAAACCTCTAACGTCATAGATTACATTCAGTTTTCCACCGAGACAGTACTGCACACCAGAACCATCAAGGTGTTCCCTAATCACAAACCCTGGTTTGACGGTATTGTGAGGTTGCTGCTCAGGGCGAGAGATACTGTCTTCAGGTCAGGTGACATGCTGGCCTATAGAACTGCCTGACGAGACCTAAAAAAGGGCATTGAAGAGGCCAAAGGCAAGTACAGACAGCGCATTGAGGGTCACTTTGAAAACCAGGACCCCAGGAGCATGTGGAGAGGCATCAAAACTCTAACTGACTACACATATAAGACCACACTGGTTAGCGAGGACAGGGACCTCCCAGACACCCTAAACCGCTTTCTCGCCCACTTTGACAAGCAGCACAGTGGGGTGACAGTGGAGCGTCAGGTGACAGGGCCAGAGGAGGAGCAGACACTCACTCTTCAGCACCACCAGGTGAGGTCCCCCTTGAGAAGGATTGACACCAACAAGGCTACTGGCCCTGATGGGTGTCGGGCCGTATACTGAGGTCATGTGCCGACCAGTTAGCAGGAGTTTCTACAGACATCTTCAACCTCTCCCTGCAACAAGCTGCAGTTCTCACCTGCCTTAAGACCACTAACATCGTCCCTATCCCCCAAAAATCTGCCATTACCTGCCTCAATGACTAACACCCAGTCGCCCTCACCCCAGTAATCATGAAGTGCTTTGAGCGGATGATGCTGGCGTACATCAGAGACCGCATCCCTGTGGACCTGGACAGCCACCCAAAGTTTGCCTATAAAGCAAACAGAGCCACATAGGACGCTTTCTCCATCACAATCCACACAGCCCTGTCCCACCTGGAGTACCCGAAAACATATGTAAGGATGCTCTTTGTGGACTTCAGCTCTGCCTTCAACACCATAATCCCCCATAAACTGGTCCACAAAATCATTCATCTTGGTCTCCCCACCTCACTCTGCTCATGGATCCTGTCAGAGTAGGGGATCTGACATCCTCAACTATAACCTTGAACACCGGTGTGCCCCAGGGGTGTGTACTCAGCCCAGCCCTCTACACCCTCTTCACCCATGACTGCGTACCCATCCATTCATCCAACACCATAATCAAATTTGCTGATGACTCTGCTGTGGTGGGGCTCATTAGTGACAACAATGAGTGCCATTATAGGCAGGAGGTCCAACACATGGCAGAGTGGTGTGTGGATAATATCCTGGTCCTAAACACTACCAAAACAAATTAGATCCTTGTGGACTTTAGGAGGTCCAAGAGGACCACGCAGACCCCACTTACCACCAATGGGGAAGAAGTGGAGAGGGTGGACTCATTTAAGTTCCTGGGGACGTACATCACCAAGGACCTAACATGGGCTACTAACATCTCCAACCCAGAAGAGGCTCTTCTTTCTAGGGAAGCTCAAACAGGCTGGTTTATCCACACACCTGCTCATTAACTTTTATAGGAGCACATTTGAGAGCATCCTCTGCCAGGGCTGCAGTGTGTGGTATGCAGGCTGCACAGCGGAGAGCAGGAGGGACTTGGCCAGGGTGGTTAGGTCAGCTAAAAAGATCATAGGAGCTGAGCTCCCAGACCTGGACTCTGTGTGTGGTGACCGCCTGAAGAGGAAGGCAAGGTCAATAAGCACAGATCAAACTCACCCTGGACACACCTTGTTTGTCCCCCTACCATCAGGGAAGAGGTACCGCACACTGTGGGCCGCACCACAAGAGCTGTAGCCTCCATCACCCCCTCAACCTTCTAACAAAGACCTAAGGACAACTCTCCTCCAGGAGCAGGAGCTTCCAACACCCACAACCCCGCCCGCCCCGCCCCTCCACACACACACAACAGACTTGATGGGCACAATTTGTACAGGGTGATGTGCTGTGTGTGTGTGTGTGTGTGTGTGTGCGTTTTATCTACATATCACTATTTGTATATTTTTAAACCACTTCTGTCATTTGGTCTTTGTCTTTGTGTCATTGTCTTATTGTGTCTTTTTGTATTTTGTGTAGTTCAGACATTTAAACTCTAACTGCTGCTAGAGAGTGCCAACCTGTATTTCATTGTGTAGTTCAATGACAATTAAACTCCTTGAACCTTCACACATGTTATTGTGTTCTGTATCAAACCAGTAATAACACTTACCTCCAAAAGTAGACCATGCAAGTCTATATAGAGATAAACAATACAGTAACATGTCAGGACAGCAGTCAATATAATTCAGCATAACCCTGATACATGTTAGTTTAATGTAACCACGATACATGTCAGAGTTTATTTTAATATGATAAATGTTAGGTCAATGTAATGATGGTACATGTTAGTTTAATGTAACCCTTACCTCCCAGTACTATTATTGATATTATGAAAGATATGCATCATATTACTATTAACTGCTCTATATATTCCACATGTTTCACTTTGTAAATGAGTAACAGATAACCAAGATAGAATATATGGAGCAGTTCATAATAATAGGATGCATATCTTTCATTAAATCAATCATAGTACTGGGAGGTAAGGGTTACATTAAACTAACATGTACCATCATTACATTTACAAAGAGAAACATGTGGAATAAGAACTTACAATTTAACTTCCTCTCCTGTTCCAGTCTTTTCTTTTTCTATAAAATAAAAATGTAAATTAAATATCAACATTGGGTTCATTACAAGGTCATCATCTAATAACTCCACCACTGCCAGCTAGGGTCACACATATTATTGTGTTCTGTATCAAACAGTTATAACACTTACCTTCAGAAGTCGATCAATCCATGCTATATAGAGATAAACAATACAGTAACATGTCAGGACAGCAGTCACTATCATTAGTTAGTTTAATGTCACCATGATACTTACGTACTGCCCTTTATGCCTACTGGCATGTAGGGCAGCAACAAAGGATCTCCCCTCCTGTCTGTTTTGGGTCACCATGATACATGTTATTTAAATCTATAGATTTAAATAACAGATACCATGATTAGAATCATGATACATAGTTTACATAGTTAGTTTAATCTAACCATGATACATATTAGTTGAATTAGTTGAATAAATTTAATGTAACCCTTACCTCTCAGGACTATGGTTGATATTATGAAACATATCCATCCTATTATTATGAACTGCTCCATATATTCTAATCATGTAGAATCAATTGAACCAGTTCCTGGTTTCCACTCTGAATTAGCCTCTACACAGAAGAACATCTTGACAGACTGAATACGTGTAGGGAGACGGCTGCCATTATCGCGGTCAAACAAGGACAGAAGTCTTTCTACCCTTTGTCCCTGCTCTGTGTTGTCATGACGACTCAGTGAGCTACGTTATGAACGCCACTGAGCTGACGTTATGCTGGCCACATCGCCCCAGCTATGAGAGTAGTGTCTTATATACATGGATAGCTCCATTCTATAATCTAATATCTAGATGATGTTGTTCAGTAGGTCTGCCACTCTGGTCCCTCTGCTAGGTAGGCTCTGACTCTCTGGTACAATTAGATGAAATGTTTTGAATCACAGCGATTTCATTTGACTTGGCGTGAGTCAGTAACCCTTGCAAATCACTGGATATTAATAAATGATCTGTTACTCATTTACAAAGTGAAACATGTGGAATAAGAACTTACCTAAACACTTCCTCCACTGATCCCGTGTTTCCTTTTTCAATAAAATAAAAATGTGAATCAAATATGAACATTGGGTTTATTACAAGGTCATCGTCAGTGGTAGATTAAGGTGGTCATTGGCCCCTAGGCTAGTATTTGTGTGAGGCTCTCTTACTGATCACGCAGCAAAAAAATCAATTTCGTGCCATGTGTAAAAGCGTGCTAGGGATATTACATTGGCCCTCACGCACACACTCGGGGAGCACTGGCACACACACATTTAGACGGCCTTCAGTAAAACAGCAATGATACAGAATCAAGTGTGAATTCCCCATAGCTGCTGCGACCATGTATTTCTGTGGACCGACCGACCCACCGACAGAGAACTCCTTAATGAGGCTGGTGAAATCCAATTTGCGCAGAATATCTCTTTCAATGGACGGATCAGAGACGGGTGATTCAGTCTGTTTTGGCCCATCGTGGATCTCAGTCTATCTTCAACTAGCGCCAATTTTGAAAAAGAGCGCTCCCCGCTGGCATTGGTCACAGGCAAAGTCATAAATAGTCAGAGTGCTTTATCCACCAATGGAAACACTTGTGCTTTTTGCTTTTCAGACATTCTCCCTCTTTGCTGTCCAGCAGACGTGACGTATTCCTTTACAACCAAACTGACTTTATGAACCTGGTCACATGACATGGCCCACACATCTACCCAATCAGCTGCTTCACTTTTTAATGGTTCTTGTTATGGGCGAATAGGGGTCAAGTCTTTTTTTATTTGAAGTAAAATTGAAAATAGTGTGGCCAACCCAGGGCCCCTTGCACACCTGGGCCCCTAGGCTCAGCCGAGGCTAGCCTGTGTGTTAATCCGCCTCTGGTCATCATCTAATAACTCCACCACTGCCAGCTAGGGCCACACATATTATTGTGTTCTGTATCAAACCAGTAATAATACTTAATCTACTTTGTTTAAGAATGCTTGATTTTGATTGGCTGGGAGGAGGGCATTAACCCGGCAGGTTGCCCGCTGACTTGTCGGTTGTACTTGCTGCTGACTGAGCACAGAGTCATCAAATAGTAGCTCAATACACCACTTGTATTTTTTTTTCTATCACAGAAATTTCAAACATGAGGTCCATTGTAAAAATAAACCTTGTTTAAAAAAGTTTCTAAAATGTGTCGGAAATCTATCGGAGGGTCAGTCGATACATAGTTTCGCAAGCGAAATACAATGTAGCGACTACGTTATTAAACTAGTGATCAGATGCAGCCTTGTGTGGTTGCTATAGAAGCTACAGCTGAGCTAACGTTATTCACCGTAGTTCTAAAGGGGACTACTTTTTGAGGGAGATGAACTCAAACAGGGTATACATTTATTAAGCATGCAATACGAATGAGAAAAAGCATAATTATTAAAGTATTTGAATTGTTTTGTTATGTTGGCAAGCAAGAAGTAGAATAAACGGGATAATTACCTCAAGGCAGGGCAATAAACAGTTTGATATGCCCGGCTCGTGGACGGCTTCCACGAGCCGGGCATATCAAACAGCCTTACTTACCGTCTCACGTATTTGTTTATCCAATTCTATATAGAGATAAACAATACAGCAACATGTCAGGACAGAAATCACTATCATTCAGCTTAACCCTGATACATGTTAGTTTAATGTAACCATGATACGTGTTATGTTTAATGTTATCATGATACACGTTAGTTTAATGTAATATGATACAAGATAGAGTTTAATGTAACCCTTACCTCCCAGGACTATGATTGATATTATGAAACATATCCATCCTATTATTATGAACTGCTCCATATATTCTAATCATGTAGAATCAGTTGAATCAGTTGCTGGTTTCCACTCTGAATTAGCCTCTACACAGAAGAACATCTTGACAGACTGAATACGTGTAGGGAGATGGCTGCCATTATCGTGGTCAAACAAGGACAGAAGTCTTTCTACCCTTTGTCTCTGCTCTGTGTTGTCATGACGACTCAGTGAGCTACGTTATAAATGCCACTGAGCTGACGTTATGCTGGCCACATCGCCCCAGCTATGAGAGTAGTGTCTTATATACATGGATAGCTCCATTCTATAATCTAATATCTAGATGGTGTTGTTCAGTAGGTCTGCCACTCTGGTCCCTCTGCTAGGTAGGCTCTGACTCTCTGGTACAATTAGATGAAATGTTTTGAATCACAGCGATATCATTTGACTTGGTGTGAGTCAGTAACCCTTGCGAATCACTGGATATTAATAAATGATCTGTTACTCATTAATAAAGTGAAACATGTGGAATAAGATCTTACCATCTAACTCCCTATCCAGTTCCAGTTTTTCTTTTTCTTTTTTCTTTTTCTATAGATAGATAAAAATTGAAACAATACATCAACATTGGGTTCATTACAAGGTCATCATCTAATTGTGTTCTGTATCAAACCAGTAATAACACTTACCTTCTGATGTCTTCTACAAACCAATGCTATAAAGTAATAAACAAAACATGTCAGGACAGCAGTCACTATCATTCAGCATAACCCTGATGCATGTTAGTTTAATGTAAGCATGATACATATGTTAGTTGAATGTAACCATGATACATGTTACAGTTTAATGTAACATGATACATGTTAGTTGAATGTAACATGATACATGATAGAGTTTAATGTAATGCTTACCTCCCAGGACTAATAATATAATGAAAAGTATGCATCCTATTATTATGAACACAATTGCCACATATTTAATACATGTAGAATCAGTTGAACCAGTTCCTGGTTTTATCTGCACCCCAGAATCACATCTGAAACCAGAAGGACAAAACCACGTTTAGTTCAGAGTAGCAGACTGGGTGTTGGACTCCAGGTTTAAAAGGTACTGGGTTTGATAATGAACTCCACTTACATCGTGTGGGGTTGGCATGACAATGTGGCATCTGAGAATGTGTCTTTATCTGCTGAGTCACTACAGAAGAATCCATCCAGGATCTCACACTCAGCATCTGATGTTGGAGTACACGACTTCTTCTCGTTCAGACCTGTCAATCACAAGAATTACAGAGGAATCTGAGACAATCTGAGAGTACACAACTTCTGATATAAACATGAACAACACAACTTCTGATATAAACATGAACAACACAACTTCTGATATCAACATGAACAACACAACTTCTGATATAAACATGAATAACACAACTTCTGATATAACGTGGACAACACAACGTTCTCATCAACACAACATATGGGGGTTGCATGGGGGGCCTTTCTATTTAATAATATAGATGTACCTGTGCCACACTTTGTACAGGCAGAGCATTGCTTCTGTCCGCTAAAGCCTTCTTTGAAAGTACCATCGGGGCACTTTGAGCACAATGTATTGGTTGTCGCTGTGCAATCCCTATTAACCCTATATCCTGTTGGAAAGAACGTTTAAAATATGTTGTTTTCCAATGGATTTGGTTGAAGAAATCATACAGAACTATTTTGGACAACAGCTGGGTTAATGGACTCTTACCACCAGGACATGCAAGGCAGCAGAACTGTCCCGCTCTGTATTCATCGCTGGCACATGATGGTGATGCAGTACTAGCAACGCCATAAGTATTAAAAACTGAACATATTAGGAACATGATCTGTAAGAACATGGTGGTCCAGTTTGTATGACCTTCAACCATCTGATGTTTTTGGCAGATTTTTCTTCTGTGTGTCAGTGCAAGTCTTGTTTTTCAATCATGGCAAAATAAGGTTAATTGTGCAGCTACAGACTTTTCTTGAAGTTCAGAAACATCTGGAGAGAGATAAAAAAAATATTCAGGGTTAATAAATGTAATAACTTGTATCTTTAACACTTTTCTCTAAACCAAAATAATTTGAAGTTTGAAAACATTAGAGCTGTTAAACAAAGTGTTGTTAACCTTGTATGTCTGCATTAACCGTGATCTAATGCTTATCATTTTTCTGTGACAAATACATTTGTGAGTGTTAAAAGTGTGTCACAAATATAATGTACCACTTTTATGTTCATTGGGCTACATCATTTTCTAGACTGATTTGGTCTTTGGATCCTATGTTTAATACAGGATTTCTTTGGGTGGAACACTCCACCTTACTCATCCAATACTAAACCTCAAACACAGTCATCTGGCTGCTGAAGATCTAAGGGCCTAGGGGCTAATCACCAGCCTGGAGGCCTGCGTGTAGGCCTGGACACAATGAGCAGGCACCAGGCCTACAGGAGGTCTGCACCTGGAGTTATGGCACTAGTGATTGTTCAGCAGATGAGACACAGTGTACTGCATCGGTTCTCAATGTGGCAGAAAATGGTCATGCTCTTAAAGTTTGCCTCATAATGACAGAATGAGCGTCCATTCTGATAGGCGCCACAACAACACATTACATTTAGGAAATAATATAATTCATGAAGAAAAAGTGATCTGTGCTGAGGTCAGTGCCGGCGGCAAGGTGGGGCATTTGTGGGCCGTGCCCCCCCTAGCGGCCATTGGTGCCCCCCCTAGCACCGTCAGGCACAAAAAAAAAAATCCCTTTTAGTTATAATTATTACTATTATAATAAATGTGCAAACTGTAACTTCAATGAAATAAAAGAAATACAAGGGGAAATCGCATAATTTTGGTTGTACATGCCAAGTTCGGTCAATGCTCATTGGTTGCTGAGTAAACTTGTTACATTTGCGCACAAAATCCAAATAGCCGCTAGCTAGTTTGAATGGAAAATAGTGTTAGTGTGCATTTTATCTCATCGCGATTTTATCAGTTTACATTTTAGGCCTATTTATGTTAAAAAATGGATTTACGAAAATGGCTTAGACCTCCTCCTCATCATCTAACAGCAGACACTGACACTCCGGTCACCACCACCAGTACAGCGACTGCGACGGTATCAGAGAGCCGAGATGGCCCTTCTGCTAATGCTTGCTCCGGACGACCGCCTACAGACTCCGTCAGCGCAGCACTAGAGCAACCAGAGCAACGATCAACAAGCCCCCCAAGTCAGCAAAGTGGTGGTCGATGATCTCGGGACTGACAGGCCTGTCCAAACTGTGTTAAAACAGTATCCTGTAACGCTTTACAGTGGTAAGGTGCGATCATTTGTTGATAAATGGTTTCACAACAGAGAGTGGTTAGAGTACAGTGTCAAGGTAGACGCAGCATTTAGTTTTTGCTGTCGGATGTTCAGGAACGTAAGAAAATCTGGAACATTGGATGCCTTCGCAAGTGTGGGCTATAGTAACTGGAAACACGCTATGGCTAAAGACCGTGGACTTCATCAACATGAAACTTCAAAAGACCACATCGCTTGCTATGCAATGTGGAAGGAGAGGGAGATGCGTCGCGATACAGGAAATGAAGTGTCAACCCTTGTTAATGCAGAGCAACTAACAAGAAACTGCTATTATGTAGGCTCACTAATAGATGTGGTTGTGTTCTTGGTTGAAAATCAGTTGCCACTACGGGGGAAGCTTGACGCGTTTGAGGACATGTCAGAGGGGGGGTCTGGACTTTTCCTTTCCATGCTTTATTTCACCATCAATAAAGATCCTGAATTGGCTAATGTGGTGAAGACTATCCCTCGCAATGCCACTTACACCTGTCATGACATGCAAAATGAACTCATAAAAACACTGAGTGATGTGGTGACAGAGGCTATAGTGGAGGAAGTTGGTGACTCCTACTACACTTTGAAAATTGACAGAACGCGTGACCCCACTGGATGTGAAAACATATCGATTGTGCTATGATTTGGGAACGAGTCTTACGAAATTACAAAGCGTTTACTGTGTATCTCTACGGCCCAGAAAGGTGATGCACAGACATTAACTGACACCGTTCTTTCTGAGCTTAACAAGGTTGGCCTGGATCGCTCAAAAATTCTGAGTCAGGTATATGACGGAGCCTCCGTTATGTCAGGGAGACGTGGTGGTGTTCAGCAAATTCTTCAAGAGAGGCTTGGACGTGAGATTCCATATGTGCACTGCCTCAACCATCAGTTGCATTTAGTTGTTGTTTTTGTCATGTCTGCAGAGGCCGCGGTTAAGGATTTTTTTGAGGTGTGCAATTCCCTCTACAAATTCTTTAGGAAGCCAACAGTTGCTATGCATTATACAGGGAGACACCTGAAATGTCTTTTGGAGCAGAGATGGACAGGGCATCTTGCCACCGTGTCAGTCATTCTTAAGTCATTTGATGACATCAAATCGATTCTGACCGATGCTGACACTGTGCTGGACTATGGCGCAGAGACGAGAATGGACGCTACAGGACTGCTGTGCGAAGTATCTGAGCCAAGCTTCATGTTCCTTGCCAACTTAACTCACAAAGTCCTTGGTCTATTGGCCCCACCGAACAAGCTTCTCCAGAGAGAGGACACTGACCTGCTGACGGGTTTAAGTGTTGTGGCGAGTGCAACAGTATGCATTAAAAATATCCGTTGCAATGAAGAATTTAAGAAGGTGCTGGATACTGTTAGGGCCACCAGCAGCGAGATACCCAGGCCCAAACGGAGACGCATAGAGAGCACACGAATGGATGGTTTCGTTGTTATGGAGCCTACAGGAGTACATAGAGCCACAAGTGATGATGGTCGGGGAAATGGAGCGTAGATTCAGCGAGCGCAACTCACAACTGGCAAGTGCACTTGCAGCACTTAATCCAGAGTCCGATAACTTCCTTGATGTGAAAGCTGTGAGGCCTATTCTCGACCTGTCGCATTCGATTGTAACTGACGCTGAGTTCGAAGTTGCTAAAGAGTTTTTAATGTCAAAAAAGCAAGAGATGGAGGGAGACTGGACCATACAGCACATCATCTCAACGTACCGCATCCAACTCAGTGCCATGCCCAGTGTGCTGACTGCTTTCAAACATGCATTAACGTTTGCTGCATCCACAGCAATGTGTGAGAATTCATTCTCCACTCTGAGAAATGTTTTTTCGGAACACAGACGTACAATGCTACACGAGAGAAAGGCCAGGTTGGTGCAACTTGCATTCGAGAAAGACTTGACACGCAAATGCGCAAACGAATGGAAGGACAAAATACTCAGACGTTTCAGCAGTAGGCCTACCCGTCGCCTGCAACTCTTCTGACGGTAAGCCTTTGGTTTATTTCACTTATTGCTCATTATAAGGCTTACTAAGCAGGTGGATTGTTGATTGATGTTTGCTGGGTCTATTTGCATTTGTGTTTTGTAGGCTACGTGACTGCAGTATGGCGTTGGGTCAGTTCTGCCTGGTGCGTGGTTACTTTTTTCCCAAACGCAGTGCTTCTGTCAGCGGTCCTGATGTTGTCCAGGGGTGTTTCTGATGAGTGTGGAGGCTGTTGTCTAATGTTTATAACCAGTGGCAGGCCTTATTATTTTTGTAGGTGCATAAACTGTTGAGAGGTAAAAAAAACTATTTCTGACTTATCATACCTGTGTAACTATTGCATTTATTAGTGCGTTTAGTGCCCTCCGCCTTGTATTATCGTCTTTGTGCGTGTGAATGTGTAATGGCTGCATCCATAGCCTCAACAACAAGAACACAATATTGTAGATAATAATAAAAAAATACTACTACTACTACTAATAATAATAATAGTAATAATGATAATAATAAATAATTAGCCTAATACTAGTAAAGAAAAACCTGTGCATTTCTGCTGTGTTTGACTCCACTGCGTTAAAATATTTCTCAAACCAAAGTGCCCCCCCTACTGGTGACCTGTGTAGTAGATGTGCTCTGGCACCGACTCTGGCTGAGGTGACGATATCATATTACACTGTCCACACGCTGATTCAAGGGGTGGGAGAGCAGAACGCCACTTGGTCACCAAAGTTGCAGTTTGTAACACAGTAATTACTGCTGAACTGGGAAGTGACACTTTTGGGTTCAAATCAAAATACGAGTTGTGGGGGATGTAGGGATCTATTTCATTATGCGCAGTTATACAAGAGACATGAGATCTATGTCTTGCGCATATGTGTTATCTCTATCATTCCGCTGAGCCGAGCCGAGCTAAGTGCAAGTGCTGTATGTGTATTCTATGAAGTTCAGTAAACCAGTAAAATAAATATATCTTCCACGTTTTCATTAACTTCAGATGGTGTCAGAAGTGAACAATGGCGAAATTCCGCCCTCCTGAAAGCTTCGACTTTAGCCGCCCTGAACGTTGGCTGGAATGGAAACAACGTTTTACCCGCTACAGAATCGCGGTAAAGTTGAACAAACAAGATGAAGATGTATAGGTCTGTACTGTGATTTATGCACTTGGGAAAGAAGCGGAGCAGATATACAAGACGTTCGTTTTTTGGAGAAGGTGAAGATGAGACGTATGAAAAGGTGATGGAAAAGTTTGATAACTATTTCGTGCCCAAAGTCAATGTAATCCACAAGCGTGCACGATTCCATCTACGCTCACAGAAGCCAGGTGAAACGGTGGAGGAATACATCCGTAGCCTTCACGAGCTAGCTGTGATTTTGGACTTGCAAAAGATGAAAATATCCGCGACAGACTTGTGATTGGAATTACAGACAAGAAACTGTCGGAAAAGCTGCAGCTAATGCCGGATTTGACACTCATTAAAGCAGTAGAGCTTGTGCGGCAATCTGAGCAAGTGAAGGAGCACATTAGTGAGCAAGCTAGCAGTGGCGCTCAGCTAAATGAAGTGGCTCAGAGACGTCAACGGCAACAGCACACAAAGGAAGACCTGAGAGTGGCAGAAACGCACAAAACTTCAGTTACAAACAACAGACAGAGAATACAAGTGAGTGGAAATGTAAGAGATGTAGCAGAAGCCATGGAAAACATGATTGTCCTGAATGCAGAATGCAGAAAATGCAACAAAAGAGGACATTTTGCTGTAGTATGTCGCACTTGTGAAGTGAACGATGTAAGTGCACCACAAGAGGGCGCCATCTCAACACATTTCCTTGGGGAAACCAGGCAAGTGACAGGAGATAAAAATGCATGAACTGTTTCACTGTCAATACAAGGCTCAGAGGTAGATTTTAAAATTGATACGGGCGCTGATATCAGTGTAATTTCATAAAATACTTTTTCTAGCCTGAAATTCAAACCTGAGCTAAACAATGTGAATGCACATTTTGAGAGCCGAGGAGGAAAGCTACATTGCAAAGGACAGTTCACAGCCACAACTACTGTAAAGGACAAGCAGTTCAGAATGATGTTGTTTGTTGTGGCTGGACCTACTGTGAACAACCTCCTTGGACGTGAAGCATCAGTGGCAATGGGTTTCGTCAAAAGACTGGAAGAACTAAAGTCATCAGCTCCAACAGAGGTAGGCTTACTGAAGATAAAGCCAATACAGATTTGCTTGAAGGATAATGCTGTTCCATACAGCGTATCAACAGCCAGGCGCATTTCTGTGCCCATGCTATCGAAAGTAAAGATGGAACTAGAGAGAATGGTTCAGTGCGCCGTAATCAAAGAGATAAAAGAACCGACAGAGTGGTGTGCGCCCATGGTGGCAATCCCTAAGAAGAATGGGCAGATTAGGATGGACCTCAAACAGCTGAATAAAGCAGTAAGGAGAGAAAATGATGTGCTCCCCACAATTGATGATATCCTGCCGAGACTAGCACAGAGTCTTTTCACTCCTTGACGCGGCTAGCGGGTTTTGGCAGCTGCCCTTGGAAGAAGATTGTGCAAAGCTAACAACCTTTTGGCCGATATTTCTTCCGTAGGCTCCCATTTGGCATTACTAGTGCTCCAGAAATTTTTCAGAGAGAAATGTCAGACCTCTTGAGCCAGCAATATGGAGTAGCAGTCTTCATGGACGACATTTTGATCTACGGAAACACCCCAGAGCTACACGAGCAAAGGCTCCAGAGCACACTGCACACCATTGAGGAGGCAGGATTGAAGCTGAATACCGAAAAGTCTCTGCTGAGACAGAGCCAGCTTTGTTACCTGGGGCACGTGATTGACAGCGAGGGCATACGTCCAGATAAATCTAAGATTAAGGCCACTCTCTACTCTCTACTCTCCTAGAACCACCTGAGAACATCACTGACCTGAGAAGAGTGCTAGGCATGGTCCATTACTTGGGCAGGTACGTTGCACATCTGTCCAAGGTAACAAGGCCACTCAATGAGAATGAGAATGAGAAGGGACACTGAATGGACCTGGGGCCCAGCACAGGAAGATGCATTTCGGAAAGTCTAATCACGGAAGCACCTGTGCTGGCATTCTATGATGTTATGCAGTTATGGCTTAGGTGGAGTCATCTTACAGGACCACGATGGCATGCTGAAGCCGATAGCCTACTGCTCAAGAGTCTTAACCGATGCAGAGAAACAATATGCCCAAATAGAGAAGGAGTGTCTCGCAGCCGTGTGGGCATGCGAGAAGTTCTCAAGATTCCTATATGGCCTAGAAAATTTCACACTTCAAACAGACCACAAACCACTGGTCCCACTGATCAATGCCAAAGACCTTGACTCAGTCCCACTGAGGTGCCAAAGACTGCTTATGCAAATGATGCGCTACAATCCAGTAGCAGTATATGTGCCTGGCAAAGACCTTATTGTAGCAGACGCACCCTCAAGACACCCCCAGCCAGTTGTCACTGCTGAGGTCTGTGAGCTGATCCAGGAGGTGGAGGATGCAGTCAGCAGTGCGTGGCCCATCTCATCCACCAAATTGAACGGAACAGGTGGAAAAGGTGAGCCACTACATCGGGAGAGGTCGGCCCAAGTATGCCTCCAACGTTGCACATGCTGTGAGGCCTTACTACAACGCAAGACAACACCTTTCCATATCCCATGGATTAGTCCTACACGGCGACAGAATTGTCATTCCCAACAGCATGTGTGCCAACATACTGCAAAAGATTCTCAGCGGACACCAGGGCATCGTGAAATGTCGAGAAAGGGCCCAGGCGATTGTCTGGTGGCCTGCCATAGGCCAAGAGATACAGCAGTTAGTCAGCAGCTGAAAAGACTGTCAGGAATTAAGGCCGACACAGAGAAGAGAACCACTGATGACGACTCCACTGCCTAACCGCCCATGGGAAAGAGTAGGGGCGGACATATGTGAAATTCACAAGCAGCACTATCTAGTAGCTGTTGATTACTTCTCTAGATACATAGAGATAGCACATCTGCCAGACCTGTCTGGTGAGACAACACGCTCCAGATTGGAAAATATGTTTGCAAGGTGGGGCTGTCCCAACATTCTCATTACAGACAATGGCCCACAGTTTTCAGGCCGAGCCTTCCAACAGTTCGCAAAAGACTACGACTTCCAACATATAACAACCAGTCCCCACTACCCCCAAGCCAACGAAAGGGCTGTGCAAACAGCGAAGAAAAGTCTGAAACAGCCAGACCCTTTTGCTGCTCTTATGAGCTACCGCGCCACCCCTATTCAAGCTACGGGAGTGAGCCCAGCTCAACTGATGATGGGCAGACAGATAAGAACGACGATCCCCACACTAGAGTCACACCTGCAGCCATCGTGGCCAGACCTACAGCAGGTGAGACAGGCAGACGCCAAAGCAAAACAACGCTACAAGCAGGGACGTGCACAGGAATTTTGAGGGGCAGTTGCTCTGACCTGAAAACCTCACAGGCTATATCAGTGGCGTAACAAACCAACGACGTAAGCAGGATTTTTGATTTAGAATCTAATGATGCTTACAGCGTATAACGAGGTCCGCGGGTGGAATTGTTGACGGGGGGGCGGGTGGCTTTTGGATTGCGGGCAGGCGCGGCTGCAGGCGGGCGCGATTGTTGACGGGGGGGTTAGGGGGTTAGGGCAGACAAAGTTGTTGGTTGTTGACCGGAGGGCGGGGATTGTTGGCGTGAGTCGAGGAGGGCATATGGGCAGTTGCCCGGGAATGACGGTGCACTGGTTAGACAGCATTCTTTAAACGTGAGAAGGCTGCTCTTGCCTCCAAGAGGGTGAGAGGAAGACACGATCTCATAGCTTGCGAAATAGGTTCATTCAGCCTTTGGACCATCGCTTAAAGTAACAGCATGTGTCACCGCGGCTTAAGTGCATTTCGGTTTTAATTATAGGGGATAAAGTGACTTTTATTTTTTTATTTTTTAGTAGTGAAGTTACTTTTCAAATGCAGTAACGAGTAAAAGTAAATCTCATTACAATTTACAAGTAACTAGTAATAAGTAACTAATTACTTTTTTGGAGTAACTACCCCAACACTGATATAGTGTATATTATAATATATACTATATAGTATAATATAATGTACCGTAAATAATATCAAACATTATGACCCAACCAGTGGCAGGTGTCTGTCATTTGACCTTCATTTAATGAATGTCAAACATAAAACAGCAAACCATTCGTTAGGGTTCAGGTTAACCCATCAGAATGTCTTGCTGGGTCGGCGAAGATTTGAGGTCGCCCCTAGTAGTAAATACTTTTTACTAGTCTGACTTAAAGACTAATGATACATGAGGGTCCAGAGGATAGCCTCAACTGGTTCTCAACTGGTCCAGAGGATTGCCTCAACTGGTTCTCAACTGGTCCAGAGGCTAGCCTCAACTAGTTCTCAACTGTTTCAGAGGCTAGCCTCAACTGGTTCTCAACTGGTCCAGAGGCTAGCCTGAGGACCAGTTGAGATCCATTGCAATAAACCGTAGAAAAGGCAACGTATAAAAGACGTTTTAAGCTGCGATCCATGGCAGAGCTAATAAGATGGGCTAGAGTCTACTGCTTTTCAAACAGTGAACTAAAGTTGGAAAATACAATACAATACAATACAATACAAATCATTCATAACTCGACACTGACCTTATCGACGATGTTGCCTTAGGAGACTGAATTCTGGCTGCGCCAGTAGTTAGGAATAACTCCCAACCGAGAGCGTGTAGATAGTTGAAGATAACGTTACTGAAGAGAAAGCACGCAGGGCGACTGCACAGAGAGAGGCAGAATCAACAGGGGGTAAACAGACGTCGGCGTGGTTGCTTTTAACAATAACTAACCAGCAGACTGGCGTGACCACCTTTCTTCCCCACACCCTCCCCTAACCAGTGGGAGATACCAGTGCAACTCATCACGGCAGTAGAAACCACATGTCGAACATGTGACGAACAAACAGTCAAATAGACTGTTATACAGGCAAACTAGACATTATGCAGCTTTACAAATCAACACATGAGAACAGCACAACATCACATACACACAGCATAGCGTCATAAGGCATTTGAAAAAGGATACGTAGAGAGTCCATCACAAGTCCATGACGTAGTCATTGAGATGAGATGGCAGGCGGCGCGGCCTGGCGCAACGCCTGGGTGAGGAGGGCGCACTGCCAGGGTCAGCACATGACGTCCCTGGGGCCTCCAGCAAATCAAACGACGGGGCAGTGGAGTCAGTGGGTTGACACACCGGCACAAGGCAGGACCCAACGGGGCTCGTAGGGGTGGGCACCGATGCTACTTCAGGGGGAATAGCAGGCGGCAGGGGGGGTGTTATGACCCGGCTCGTGGGGAAGAGGGAAGCAACATGAACCAGAATGTTTTTGGTGAAATTGCAAGTTATTTATTTGCAGAACAAGAATAACAGGAAAAAGGGCGGGTAGATGCTGCTTAAATCAAAGAAAGGAATATAACTTAAAGAGATCTCTTCAAAACGAGAGATAGCCACCGGCTGCTTCAAAATCAATGTTAACAAAATACCGACCAGTCATGGATAATCAAAATACAAAGTAAGCAGCACCCTCTAAAACCTAATGTGTCTAACAGAAAGTATCTTCAGGTGTCTGGTTGGTGTCAGTTTGCCCAACCTAGTCCCTTGCCCAATTTCCTTACCACAGGTCTTCAAGTAATGCACACACAGCACACACAAATGGTTTTACACTTAACAATTCCTAGGGTAAAGCTTCTACAAACGTCAACAGGTTTAACACAGTAAGCACAATACACCCAAGGCGAGTTAATTCCGCCCCTGAATCGCAACTGAGGACAGCCTTTTAACCCCAGGGCTGGTCTGGAAGACAGTAGATGATTGGAGGACCAATCAGCAGCAATCAGATCACCAGCTGGAACCAGGGAGTAGACAGGTTTCGTGCCAGCCAATCCTCTGCAAGGGATCACACATCCTGCTTTACATGACACTGCTGCACAACACATAAACACATAGACAAGCCACATACCCAGGTAATGGCGGTGGCCGTAACAGGGGGTACCACCTGGGGCGTAGTCGGGGACCTAGGACTGTCGTTGTCAGATGCGTCACCGTAGCTGGTGGAACGGTTGGCATCAGGGCAGGCGACAGGGACTCTGTAACAGTGCGTTGACTTGACTCGATAGGTGAAGTCTCTAAGTTGTGAACCTGCAAACTTGCGCAGACCACACCAGAGACCCTCAACAGAAACGACGAGATATCGGTCGCGGCTGCATGCTTTGTTGCGGTCCGCGTGTAGGTAGACAAGATCGCCAACCTCGACCGAAGAGGGGACTAAGGTCTTCCCATGAGGGGCCTTAGATTTCTCACTGTAGGCGTGGTTCCTCACCCGTCCGTCGTGCCGTAGGCGTAAAAGCTCCTCATCAGCTAGGGGCAGCTGAGTGCAGGTGAACTGGTCTCTCTGTGTCCACATTTCCCGGGCATGCAGGCCACGTGAACGGAGTCTGGAGTTCAAGCAAGCAGTCGCAAGCAGTCGGCCAAGAGTCTCGCTGATATGGGGCCACCACGTGGCTGCTGCCGGAGCAGTTCCTCCTCCAACTCTTGCACTGCCTTTTCCACGACAAGGTTTTTATTGAGGTTCTTTGCTCGCCCCAGGTCACAGATCACAGCCAATGGACCATCTAGGGTCGTAATTCCACACATAGCCTGATGAGTCCATCCCGCAGGGTCTGGCTACCCTCATCTTCGACGAGCATGGCCACTGTAAAGGATGTCACACAGTCTGGTACCACTAGCACTAATTGCCGTGCTCGTTTTATGACGTCAGCGGCAAAGGTGATGCCGACGGCAGCTGGAGGATCAGATGATGACTGTTCCACAATGACCTGGGGAGTGTGACGGAGGGCCGCACAGGAATGACAGCCATCAGTAACCCGGCTGACGGCCTTGTCGAGGTCAAGGGCAAAAAAGTATCTACCAACCGTCTTTCTGACGGAGAGAGGCAGAAACAACAGGGGGCTAACAGACGTCGGCGCATACGTCGGTGCATGTGGTTTTAACAATAAGTAGCCAGCAGACTGGCAATTGTTATTTTTGTGAAATTAATATGCATAAACGAGTAATGTATGGTCTTTCTACAATTTCAAGTGATTAATATAACAATTTACGAAATATATTGCTTGTTTCATGTGGTGCCCCCCCCCCCCCACTGATTGTCAATGGTTGGGGCCCCTGGGCACGAGCCCACATGTCCTTATGCATATAATATGAATATTTATGATGTAATTTCAAATTGAAATCGGTTGACAAACGTAAACGTTCTGATCCAGAAAAAGAGCAGTTCCCGCATTTGCTTTTATCTGCAATAGGTCAAGCAGTCACTGTGGCGTCTATGTAAATATGTCTATGAAGGCAGGTGACATAGCTACCATCTCTGTTCTCATTGGTAGTTCATCCCCAACGGGGAAATATGACTCAGAGATGTAGGCCCCCGTTAATAATAGCCATAATAATAGCTCTTGGAATCATGGTCCATTGAATCATGGTTTATTTTTGTCATTGATCTTTACTTTTATAAAAGATGCAATATACTGTAAACAGGGACCCGGTTTTATTTCAGAAGCTGCTGGAGCTTCCCATCGAGGAGGTCACTTGCTCCTAGAATGATGCAATGGTTTATTTCTTTGTTTATTGTGCGTTTGTCGTTCATAACGGTAACACAAAATGCTTAACAAGGGAAATGACACAACAAGAACAAGACATTTGTTTATAGTTTGAGATGTTATATTATTGACCGATTGTTAAAAGTAGTTAAGGTTTTGTAGGATGTTAGTAGGGTTATTTTTTTCTTAAATATCAAAGTATTGAAGTACAACTACCATGTAAATGCGTGTGTGTGTGTGGGTGTGAGTGTGTGTTGTGTGTGTTTGTATTCTTATAAAAGGGGAATGACAGGTCCGTCAGCTAGAATCAATAGGACGCCGGTATGAAGCCCTTGCCTGAACCTGTTTTTTACCCACAATGCACTTGACTGTGACAGAGACAAATTCCTCATTCCATACTCGATCATTGCCTTGGAAAATGTCACAACAATAATGGGGGGGGGGGGGTTGGGGTTACACAATAATAGTATATAGTATAGTATAACAAAAATAAAAAGGTCTTGTTTCTCGGAAGAGAGCTTACATTTTGACTGTTTCAACGTTTTCTTTGTTTTAATTGTCTTAATTTCATCACTAGTTGTATTATTCCCCAGCCCTGAGCACCGTCCCATGATAAATACATCATTAAAAAAGGTGAACCAGTGAGATCATCACAGCCCCAACATGCTGGATCGTTGATGGGTATAGTAGAGTGTAGTGAGTGTGGAGAGATGCTAAGGACATCCAGGGAGCAGTACAGAAAAAAAGAAGCATGTGCTAAGAAAAAGGCAGAGCTGTAGTCAAGACAACGTTTTTCGAGTCCAAATGAACGAGACAGTCAGGACCGAGACGGACAAAAAAGACTCCTCTTAGAGACCACTTACTTACCTGTTTAAAATGTTGTTGTTGATGTTATGCTAAAAACATGGTATATCATCTATTTTAAGATCATCACTTTGCACTATTATTTGTAATGATCAAAAGCAAGTGCAGTGTCACAACACAGTATAGGATCAAATGATGTCACATCGTTTACTTTAAGTAGAGCCTTTTCACTTAAAAGTCCATAATGGGTGAAGGAAAACTAGGGCTGAACGATTTGGCGAAATAATCGAATAGCGTCTTCTGTATTATTCATTAAACACAAGCAATAAATCTATCTATAGTATGACCAACACAACATTGGAAGCAGTCGACATATCAACTGCTCTTTCCTTTGTATTGAGATGAATTGATGCATGAATAGATGGAGCATCTTTATTTAACTAATGAATTGTAAAAGAAAAATCATCAGGTCTTCTTGTATATAGGGCCCATAATTTGGTGCTACACCCCTGGCTGGGGTTGGAGGGTGTCAACTTAACCGCTAACACCATAAACGTTATCAGTACTGTAATTAGGCTATTTGGAGCCAAACATATAACGTTACAGTTCAGTTAAAGGGGACATATTATACCACCAGGTGTGAGTGTGATTAGCCGTTACAAGCCGTTTTGAAAATGTGCAGCTTCTGACATCACAGGTGGGCGTGTCCACCGAGATGTATGACGGATAGATGAGCAACGTTTGCTACAGTCCACTGGTTAGGCTGGTAGCCTGCTACCGACCGGGTTAGTTTGGTCGGATAAATTGCCATGGTTACTTAGCGGAGATTCCCTTAAGTCACGTTAATGGAACGGAACTCTAGCTGAAAGTAGCGAGGCTCAGCGAAATAATCCCGGCTTTGCCTTTAGCTCGGTTGATGGAATACCTCTCTAGTCAGTTCAAAAGGCCCTGTAGTCTACCTGCCTGGTTCCTGCCTGGTTCCTGTCTGGTTCCTGTCTGGTTCTTGTCTGGTTCTTCTCTGGTTCCTGTCTGGTTCCTGCCATCCTGGTTCCTGTCTGGTTCCTGTCTGGTTCCTGCCTGGTTCCTGTCTGGTTCCTGCCTGTCTGGTTCCTGTCTGGTTCCTGCCATCCTGGTTCCTGTCTGGTTCCTGTCTGGTTACTGCCTGTCTGGTTCCAGCCTGGTTCCTGCCTGTTTTCAGACCTGCGGTTCTGCCCCCTGACTTCTCTTCAGAAGGTGACCTGTCTTGTCCTCCTTTGTTTGGATTGTTTCCCTGTCTTAGTCTGCAGCGGCCTTGGGCCCTTTTTGTGCTTTTGCTATCTTCCCGTGAGACTGGACTTTGGGTGGAGTTTCCAGGTCCCTTGTCACAAACAGACCACAAGCTAAGACGCAATGTTCCACCCTTTATTCGTGGGCTCTCACAGGATACCAATTTTTTAGGGCCGATGCCGATATTTTTTCATCAGCCTTAGCCGATGACCGATATGCCGATAGCGATTTTCTTGAGCCGATAGTTGGAGCCTACCCTGGAAATCCAGAGTTCTCATGAGAGCACAATTTGAACTTGCTCAGCGAGTCACTCTGGGAACGAGCAATGTAATGTATATAATATAATGTATCTGATATAGCCGGGCCAAAAGCGTTGCTGTTTTACCGACCGGATACGGTAAGAGTCTTATCTATTGGTTAGCTCCGCTGGTCAATAAAAGTATCTATCTATCTGGTCTGGATACGTCACCCCTTGTATTCTTCTAATTGCTCGTAGTGTTATTCAATTGCGTGCAGTGATATTTTCAAATGCATGCTTGGTGCCGCCTCTCGAGTTGGGCCGTTTTCATCACTCATTGCCAGACCCTACAGCTTTCTAGATGTGGCTCTGGATTTCCAGGCTAAGCTGATCCTGCTTTTGCTCCCTCAATTTACATCATAAAAATGAAACAATGATGATAACAAATGTTATAAGTCTCAATTTAAAAAATGAAAATTTATTGAACTGTCTGTATATCATGCCAGGAAAAAATATATTAAAAAAATAAAATCATTTTAAAAAAAAATCGGCCAAAAAAAAGAAAGAAATCGGCTGATACGATACATAAAAAATGCAAATATCGGCCAACCGATATATTAGTCGATCACTACAGGATACCCCAACAACCAGCCCTCTCTTACTCAACTTGATCACAAACAATAATATGTTACTAACAATGTTGACACATGAAAGAAGGCCATTTAATGCTAATCCCAGCCCACCAAATGCTTCCTGATCAACTCAAGAACAGTAGTAAAAAAAAGTACAGGAATTACACTTAAAAAAACTAAATCCATTAAATGTAAATAAGATCTCCTCATTGAAATGCAGTGCAGTGCAGTACATTTACAGATATTTTCATTAAAGGTTTTGCATCTGTTATTTTACATATTATTCCCTAAATGATTACGGTCAAAAGCCTTAAAAAAAAGTGATGTTTCTAAAAGTTTAGCAGACAAAGAACAACAAAAGATACTTGTATGGGTAGAATATGTACGTGTCAATGTTTACAAAATAGTTGTAAACGTTGTAAAAAATATGTATATCATAAAAAAATTTCATCTTTCTTGGTGGTTGCCCAAGAGAGGTGGAGCTTGGACACAAGCCGACGTTACCCATCATAACCCAGGACGCCTCACAGAGCACACCTCACACTATCTATTAACCCCTCGCTTGTCTTTGCTCTGTGAGCCACATATAGAAGAATAATGTGAGGATTGATCTAATAATGATGGTAAACACACCACGCCTCTTCTCCTGTGAAAGCTGGCATCAGGAAGGAATCAGACTGGTGTATTTCCTCCTCTAGTTTCTGAGTTTGATTCATCAGATTCACTTTCAGGTTGATCCAGAATTTCTAGAACTAGCGTTACTTTGTCTCCTGTAATGTCATTCCCCTTCAATAGTGAAACACGGTCGATGGGAAACTTGGGACTAACGGCGATATTAAATAATCCTGTTACCAATCCTGTTCCTTTGGGCAGAGTTTGGACTGGACCCATCTCAATGTCTCACTGTCCAGTACCAGACCTGAAGGCATCCAGACGTTGGTCATCATCATGATCGTCTGTAGTTACATCAGGGATAGTTGTTCTTGAAGTGTGTTCTTGTTGGTCCCCGGTTAGTGCAGGAGATTCACTATTTAGTGGTGTAGTTTCTGGAAGAGAAGGCAGCAGAGAGTCAGGACACACAGCCAGCCTCCACATGCAGCAACACTCACTGAAGACTGAAGCCCAGTGGAGCAGCTCTGACACATGTCTGACACAAACAATATGCTCTATTTGGTCTGAACGTGGCAGATATATTTGACATCAGGAGAACTCTGACTATACACCTAGCCAAAATCAAGTATTTTACTGCATAATTTGAATCACAGCGATATCATTTGACTTGGGAGGGAGTCAGTAGCCCTTACAAACTACTGGATATTAATAAATGATCAGTTACTCATTTACAAAGAGAAACATGTGGAATAAAAACGTACCATTTAACTCCATGTTCGGTTCCTGTGTTTTCTTTTTCTATAAAATAAAAATGTAAATAAAATATCAACATTAGGTTCATTACAAGGTCATCATCTAATAACTCCACCACTGCCAGCTAGGGTCACACATATTATTGTGTTCTGTATCAAACCAGTGATAACACTTACCTTCTGGTGTCTTCTAGAAACCAATGCTATGATGTGATGAACAAAAAATGTCAGGACAGCAGTCACTATCATTCAGCATAACCCTGATACATGTTAGTTGAATGTAACGTGATACATGTAACCCCTACCTTCCAGGACTATGATTGATGTAATGAAACATATCCATCCTATTATTATGAACTGCTCCGTATATTCTAATCATGTAGAATCAGTTGAACCAGTTCCTGGTTTCCACTCTGAATTAGCCTCTACACAGAAGAACATCTTGACAGACTGAATACGTGTAGGGAGACGGCTGCCATTATCGTGGACAAACAAGGACAGAAGTCTTTCTACCCTTTGTCCCTGCTCTGTGTTGTCATGACGACTCAGTGAGCTACGTTATAAACGCCACTGAGCTGACGTTATGCTGGCCACATCGCCCCAGCTATCAGAGTAGTGTCTTATATACATGGATAGCTCCATTCTATAATCTAATATCTACATGATGTTGTTCAGTAGGTCTGCCACTCTGGTCCCTCTGCTAGGTAGGCTCTGACTCTCTGGTACAATTAGATGAAATGTTTTTAATCACAGTGATATCATTTGACTTGGTGTGAGTCAGTAACCCTTGCAAATCACTGGATATTAATAAATGATCTGTTACTCATTTACAAAGTGAAGCATGTGGAATAAGAACTTACCAGCTGACTCCCACCTCCTTTTCGGTGTTTCCTTTTGCAATAAAATAAAAATGTAAATAAAATTTCAACATTGGGTTCATTACAAGGTCATCATCTAATAACTCCACCACTGCCAGCTAGGGTCACACATATTATTGTGTTCTGTATCAAACCAGTAATAACACTAACCTCCTGAAGACTTTGTTTAGCCAATTCTATAAAGAGATAAACAATACAGTCACGTGTCAGGACAGCAGCCACTATCATTCAGCATAACCAAGATACATTTTAGAGTTTAATGGAACCATATGATTATAACTGATCATGAATATTTGATAGAATTATAGCAACGATGTGTCTGGATTAGTTCATATTGTCATTAGTTACATAACTGCAGCTGTAACACAATCAACACAACTCACCTTCATCAGGCTGTGTTTCACTGGAGGGAGCTGGAGGGCTGGATGGAGGGACGGGTGGAGGGACGGGTGGAGGGACGGGTGGAGGGACGGGTGGAGGCCCTCCACCCGTCCCTCCACCAGGCCCTGATGGAGGACTGTATGTGGTGCTGCTGGATGTCTCTAGACCTGCAGGCTGTGTTCAAACATACAGTTCATCCATACTGTTACACCACTGCATTAAGTCCTTCATTCTACTACATATAAGTTAGCACTGTACAAATACACTTTATATAATTTGACTAAGACATTCAATTAATTAGTAACAATGTGTAACATTTAACAATAATAATAACAACAATAATAAAGACAAAATAGCAGTTTATTATTAATGACACAGAGACCACAAATAATGGGCTGAACGTACAGGCTCCAGAGAGAGGAGAGGTGTGGATGAGAGATCAGAGGTCTCTTCTCCATCAGCTCCACCTGGACGGTTATAGAGTAGTTAAAGTTAGCCTTACATTACAAACAAGACCTGTAGCTGCTGCTGCAGAGTAGATAGCTAGCCACCACAAGCGCTCTGCCGTGGGTTTCTGAAGCGTCTCAAGCGGTTCTGTACACTAGTGGCTGCTCTGTCTCGGTGCTTGGGGTCTAGTCTGTCCTTTGTGGCAAATGCATTGAGACGACCAAGCGATCAGAGAGAGAGAGTTAGCGACTTTCCACATGTGACTATGTCCGGATTTCAAAATAAAGGGTTAACACAGGGTATATACAAAGACTGCAGGGGCTACACAAAATCAAGCATTTTTAAATGTTTATAATTTTAGAGAATTAAAATCCTACATTACATTAAAATGACACATTGCTCTTTAAGTTCTGACAATGAGAAAAATGAAAATTCCATCTATACACTATACAGGATTTGTATTGTATCATTTTAGAGAATTTCTAAATTAGAGTCCCACATTTGTACATTGAAATTACTTTATGTCTGACACAAACAATATGCTCTATTTGGTCTGAACGTGGCAGATATATTTGACATCAGGAGAACTCTGACTATACACCTAGCCAAAATCAAGTATTTTACTGCATAATTTGAATCACAGCGATATCATTTGACTTGGGAGGGAGTCAGTAGCCCTTACCAACTACTGGATATTAATAAATGATCAGTTACTCATTTACAAAGAGAAACATGTGGAATAAAAACTTACCATTTAACTCCATGTTCGGTTCCTGTGTTAGAGTTGAATGTAACCCTTACCTTCCAGGACTATGATTGATATTATGAAACATATCCATCCTATTATTATGAACTGCTCCATATATTCTAATCATGTAGAATCAGTTGAACCAGTTCCTGGTTTCCACTCTGAATTAGCCTCTACACAGAAGAACATCTTGACAGACTGAATACGTGTAGGGAGACGGCTGCCATTATCATGGTCAAACAAGGACAGAAGTCTTTCTACCCTTTGTCCCTGCTCTGTGTTGTCATGACGACTCGCTGAGCTATGTTATAAACGCCACTGAGCTGACGTTATGCTGGCCACATCACCCCAGCTATGAGAGTAGTGTCTTATATACATGGATAGCTCCATTCTATAATATCATATCTAGATGACGTTGTTCAGTAGGTCTGCCACTCTGGTCCCTCAGCTAGGTAGGCTCTGACTCTCTGGTACAATTAGATGAAATGTTTTGAATCACAGCGATATCATTTGACTTGGTGTGAGTCAATAACCCTTGCAAATCACTGGATATTAATAAATTATCTGTTACTCATTAACAAAGTGAAACATGTGGAATAAGAACTTACCAGTTAAGTTTTCCTCCTCCTTTTCTTTCCTCTTCTGTTCCTGTGTTTTCTTTTTCTATTAAAAAAAATGTAAATAAAATATCAACATTTGGTTCATTGCAAGGTCATCATTTAATGTATCAAACCTGTGATAACACTTACCTTATCATGTCTTAGATCAGCCAATTCTATATAGAGATAAACAATACAGCAACATGTCAGGACAGCAGCCACTATCATTCAGCATAACTGAGATACATTTTAGAGTTTAATGGAACCATATGATTATAATTGATAGTGAATATTTAATAGAATCATAGCAACAATGTGTCTGAATTAGTTCATATTGTCATTAGTTACATAACTGCAGCTGTAACATAATGAACACAACTCACCTGCATCAGGCTGTGTTTCCCTGGAGGGAGCTGGAGGGCTGGATGTGGGGCTGCTGGATGTCTCTAGACCTGCAGGCTGTGGTATAACAAGGTGTGACTGTAACTTTCAAGTGTAATAATAATAACAATAATAATAACAAAGACGAAATAGCAGTTTATTATTAATGACACAGAGACCACAAATAATGGGCTGAACGTACGGGCTCCGTAGAGAGGTGAGGTGAAGATGAGGGACCAGAGAGGAGAGGTGTGGATGGGAGATCAGATGTCCCTTCTCCAGCAGCTCCACCTGGACGGTTATAGAGTAGATAAAGTTAGTCTTACATTACAAACAAGACCTGTAGCTGCTGCTGCAGAGTAGCTAGCTAGCCACCACAAGCGCTCTGCCGCGGGTTTCTGAAGCGTCTCAAGCGGTTCTGTACACTAGTGGCTGCTCTGTCTCGGTGCTTGGGGTCTAGTCTGTCCTTTGTGGCAAACGCATTGAGACGACCGAGCGATCAGAGAGAGTTAGCGACTTTCCACATGTGACTATGTCCGGATTTCAAAATAAAGGGTTAACACAGGGTATATACAAAGACTGCAGGGCCTACACAAAATCAAGCATTTTTAAATGTTTATAATTTTAGAGAATTAAAATCCTACATTACATTAAAATGACACATTGCTCTTTAAGTTCTGACAATGAGAAAAATGAAAATTCCATCTATACACTATACAGGATTTGTATTGTATAATTTTAGAGAATTTCTAAATTAGAGTCCCACATTTGTACATTGAAATTACTTTATGTCTGACACAAACAATATGCTCTATTTGGTCTGAACGTGGCAGATATATTTGACATCAGGAGAACTCTGACTATACACCTAGCCAAAATCAAGTATTTTACTGCATAATTTGAATCACAGCGATATCATTTGACTTGGGAGGGAGTCAGTAGCCCTTACAAACTACTGGATATTAATAAATGATCAGTTACTCATTTACAAAGAGAAACATGTGGAATAAAAACTTACCATTTAACTCCATGTTCGGTTCCTGTGTTAGAGTTGAATGTAACCCTTACCTTCCAGGACTATGATTGATATTATGAAACATATCCATCCTATTATTATGAACTGCTCCATATATTCTAATCATGTAGAATCAGTTGAACCAGTTCCTGGTTTCCACTCTGAATTAGCCTCTACACAGAAGAACATCTTGACAGACTGAATACGTGTAGGGAGACGGCTGCCATTATCGTGGTCAAACAAGGACAGAAGTCTTTCTACCCTTTGTCCCTGCTCTGTGTTGTCATGACGACTCGCTGAGCTATGTTATAAACGCCACTGAGCTGACGTTATGCTGGCCACATCACCCCAGCTATGAGAGTAGTGTCTTATATACATGGATAGCTCCATTCTATAATATCATATCTAGATGACGTTGTTCAGTAGGTCTGCCACTCTGGTCCCTCAGCTAGGTAGGCTCTGACTCTCTGGTACAATTAGATGAAAGGTTTTAAATCACAGCGATATCATTTGACTTGGTGTGAGTCAATAACCCTTGCAAATCACTGGATATTAATAAATTATCTGTTACTCATTAACAAAGTGAAACATGTGGAATAAGAACTTACCAGTTAAGTTTTCCTCCTCCTTTTCTTTCCTCTTCTGTTCCTGTGTTTTCTTTTTCTATTAAAAAAAATGTAAATAAAATATCAACATTTGGTTCATTGCAAGGTCATCATTTAATGTATCAAACCTGTGATAACACTTACCTTATCATGTCTTAGATCAGCCAATTCTATATAGAGATAAACAATACAGCAACATGTCAGGACAGCAGCCACTATCATTCAGCATAACTGAGATACATTTTAGAGTTTAATGGAACCATATGATTATAACTGATAGTGAATATTTAATAGAATCATAGCAACAATGTGTCTGAATTAGTTCATATTGTCATTAGTTACATAACTGCAGCTGTAACATAATGAACACAACTCACCTGCATCAGGCTGTGTTTCCCTGGAGGGAGCTGGAGGGCTGGATGTGGGGCTGCTGGATGTCTCTAGACCTGCAGGCTGTGGTGTAACAAGGTGTGACTGTAACTTTCAAGTGTAATAATAATAACAATAATAATAACAAAGACGAAATAGCAGTTTATTATTAATGACACAGAGACCACAAATAATGGGCTGAACGTACGGGCTCCGTAGAGAGGTGAGGTGAAGATGAGGGACCAGAGAGGAGAGGTGTGGATGAGAGACCAGATGTCTCTTCTCCAGCAGCTCCACCTGGACGGTTATAGAGTAGATAAAGTTAGTCTTACATTACAAACAAGACCTGTAGCTGCTGCTGCAGAGTAGCTAGCTAGCCACCACAAGCGCTCTGCCGCGGGTTTCTGAAGCGTCTCAAGCGGTTCTGTACACTAGTGGCTGCTCTGTCTCGGTGCTTGGGGTCTAGTCTGTCCTTTGTGGCAAATGCATTGAGACGACCGAGCGATCAGAGAGAGAGAGTTAGCGACTTTCCACATGTGACTATGTCCGGTTTTCAAAATAAAGGGTTAACACAGGGTATATACAAAGACTGCAGGGCCTACACAAAATCAAGCATTTTTAAATGTTTATAATTTTAGAGAATTAAAATCCTACATTACATTAAAATGACACATTGCTCTTTAAGTTCTGACAATGAGAAAAATGAAAATTCCATCTATACTCTATACAGGATTTGTATTGTATCATTTTAGAGAATTTCAAAATTAGAGTCCCACATTTGTACATTGAAATTACTTTATGTCTGACACAAACAATATGCTCTATTTGGTCTGAACGTGGCAGATATATTTGACATCAGGAGAACTCTGGCTATACACCTAGCCAAAATCAAGTATTTTACTGCATAATTTGAATCACAGCGATATCATTTGACTTGGGAGGGAGTCAGTAGCCCTTACCAACTACTGGATATTAATAAATGATCAGTTACTCATTTACAAAGAGAAACATGTGGAATAAAAACTTACCATTTAACTCCATGTTCGGTTCCTGTGTTTTCTTTTTCTATAAAATAAAAATGTAAATAAAATATCAACATCAGGTTCATTACAAGGTCATCATCTAATAACTCCACCACTGCCAGCTAGGGTCACACATATTATTGTGTTCTGTATCAAACAGTTATAACACTTACCGGCAGAAGTCGACCAAACGATGCTATATAGAGATAAACAATACAGTAACATGTCAGGACAGCAGTCAATATCATTCAGCATGACCCTGATACATGTTAGTTTAATGTAACATGATACATGTTAGTTGAATGTAACCATGATACATGTTAGAGTTGAATGTAACCCTTACCTTCCAGGACTATGATTGATATTATGAAACATATCCATCCTATTATTATGAACTGCTCCATATATTCTAATCATGTAGAATCAGTTGAACCAGTTCCTGGTTTCCACTCTGAATTAGCCTCTACACGGAAGAACATCTTGACAGACTGAATACGTGTAGGGAGACGGCTGCCATTATCGTGGTCAAACAAGGACAGAAGTCTTTCTACCCTTTGTCCCTGCTCTGTGTTGTCATGACGACTCGCTGAGCTATGTTATAAACGCCACTGAGCTGACGTTATGCTGGCCACATCACCCCAGCTATGAGAGTAGTGTCTTATATACATGGATAGCTCCATTCTATAATATCATATCTAGATGACGTTGTTCAGTAGGTCTGCCACTCTGGTCCCTCAGCTAGGTAGGCTCTGACTCTCTGGTACAATTAGATGAAAGGTTTTAAATCACAGCGATATCATTTGACTTGGTGTGAGTCAATAACCCTTGCAAATCACTGGATATTAATAAATTATCTGTTACTCATTAACAAAGTGAAACATGTGGAATAAGAACTTACCAGTTAAGTTTTCCTCCTCCTTTTCTTTCCTCTTCTGTTCCTGTGTTTTCTTTTTCTATTAAAAAAAATGTAAATAAAATATCAACATTTGGTTCATTGCAAGGTCATCATTTAATGTATCAAACCTGTGATAACACTTACCTTATCATGTCTTAGATCAGCCAATTCTATATAGAGATAAACAATACAGCAACATGTCAGGACAGCAGCCACTATCATTCAGCATAACTGAGATACATTTTAGAGTTTAATGGAACCATATGATTATAACTGATAGTGAATATTTAATAGAATCATAGCAACAATGTGTCTGAATTAGTTCATATTGTCATTAGTTACATAACTGCAGCTGTAACATAATGAACACAACTCACCTGCATCAGGCTGTGTTTCCCTGGAGGGAGCTGGAGGGCTGGATGTGGGGCTGCTGGATGTCTCTAGACCTGCAGGCTGTGGTGTAACAAGGTGTGACTGTAACTTTCAAGTGTAATAATAATAACAATAATAATAACAAAGACGAAATAGCAGTTTATTATTAATGACACAGAGACCACAAATAATGGGCTGAACGTACGGGCTCCGTAGAGAGGTGAGGTGAAGATGAGGGACCAGAGAGGAGAGGTGTGGATGAGAGACCAGATGTCTCTTCTCCAGCAGCTCCACCTGGACGGTTATAGAGTAGATAAAGTTAGTCTTACATTACAAACAAGACCTGTAGCTGCTGCTGCAGAGTAGCTAGCTAGCCACCACAAGCGCTCTGCCGCGGGTTTCTGAAGCGTCTCCAGCGGTTCTGTACACTAGTGGCTGCTCTGTCTCGGTGCTTGGGGTCTAGTCTGTCCTTTGTGGCAAATGCATTGAGACGACCGAGCGATCAGAGAGAGAGTGTTAGCGACTTTCCACATGTGACTATGTCCGGTTTTCAAAATAAAGGGTTAACACAGGGTATATACAAAGACTGCAGGGCCTACACAAAATCAAGCATTTTTAAATGTTTATAATTTTAGAGAATTAAAATCCTACATTACATTAAAATGACACATTGCTCTTTAAGTTCTGACAATGAGAAAAATGAAAATTCCATCTATACTCTATACAGGATTTGTATTGTATCATTTTAGAGAATTTCAAAATTAGAGTCCCACATTTGTACATTGAAATTACTTTATGTCTGACACAAACAATATGCTCTATTTGGTCTGAACGTGGCAGATATATTTGACATCAGGAGAACTCTGACTATACACCTAGCCAAAATCAAGTATTTTACTGCATAATTTGAATCACAGCGATATCATTTGACTTGGGAGGGAGTCAGTAGCCCTTACCAACTACTGGATATTAATAAATGATCAGTTACTCATTTACAAAGAGAAACATGTGGAATAAAAACTTACCATTTAACTCCATGTTCGGTTCCTGTGTTTTCTTTTTCTATAAAATAAAAATGTAAATAAAATATCAACATCAGGTTCATTACAAGGTCATCATCTAATAACTCCACCACTGCCAGCTAGGGTCACACATATTATTGTGTTCTGTATCAAACAGTTATAACACTTACCGGCAGAAGTCGACCAAACGATGCTATATAGAGATAAACAATACAGTAACATGTCAGGACAGCAGTCAATATCATTCAGCATGACCCTGATACATGTTAGTTTAATGTAACATGATACATGTTAGTTGAATGTAACCATGATACATGTTAGAGTTGAATGTAACCCTTACCTTCCAGGACTATGATTGATATTATGAAACATATCCATCCTATTATTATGAACTGCTCCATATATTCTAATCATGTAGAATCAGTTGAACCAGTTCCTGGTTTCCACTCTGAATTAGCCTCTACACGGAAGAACATCTTGACAGACTGAATACGTGTAGGGAGACGGCTGCCATTATCGTGGTCAAACAAGGACAGAAGTCTTTCTACCCTTTGTCCCTGCTCTGTGTTGTCATGACGACTCGCTGAGCTATGTTATAAACGCCACTGAGCTGACATTATGCTGGCCACATCGCCCCAGCTATGAGAGTAGTGTCTTATATACATGGATAGCTCCATTCTATAATCTAATATCTAGATGATGTTGTTCAGTAGGTCTGCCTCTCTGGTCCCTCTGCTAGGTAGGCTCTGACTCTCTGGTACAATTAGATGAAATGTTTTTAATCACAGTGATATCATTTGACTTGGTGTGAGTCAGTAACCCTTGCAAATCACTGGATATTAATAAATGATCTGTTACTCATTTACAAAGTGAAGCATGTGGAATAAGAACTTACCAGCTGACTCCCACCACCTTTTCGGTGTTTCCTTTTGCAATAAAATAAAAATGTAAATAAAATATCAACATTGGGTTCATTACAAGGTCATCATCTAATAACTCCACCACTGCCAGCTAGGGTCACACATATTATTGTGTTCTGTATCAAACCAGTAATAACACTAACCTCCTGAAGACTTTGTTTAGCCAATTCTATAAAGAGATAAACAATACAGTCACGTGTCAGGACAGCAGCCACTATCATTCAGCATAACCAAGATACATTTTAGAGTTTAATGGAACCATATGATTATAACTGATCATGAATATTTGATAGAATTATAGCAACGATGTGTCTGGATTAGTTCATATTGTCATTAGTTACATAACTGCAGCTGTAACACAATCAACACAACTCACCTTCATCAGGCTGTGTTTCACTGGAGGGAGCTGGAGGGCTGGATGTCTCTAGACCTGCAGGCTGTGTTCAAACATACAGTTCATCCATACTGTTACACCACTGCATTAAGTCCTTCATTCTACTACATATAAGTTAGCACTGTACAAATACACTTTATATAATTTGACTAAGACATTCAATTAATTAGTAACAAGGTGTAACTAACATTTAACAATAATAATAACAACAATAATAAAGACAAAATAGCAGTTTATTATTAATGACACAAAGACCACAAATAATGGGCTGAACGTACAGGCTCCAGAGAGGGGTGAGGTGTGGATGAGGGACCAGATGTCCCTTCTCCAGCAGCTCCACCTGGACGGTTATAGAGTAGTTAAAGTTAGCCTTACATTACAAACAAGACCTGTAGCTGCTGCTGCAGAGTAGCTAGCTAGCCACCACAAGCGCTCTGCCGCGGGTTTCTGAAGCGTCTCAAGCGGTTCTGTACACTAGTGGCTGCTCTGTCTCTGTGCTTGGGGTCTAGTCTGTCCTTTGTGGCAAATGCATTGAGACGACCGAGCGATCAGAGAGAGAGAGTTAGCGACTTTCCACATGTGACTATGTCCGGATTTCAAAATAAAGGGTTAACACAGGGTATATACAAAGACTGCAGGGCCTACACAAAATCAAGCATTTTTAAATGTTTATAATTTTAGAGAATTAAAATCCTACATTACATTAAAATGACACATTGCTCTTTAAGTTCTGACAATGAGAAAAATGAAAATTCCATCTATACACTATACAGGATTTGTATTGTATCATTTTAGAGAATTTCAAAATTAGAGTCCCACATTTGTACATTGAAATGACTTTATGTCTGACACAAACAATATGCTCTATTTGGTCTGGACGTGGCAGATATATTTGACATCAGGAGTACTCTGACTATACACCTAGCCAAAATCAAGTATTTTACTGCATAATTTGAATCACAGCGATATCATTTGACTTGGGAGGGAGTCAGTAGCCCTTACCAACTACTGGATATTAATAAATGATCAGTTACTCATTTACAAAGAGAAACATGTGGAATAAAAACTTACCATTTGACTCCATGTTCGGTTCCTGTGTTTTCTTTTTCTATAAAATAAAAATGTAAATAAAATATCAACATCAGGTTCATTACAAGGTCATCATCTAATAACTCCACCACTGCCAGCTAGGGTCACACATATTATTGTGTTCTGTATCAAACAGTTATAACACTTACCGGCAGAAGTCGACCAAACGATGCTATATAGAGATAAACAATACAGTAACATGTCAGGACAGCAGTCAATATCATTCAGCATGACCCTGATACATGTTAGTTTAATGTAACATGATACATGTTAGTTGAATGTAACCATGATACATGTTAGAGTTGAATGTAACCCTTACCTTCCAGGACTATGATTGATTCCACTCTGAATTAGCCTCTACACGGAAGAACATCTTGACAGACTGAATACGTGTAGGGAGACGGCTGCCATTATCATGGTCAAACAAGGACAGAAGTCTTTCTACCCTTTGTCCCTGCTCTGTGTTGTCATGACGACTCGCTGAGCTATGTTATAAACGCCACTGAGCTGACGTTATGCTGGCCACATCGCCCCAGCTATGAGAGTAGTGTCTTATATACATGGATAGCTCCATTCTATAATCTAATATCTAGATGATGTTGTTCAGTAGGTCTGCCACTCTGGTCCCTCTGCTAGGTAGTCTCTGACTCTCTGGTACAATTAGATTTAATGTTTTTAATCACAGCGATACAATTTGACTTGGTGTGAGTCAGTAACCCTTGCAAATCACTGGATATTAATAAATGATATGTTACTCATTAACACAGTTAAACATTTGGAATAAGAACTTACCAGTTAACCCCATATCCAGTTTAAATTTTTCAGTTTTCTATAAGATAAAAATGTAAATAAAATATCAACATTGGGTTCAAAATAAGGTCATCACCTAATAACTAGTATAGAATTACCAAAAAAGTATTACCAAAACTCCACAACAATGTATGCTTTCCAACCAGAGATAAAAACACACTTGACCAAGTACATACAAATATACAGAGGGCATATGAAGCTGCACCATCCTCACACCTCGGATTATCAGATCATATCTCCTTGACACTGATTCCATCTTATGAACCAGTTGTCTGTAGAACCAAACCAGCTGTGAAGACAGTACAGGTATGGAGTGAGGAAGCTGTTACATCACTACAGGACTGCTTTGAGAGCACAGTATGGGAGGTATTTTCACAGGGAGCCAACTTGGAGGAGTACACCTCTAACGTCCTAGACTACATTCAGTTTTGCACCGAGACAGTACTGCACACCAGAACCATCAAGGTGTTCCCTAATCAGAAACCCTGGTTTGACGGTAATGTGAGGTTGCTGCTCAGGGCGAGAGATACTGGCTTCAGGTCTGGTGACTTGCTGGCCTATAGAACTGCCTGACGAGACCTAAAAAAGGGCATTAAAGAGGCCAAAGGCAAGTACAGAGCATTGAGGGTCACTTTGAAAACAAGGACCCCAGGAGCACGTGGAGAGGCATCAAAACTCTAAATGACTACAAATATAAGACCACACTGGTTAGCGAGGACAGGGACCTCCCAGACACCCTAAACCACTTTTTCGCCCGCTTTGACAAGCAGCACAGTGGGGTGACAGTGGAGCGTCAGGTGACAGGGCCAGAGGAGGAGCAGACACTCACTCTTCAGCACCAGGTGAGGTCCCCCTTGAGAAGGATTGACACCAACAAGGCTACTGGCCCTGATGGGTGTCGGGCCGTATACTGAGGTCATGTGCCGACCAGTTAGCAGGAGTTTCTACAGACATCTTCAACCTCTCCCTGCAACAAGCTGCAGTTCCCACCTGCCTTAAGACCACTACCATCGTCCCTATCCCCCAAAAATCTGGCATTACCTGCCTCAATGACTAGCGCCCAGTCGCCCTCACCCCAGTAATCATGAAGTGCTTTGAGCGGATGATACTGACGTACATCAGAGACCGCATCCCTGTGGACCTGGACAGTCACCAGTTTGCCTAAAAAGCAAACAGATCCACAGAGGACACTGTCTCCATCGCAATCCACACAGCCCTGTCCCACCTGGAGTACCTGAACACATATGTAAGGATGCTCTTTGTGGACTTCAGCTCTGCCTTCAACACCATAATCCCCCATAAACTGGTCCTCAAACTCATTCATCTTGGTCTCCCCACCTCACTCTGCTCATGGATCCTGGACTTTGTTTCAAACAGACCGCAGAATGTCAGAGTAGGGGATCTGACATCCTCAACCATAACCTTGAACACCGGTGCGCCCCAGGGGTGTGTACTCAGCCCAGCCCTCTACACCCTCTTCACCCATGACTGCGTACCCATCCATTCATCCAACACCATAATCAAATCCGCTGTGGTGGGGCTCATTAGAGACAACACCAAGTGCCATTATAGGCAGGAGGTCCAACACATGGCAGAGTGGTGTGTGGATAACAACCTGGTCCTAAACACCACCAAAACAAATGAGATCCTTGTGGACTTTAGGAGGTCCAAGAGGACCACGCAGACCCCACTTACCACCAATGGGGAAGAAGTGGAGAGGGTGGACTCTGTTAAGTTCCTGGGGACGTACATCACCAAGGACCTAACATGGGCTACTAACATCTCCAACCTTGTGAAGAGGGCCCAGAAGAGGCTCTTCTTTCTAGGGAAGCTCAAACAGGCTGGTTTATCCACACACCTGCTCATTCCCTTTTATAGGAGCACATTTGAGAGCATCCTCTGCCAGGGCTGCAGTGTGTGGTATGCAGGCTGCACAGCGGAGAGCAGGAGGGACTTGGCCAGGGTGGTTAGGTCAGCTAAAAGGATCATACCTGGACTCTGTGTGTGGTGACCGCCTGAAGAGGAAGGCAAGGTCAATAAGCACAGATCAAACTCACCCTGGACACACCTTGTTTGTCCCCCTACCATCAGGGAAGAGGTACCGCACACTGCGGGCCCGCACCACAAGAGCTGTAGCCTCCATCACCCCCTCAACCCCGTAACAAAGACCTAAGGACAACTCTCCTCCAGGAGCAATAGCTTCCAACACCCACAACCCCGCCCGCCCCGCCCCTCCACACACACACACACACAACAGACTGGACTTGATGGGCACAATATGTACAGGGTGTGTGTGTGTGTGTGTGTTTTATCCAAATATCACTATTAATATATTTTTTAAACACTTCTGTCATTTGGTCTTTGTCTTTGTGTCTTTTTGTATTTTGTGTAGTTTAGACATTTCAACTCTAACTGCTGCTACAGAGTCCCAACCTGTATTTCATTGTGTAGTACAATGACAATCAAACTCCTTGAACATTCACACATATTATTGTGTTCTGTATCAAACAGAAATAACACTTACCTCATTATATTGATCAGCCAATCCTATATAGAGATAAACAATATAGTAACATGTCAGGACAGCAGTCACTATCATTCAGCATAACCCTGATACATGTTAGTCTAATGTAACCATGATACATGTTAGTTCAATCTAGCCACAATACATGTCAGTAGTTTAATGTTATCATGATACATGATAGAGTTTAATGTAAAGATATGCATCCTATTATTATGACCTGCTCCATAAATTCTATCTAAGTTATCTGTTACTCATTTACAAAGTGAAACATGTGGAATAAGAACTTACCCTTTAACTTCTCCTCCTGTTCCTGTGTTTTCTTTTCCTATAAAATAAAAATGTAAATACAATTTCAACATTGGGTTCATTACAAGGTCATCATCTAATAACTCCACCACTGCCAGCTAGAGTCACACATATTATTGTGTTCTGTATCAAACAGTAAAAACACTTACCTCCTCGAGACGATAATACATGTCTATAGAGATAAACAATACAGTCACATGTCAGGACAGCAGTCACTATCATTAGTTAGTTTAATGTCACCATGATACTTACGTACTGCCCTTTATGCCTACTGACATGTAGGGCAGCAACAAAGGATCTCCCCTCCTGTCTGTTTTGGGTCACCATGATACCTGTTATTTAAATCTATAGATTTAAATAACAGGTATCATGATTATAACCATGATACATAGTTTACATAGTTAGTTTAATCTAACCATGATACGTGTTAGTTGAATAAGTTTAATTATGTAACCCTTACCTCCCAGGACTATGATTGATATTATTAAACGTATCTATCCTATTATTATGAACTGCTCCATATATTCTAATCATGTAGAATCAGTTGAACCAGTTCCTGGTTTCCACTCTGAATCAGCCTCTACACAGAAGAACATCTTGACAGACTGAATACGTGTAGGGAGTTGGCTGCCATTATCGTGGTCAAACAAGGACAGAAGTCTTTCTACCCTTTGTCCCTGCTCTGTGTTGTCATGACGACTCAGTGAGCTACGTTATAAACGCCACTGAGCTGACGTTATGCTGGCCACATCGCCCCAGCTATGAGAGTAGTGTCTTATATACATGGATAGCTCCATTCTATAATCTAATATCTAGATGATGTTGTTCAGTAGGTCTGCCACTCTGGTCCCTCTGCTAGGTAGGCTCTGACTCTCTGGTACAATTAGATTAAATATTTTGAATCACAGCGATATCATTTGACTTGGTGTGAGTCAGTAACCCTTGCAAATCACTGGATATTAATAAATGATCTGTTACTTGTTTACAAAGTGAAGCATGTGGAATAAGAACTTACCGTGACAGTTCTTGTACTGATCCAGTGTTTCCTTTTTCAATCAAATAAAAATGTGAATCAAATATGAACATTGGGTTCATTACAAGGTCATCATCAGTGGTGGATTAAGGTGGTCATTGGCCCCTAGGCTACTATTTGTGTGAGGCCCCCTTACTGATCACGCAGAAAAAAATCTATTTCGTGCCATGTGTAAAAGCGTGCTAGGAATATTACATGGCCCTCACACACACACTTGGGGAGCACTGGCACACACACACATTGAGACGGCCTTCACTAAAACACCAATGATACAGAAACAAGTGTGAATTCCCCATAGCTGCTGCAACCACGTATTTCTGTTCACCGACTGACCGACAGAGAACTCCTTAATGAGGCTGGTGAAATCCAATTTGTGCAGAATATCTCTTTCAATGGACGGATCAGAGACGGGTGATTCAGTCTGTTTTGGCCCATCGTGGATCTCAGTCTATCTTTAACTGGCGCCAATTTTGAAAAAGAGCGCTCCCCGCTGGCATTGGTCACAGGCAAAGTCATGAATAGTCAGAGTGCTATATCCACCAATGGAAACACTGCTTTTCTCTTTTTCTCTGTTCAGACATTCTGCCTCTTTGCTGTCCAGCAGACGTGACGTATTCCTTTACAACCAAACAGACTTTATGAACCTGGTCACATGACATGGCCCACACATCTACCCAATCAGCTGCTTCACTTTTTAATGGTTCTTGTTATGGGCCAATAGGGGCCAAGTCTTTTTTTATTTCAAGTCAAATTGAAAATAGTCTGACCAACCCAGGGCCCCTTGCACATCTGGGCCCCTAGGCTCAGCCGAGGCTAGCCTTTGTGTTAATCCGCCTCTGGTCATCATCTAATAACTCCACCACTGCCAGCTAGGGCCACACATATTATTGTGTTCTGTATCAAAACAGTAATAATACTTACCGCCTCACGTATTAGATTAGCCAATTCTATAGAGATAAACAATACAGCAACATGTCAGGACAGCAGTCACTATCATTCAGCATAACCCTGATACATGTTAGTTGAATGTCACATGATACATGTTAGTTGAATGTAACCATGATACATGCTAGTTGAATGTAACCATGATTCATGTTAGAGTTTAATGTCATCACGATACACGTTAGTTTAATGTAACATGATACATCTTAGTTTATTGTATCTATTATACATGTTAGTTTAATGTAATCATGAAACATGTTAGAGTTGAATGTAACCCTTACCTCCCAGGACTATGATCGATATTATGAAACGTATCCATCCTATTATTATGAACTGCTCCATATATTCTAATCATGTAGAATCAGTTGAATCAGTTCCTGGTTTCCACTCTGAATTAGCCTCTACACAGAAGAACATCTTGACAGACTGAATACGTGTAGGAAGACGGCCGCCATTATCGTGGTCAAACAAGGACAGAAGTCTTTCTATCCTTTGTCCCTGCTCTGTGTTGTCATGACGACTCAGTGAGCTACGTTATAAACGCCACTGAGCTGATGTTATGCTGGCCACATCGCCCCAGCTATGAGAGTAGTGTCTTATATACATGGATAGCTCCATTCTATAATCTAATATCTAGATGATGTTGTTCAGTAGGTCTGCCACTCTGGTCCCTCTGCTAGGTAGGCTCTCACTCTCTGATAGATTTAATGTTTTTAATCACAGCGATAAAATTTGAGTCAGTAACCCTTCCAAATCACTGAATATTAACAAATGATCTGTTACTCATTGACACAGTAAAACATGTGGAATAAGAACTTACCAGTTAACTCCCTATCCAGTTCCAGTTTTTCCTTTTTCTATAAGATAAAAATGTAAATAAAATATCAACATTGGGTTCATTACAAGGTCATCATCTAATAACTAGTATAGAATTACCCAAGAAAGTATTACCAAAACTCCACAACAATGTCAACTTTCAAACCAGAGATAAAAACACACTGGACTAAGTATATACAAATATACAGAGGGCATATGAAGCTGCACCATCCCCACACCTCGGATTATCAGATCATATCTCCTTGACACTGATTCCATCTTATAAACCAGTTGTCTGTAGAACCAAACCAGCTGTGAAGACAGTACAGGTATGGAGTGAGGAAGCTGTTACATCACTACAGGACTGTTTTGAGAGCACAGTATGGGAGGTATTTTCACAGGGAGCCAACTTGGAGGAGTACACCTCTAACGTCCTGGACTACATTCAGTTTTGCACTGAGACAGTACTGCGCACCAGAACCATCAAGGTGTTCCCTAATCAGAAACCCTGGTTTGACGGTAATGCGAGGTTGCTGCTCAGGGCGAGAGATACTGCCTTCAGGTCGGGTGACATGCTGACCTATAGAACTGCCCGACGAGACCTAAAAAAGGGCATTAAAGAGGCCAAAGGCAAGTACAGACAGAGCATTGCGGGTCACTTTGAAAACAAAGACCCCAGGAGCATGTGGAGAGGCATCAAAACTCTAACTGACTACAAATATAAGACCACACTGGTTAGCGAGGACAGGGACCTCCCAGACACCCTAAACCGCTTTTTCGCCCGCTTTGACAAGCAGCACAGTGGGGTGACAGTGGAGCGTCAGGTGACAGGGCCAGAGGAGGAGCAGACTCTCACTCTTCAGCACCACCAGGTGAGGTCCCCTTTGAGAAGGATTGACACCAACAAGGCTACTGGCCCTGATGGGTGTCGGGCCGTATACTGAGGTCATGTGCCGACCAGTTAGCAGGAGTTTCTACAGACATCTTCAACCTCTCCCTGCAACAAGCTGCAGTTCCCACCTGCCTTAAGACCACTACCATCGTCCCTATCCCCCAAAAATCTGCCATTACCTGTCTCAATGACTAGCGCCCAGTCGCCCTCACCCCAGTAATCATGAAGTGCTTTGAGGAGATGATACTGACGCACATCAGAGGGACCGCATCCCTGTGGACCTGGACAGCCAGCAGTTTGCCGATAAGGCAAACAGATCCACAGAGGACACTGTCTCCATCGCAAGCCACACAGCCCTGTCCCACAGAGTACATGAACACATATGTAAGGATGCTCTTTGTGGACTTCAGCTCTGCCTTCAAAACCATAATCCCCCATAAACTGGTCCTCCAACTCATTCATCTTGGTCTCCCCACCTCACTCTGCTCATGGATCCTGGACTTTGTTTCAAACAGACTGCAGAATGTCAGAGTAGGGGATCTGACATCCTCAACTATAACCTTGAACACCGGTGCGCCCCAGGGGTGTGTACTCAGCCCAGCCCTCTACACCCTCTTCACCCATGACTGCGTACCCATCCATTCATCCAACACCATAATCAAATCCGCTGTGGTGGGGCTCATTAGAGTTAACACCAAGTGCCATTATAGGCAGGAGGTCCAACACATGGCAGAGTGGTGTGTGGATAACAACCTGGTCCTAAACACCACCAAAACAAATGAGATCCTTGTGGACTTTAGGAGGTCCAAGAGGACCACGCAGACCCCACTTACCACCAATGGGGAAGAAGTGGAGAGGGTGGACTCTGTTAAGTTCCTGGGGACGTACATCACCAAGGACCTAACATGGGCTACTAACATCTCCAACCTTGTGAAGAGGGCCCAGAAGAGGCTCTTCTTTCTAGGGAAGCTCAAACAGGCTGGTTTATCCACACACCTGCTCATTAACTTTTATAGGAGCACATTTGAGAGCATCCTCTGCCAGGGCTGCAGTGTGTGGTATGCAGGCTGCACAGCGGAGAGCGGGAGGGACTTGGCCAGGGTGGTTAGGTCAGCTAAAAGGATCATAGGAGCTGAGCTCCCAGACCTGGACTCTGTGTGTGGTGACCGGCATGGTCAATGAGCACAAATCAAACTCACCCTGGACACACCTTGTTTGTCCCCCTACCATCAGGGAAGAGGTACCGCACACTGCGGGCCCGCATCGCAAGAGCTGTAGCCTCCATCACCCCCTCAACCCCCTAACAAAGACCTAAGGACAACTCTCCTCCAGGAGCAGTAGCTTCCAACACCCACAACCCCGCCCGCCCCGCCCCTCCACACACACACAACAGACTGGACTTGATGGGCACAATATGTACAGGGTGATATGTGTGTGTGTGTGTGTGTGTGTGTGTGTGTGTGTGTGTGTGTGTGTGTGTGTGTGTACTATGAGTATTGTGCACTTTACTGTGGCCTCCACTGAAATCTTTATGCACTTTACAACTGCGGTTCATTTTTAATCTACATGTCACTATTCATATCTTTTTTAACCACTTCTGTCATTTGGTCTTTGTCTTTGTGTCATTGTCTTATTGTGTCTTTTTGTGTTTTGTGTCATTTAGACATTTCAACTCTAACTGCTGCTAGAGTGCCAACCTGTATTTCGTTGTGTACTACAATGACAATTAAACTCCTTGAACCTTCACACATGTTATTGTGTTCTGTATCAAACCAGTAATAACACTTACCTCCTGAAGTAGAGCACGCAAGTCTATATAGAGATAAACAATACAGTAACATGTCAGGACAGCAGTCACTATCATTCAGTATAACCCTGATACATGTTAGTTTAATGTAACCATGAAACATGTTAGTTTAATGTAACTATGACACATGTTAGTTTAATTAAACTTTAATGTAACCCTTACCTCCCAGGACTATGGTTGATAATATGAAAGATATGCATCCTATTATTATGAACTGCTCCGTATATTCTATCTAAGGTATCTGTTACTCATTTACAAAGTGAAACATGTGGAATAAGAACTTACCCTTTAACTTCCTCCTCTGTTCCGTTGTTTTCTTTTTCTATAAAATAAAAATGTAAATAAAATATGAACATTGGGTTCATTACAAGGTCATCATGTAATAACCACCACTTCCAACTAGGGTCACACATATTATTGTGTTCTGTATCAAACCAGTGATAACACTTACCATCTGAAGTCGATCAATCAATCCTATATAGAGATAAACAATACAGTAACATGTCAGAACAGCATTCAATATCATTAGTTAATTTAATGTCACCATGATACTTAAATTTACATTATATAGATTTAAATAACATGTATCATGGTTATAACCATGATACATGTTAGTTTATTGTAACTATGATACATGTTAGTTTAATGTAACATGATACATGTTAGTTGAATGTAACCCTTACCTCCCAGGTCTATGATTGATATTATTAAACGTATCCATCCTAATATTATGAACTGCTCCATATATTCTAATCATGTAGAATCAATTGAACCAGTTCCTGGTTTCCACTCTGAATCAGCCTCTACACAGAAGAACATCTTGACAGACTGAATACGTGTAGGGAGACGGCTGCCATTATCGTGGTCAAACAAGGACAGAAGTCTTTCTACCCTTTGTCCCTGCTCTGTGTTGTCATGACGACTCAGTGAGCTACGTTATAAACGCCACTGATCTGACGTTATGCTGGCCACATCGCCCCAGCTATGAGAGTAGTGTCTTATATACATGGATAGCTCCATTCTATAATCTAATATCTGGATGATGTTGTTCAGTAGGTCTGCCACTCTGGTCCCTCTGCTAGGTAGGCTCTGACTCTCTGGTACAATTAGATGAAATGTTTTTTCAATCACAGAGATATCATTTGACTTGGTGTGAGTCAGTAACCCTCGCGAATCACTGGGTATGAATAAATTATCTGTTACTCGTTTACAAAGGGAAACATGTGGAATAAGAACTTACTGTTACACTTGGTCCACTGGTCCATTGTTTCCTTTTGAAAAAAAAAAGAAAAGTGAATCCAATATGAACATTGGGTTCATTACAAGGTCATCATCAGTGGTGGATTAAGGTGGTCATTGGCCCCTAGGCTACTATTTGTGTGAGGCCCCCTTACTGATCACGCAGAAAAAAATAAACTTCGTTCCATGTGTAAAAGCGTGCTAGGAATATTACATGGCCCTCACACACTCGGGGAGCACTGGCACACACACACACACATTGAGACGGCCTTCACTAAAACACCAATGATACAGAAACAAGTGTGAATTCCCCATAGCTGCTGCGACCACGTATTTCTGTGGACCGACCGACAGAGAACTCCTTAATGAGGCTGGTGAAATCTAATTTACGCAGAATATCTCTTTCAATGGACGGATCAGAGACGGGTGATTCAGTCTGTTTTGGCCCATCGTGGATCTCAGTCTATCTTCAACTGGTGCCAATTTTGAAAAAGAGCGCTCCCCGCTGGCATTGGTCACAGGCAAAGTCATAAATAGTCAGAGTGCTATATCGACAATGGAAACACTGCTTTTCGCTTTTTCTCTTTTCAGACATTCTGCCTCTTTGCTGTCCAGCAGACGTGACGTATTCCTTTACAACCAAACAGACTTTATGAACCTGGTCACATGACATGGTCCACACATCTACCCAATCAGCTGCTTCACTTTTTAATGGTTCTTGTTATGGGCCAATAGGGGTCAAGTCTTTTTTTATTTCAAGTCAAATTGAAAATAGTCTGGCCACCCCAGGGCCCCTTACACACCTGGGCCCCTAGGCTCAGCCGAGGCTAGCCTGTGTGTTAATCCACCTCTGGTCATCATCTAATAACTCCACCACTGCCAGCTAGGGCCACACATATTATTGTGTTCTGTATCAAACCAGTAATAATACTTACCATCTCACGTATTCGTTTATCCAATTCTATAGAGATAAACAATACAGCAACATGTCAGGACAGCAGTCACTATCATTCAGCAAAATTTGACTTGGTGTGAGTCATTAACCCTTGCAAATCACTGGATAATAACGAATGATATGTGACTCATTAACACAGTAAAACATGTGGAATAAGAACTTACTGTTACACTTGGTCCACTGGTCCATTGTTTCCTTTTGAAAAAAAAAAGAAAAGTGAATCCAATATGAACATTGGGTTCATTACAAGGTCATCATCAGTGGTGGATTAAGGTGGTCATTGGCCCCTAGGCTACTATTTGTGTGAGGCCCCCTTACTGATCACGCAGAAAAAAATAAACTTCGTTCCATGTGTAAAAGCGTGCTAGGAATATTACATGGCCCTCACACACTCGGGGAGCACTGGCACACACACACACACATTGAGACGGCCTTCACTAAAACACCAATGATACAGAAACAAATGTGAATTCCCCATAGCTGCTGCGACCACGTATTTCTGTGGACCGACCGACAGAGAACTCCTTAATGAGGCTGGTGAAATCTAATTTACGCAGAATATCTCTTTCAATGGACGGATCAGAGACGGGTGATTCAGTCTGTTTTGGCCCATCGTGGATCTCAGTCTATCTTCAACTGGCGCCAATTTTGAAAAAGAGCGCTCCCCGCTGGCATTGGTCACAGGCAAAGTCATAAATAGTCAGAGTGCTATATCCACCAATGGAAACACTGCTTTTCGCTTTTTCTCTTTTCAGACATTCTGCCTCTTTGCTGTCCAGCAGACGTGACGTATTCCTTTACAACCAAACTGACTTTATGAACCTGGTCACATGACATGGTCCACACATCTACCCAATCAGCTGCTTCACTTTTTAATGGTTCTTGTTATGGGCCAATAGGGGTCAAGTCTTTTTTTATTTCAAGTCAAATTGAAAATAGTCTGGCCACCCCAGGGCCCCTTACACACCTGGGCCCCTAGGCTCAGCCGAGGCTAGCCTGTGTGTTAATCCACCTCTGGTCATCATCTAATAACTCCACCACTGCCAGCTAGGGCCACACATATTATTGTGTTCTGTATCAAACCAGTAATAATACTTACCATCTCACGTATTCGTTTATCCAATTCTATAGAGATAAACAATACAGCAACATGTCAGGACAGCAGTCACTATCATTCAGCAAAATTTGACTTGGTGTGAGTCATTAACCCTTGCAAATCACTGGATAATAACGAATGATATGTGACTCATTAACACAGTAAAACATGTGGAATAAGAACTTACCAGTTAACTCCCTATCCAGTTCCAGTTTTTCCTTTTTCTATAAGATAAAAATGTAAATAAAATATCAACATTGGGTTCATTACAAGGTCATCATCTAATAACTAGTATAGAATTACCCAAGAAAGTATTACCAAAACTCCACAACAATGTCAACTTTCAAACCAGAGATAAAAACACACTGGACCAGGTATATACAAATATACAGAGGGCATATGAAGCTGCACCATCCCCACACCTCGGATTATCAGATCATATCTCCTTGACACTGATTCCATCTTATAAACCAGTTGTCTGTAGAACCAAACCAGCTGTGAAGACAGTACAGGTATGGAGTGAGGAAGCTGTTACATCACTACAGGTCTGCTTTGAGAGCACAGTATGGGAGGTATTTTCACAGGGAGCCAACTTGGAGGAGTATACCTCTAACGTCCTGGACTACATTCAGTTTTGCACTGAGACAGTACTGCGCACCAGAACCATCAAGGTGTTCCCTAATCAGAAACCCTGGTTTGACGGTAATGCGAGGTTGCTGCTCAGGGCGAGAGATACTGGCTTCAGGTCAGGTGACATGCTGGCCTATAGAACTGCCCGACGAGACCTAAAAAAGGGCATTAAAGAGGCCAAAGGCAAGTACAGACAGAGCATTGAGGGTGACTTTGAAAACAAGGACCCCAGGAGCATGTTGTGACGGCCCAGGCCGGTCTAGGTGTTCTCCTTCTGTATTCTCCCTTCCCCCCCTGCAGTGGCTGATGGCGGGGCGGGGCCCTGATGGGAAACACCTGTGACCTGTGTCTATATTAGAGGGTTGCAGTCTGCTCGGTCTCTCTCTGCCTGCCGCCAGCGAAGCTCCGTCCGAGCCACCGTTTCCTTTTTTCGTTTGGTTTCTGTTTGGTCATGGTTATGTTGCACATGTTGTTCTATTAGTTGTAAATAAATTATATCTTTATTATCGTTCCTCCGTCCTCCCTTGGTCGTTTTTGTTGTGGTCTTGTGAGCCAGACCATAACAAATGGGGGCTCGTCCTATTGGTGTAAGTTGTTGCGTAATGTTGCTTCTGCGGAGATTGATGACTGATGTTTGCGAAGCGCTTTGTTTGATGTTCGCGCGTTGATTGCTGTGACGTCATTCTGGGGGTTCCGTGAGGGATTCCCCGTCGGAACGCTCGTAGGTGAGGATTGTACGAGAGGAATTGTTTTGGGCTAAGTATGTGGCTGTGATAGACGTGAGTGTGTTTGTGTAGGAGGATACAGGGAGAAGTGCGTGTTGGCCTCGGTTTTCGCAATCAGTGTGGTGTCTCCCCGGCAGGATAAGCGCGTTTCCCCTTTGGGTTTCGTGGTGCCACTGTAGTGTGGGGTGAAAGTGGTTGGAGCGATTGTCTCGGGAGCACGTCCATAGTGCGGACGGGTTGCCAGCTTGCTGGTCGCTTGGTCACACTAGTGGTAGAGAGTGCGTAAGTACCCGCCATCAGTATCCCCTGAAGACTAGGGTTGAGTTTAGGTAGAAATGGATAGGCAGTTAGGGGGGGTTCATCCGCTGGGATTGAGGCCATAATCGTGTCTTCTTTTTCGTTTCCTTGGTGAGTTTGTCTTTGCACGTCTGTTATCATGGCAGGAGTAGAGGATTTTGTGAGGGCACCTTCAGAGGAATTTGTGGAGCAGTGCACAAAGGAGCAATTGCTGAAACTCGCTGAGGTTTATAAGATATATGTCTCTGATAAAAGGTTGAAAGACAATGTGAAGGCAATTGTGTTGGCGAATTTGTATGATCAGGGTGTGTTGGCGTGTGCGTCGGGGCCACCTGCGGAGGGAAAGGCTGCCGGTAGAGTCAGTGCACAGGTTGCAGATTCAAATTTAACGTTTGAGCAGCAGAAGGAGTTGCTTACGTTAAGGTTCCGGTTAGAGACAGAGAAGGAACTGGAATTGGAGCAGCTGAGGCAAAAGGCTGATTTGGAGAAGGCTGTGACCCTGGAAAAAGTAAAGCAGCAGGTTGAGTTGACTAAATTGGACTTGGAAACTCAGAGGTTGAATCTCATGAGCGACGGTAAATTTGTTGGGGGTCGAAGTGGTGACTCCGGTGATATTTTGAGTAGTTTAAGGTTAGTCCCGAAGTTTAATGAAAGAGACGTGGACACGTTTTTTGTCTTGTTTGAGCGTGTAGCCAATACGAGAGCTTGGAGCGACGCGGACAGGGTCGTGTTGTTACAGTGTGTGTTGACAGGGCGCGCACAGGAAGCATTTTCCTCGCTGCCGGCGTCTGACAGCGGTGACTACTCAAAGGTTAAAGCTGCGGTTTTGCAAAGTTATGAGCTCGTTCCGGAGGCGTATAGACAGCGGTTTCGGAGCTGGAGAAAAGGGGACAAGTCTCATTTGGAGTTTGCACGTGTGTTGGGAACGCATTTTCACCGCTGGTGTGCAGCTGCCGGTGTAACAGATTTTGGTGGGCTGGGTGACCTGATTGTGCTTGAGCAGTTTAAAAACTCAGTGTCTGAGAGGTTGGCAATGTACATCAGTGAAAAGAAAGTGAGTACGGCGGCGGAGGCGGCCGCGCTTGCTGATGATTACTTGTTGACACATAAGAGAGGCAGAGGAGATTTCCCTGTCGGTGCTGATGGTCCAGTGGGGGGGGTGTCCTCCTGGGACAGGCCTCGAGCTGGGTTTTCACCGGCTAGGAGGAATGATCGGGGTCATAACAGTTGGCTGCCAGGTCGGGGCCGCGAGAATGAGGATTTTTGTCATTTCTGTCACGAAAAAGGACACTGGAAAAATGAGTGCCCTGTGCGTAAAACGCGCACTAAGTTTGGTGGCGGATTTGTGAAGCCAGCTGCCATGGCTGCGCCCGTTTCTGGTGCTGTGAGGCAGTGTGGAGATGTTCCGTCGTCAGTTCAGTTGAATCCTGATTTGAAATCATTTTTGCCGTTTGTTTCAAAAGGTTACGTGTCTCTGGGGGGCAGCCAGGACAAAGTCCCGGTGATAATGTTGCGGGATACGGCGGCATTTGATTCGTTCATTGTGGGGTCTGCTCTGCCGTTTTCCGAGGAGTCGGATACGGGTTCTTTTGTTCCCATAAGAGGCATGGGGATGTCAGTTTTTCGTGTGCCATTACACAAACTGGTCCTACAGTCTGATCTGTTCAGTGGAGTAGTGAACATGGGTGTGCGTCCTGCTCTGCCTGTAGAAGGGATCCATGTCATTTTGGGGAACGATGTTGCAGGGGGCCGTGTCTGGCCGGATCAGCCGGCTCGTCCGCTGGTTGTCCCGGTACCGCTTGGTACTCGGGGGCCAGATGAAAACGAGAAGAGGTTCCCGGAGGTGTTTAAGGCATGCGCTGTGACCCGCGCAATGATGAGAGCTTGTCCGGACGCCGGTGGCGCGGATCAGGCTGACCAAAAACTCATTGTTGCTGAATCATTGTTGTCACGTGTGTCTAACTCTCCATTTTCTATATCTAGCAGTGAATTGGTGAAGGAACAGAAGGCCGACTCCACATTGGCAGAGCTGTTTGAGTCTGTGCGTCCTGTGGGTGAGGTAAAGGACCTGGCACAGGGTTATTTTGTGGAGAAAGGAGTGTTGCTGAGGAAGTGGGTGCCGCACGGAGAGGGTTTCATGGGGGAACCAGTGTATCAGGTTGCGGTACCGTCGAAATTCCGTGATGTGGTTCTCAGTGTTGCGCATGATGAGTCTGGTCATATGGGCGTAGCAAAAACTTATGACCGGATCTTGCGTCATTTTTTCTGGCCACGGGTTAAGAAAAGTGTTTCAGCATACATAAAAACGTGTCACACCTGTCAAATGACAGGGAAACCAAACCAGGTAATTAAAGTGGCTCCGTTGTGTCCCATTCCTGCAGTATGTGAACCTTTTGAACATCTGATAATTGGTTGTGTTGGTCCTCTTCCCCCTTCTAAGTCTGGTTCAGTGTATTTGTTGACGGTGATGTGCCAAAGTACCAGGTACCCTGCTGCGTATCCGTTGCGCACGCTGTCAGCCAAGGCGGTGGTGCGTGCACTCAGCCAGTTCATCTCTATATTTGGTATTCCAAGGATCATTCAAAGTGACCAGGGGTCAAACTTTTCCTCACACCTGTTTGCTCAAGTGTTGAAACAGCTACACGTCACGCACAACCAGTCCTCAGCATATCACGCACAGAGCCAGGGAGCACTGGAGCGGTTCCATCAAACATTAAAATCTTTGTTGCGGGCTTATTGTGTGCAGTTGAATGCTGATTGGGAGGAAGGTTTGCCGTGGTTGTTGCTTACAGCAAGGGAGGTTACACAAGAGAGTACGGGGTTCAGTCCAAATGAGTTGGTTTTTGGTCACACGGTGAGAGGTCCACTGGCTGCGCTGAAGAGTGGCTGGGAGGAGGCAGAACCTCCGCAGAATCTCATTGATTATGTGAATGGGTTCAAACATCGTCTTTATGCCGCTACTGAATTGGCAAAAGAAAAATTGGCCTCAGCCCAAAAGAAAATGAAGCGCATTTATGACCGGCGAGCTGAGTGTCGCAATTTTTCTGAAGGTGACCAGGTTGTGGCGCTGTTGCCTTTGGTGACGTCACCGTTTCAAGCAAAGTTTATGGGTCCGTATACAGTGGTCAAGCAGCTGTCGGAACAGAACTACTTGATTTCCACGCCTGATCGTCGAAAAAAGAATCAACTTTGTCATGTAAATTTGTTGAAGCCGTACCATGTTCGGGAGAGTCCGTCGCAGGGTGAGTCAGCTGATGTTGTGCCAGATGTTGGTGCACATCCAGTTTGTGTTGGTAACACACTGAATGTTTCTGGTGACAGATTTTGTGAGGATGGTTTACCTCAGCTTGACTCTGCGGTGATGTCTGGTCGGTTGGAAAATTCCCAGATGTTGGCAAACTTGGATCTCGTTGTGGGGCATCTGTCGGAGGCGCAGCGCACAGAGTTGGTTGGCCTCATTCAAAAATTTCCTTGTCTGTTTGGGGACACTCCGTCCTGCACCAGTGTGTTGGAGCACGATGTTGAGGTCGGTGAAGCCAAGCCGATAAAACAACGGTTTTATCGGGTAAGTGCAGAGAAGCGTGTGTTGATAGATGCAGAAATTGCTTACATGTTGTCAAATGGCATTGTGGAACCGTCGTCCTCCGCTTGGGCGTCACCGTGCGTACTTGTTCCAAAGCCGGATAATACGCAGCGGTTTTGCACAGATTATAGGAAAGTTAACAGTATAACCAAACCAGACTCCTATCCTTTGCCTCGGATGGACGATTGTGTAGATCAGGTGGGTTCTGCCAAGTTTATCAGCAAATTCGATCTCTTAAAAGGGTACTGGCAGGTCCCATTGTCCCAGAGAGCGCGGGAGATCTCTGCTTTTGTCACTCCGGCTGGGTTGTATTCTTACAAGGTCATGCCATTTGGTTTAAGAAACGCGCCTGCCACCTTCCAACGTTTGATGAATAAAGTCGTTGGTGATCTGGAAGGGTGTGCAGTGTATCTGGATGATGTTGTTGTTTTTTCTGATTCATGGTCTGTCCATATTGACCGTATCCAGAGGTTGTTTGTCCGTTTGTCCGAGGCGCAGCTTACTGTGAACTTGGCAAAGTGTGAATTTGCTCAGGCCACAGTGACTTACCTGGGTAAAGAGGTTGGGCAGGGCCAGGTGCGCCCTCTGCTGGCGAAGGTTCAGGCTGTTGCTGGTTATCCTCCACCGCTGACAAAAAAGGAGTTGATGAGGTTTTTGGGTTTGGTTGGTTATTACAGATGTTTCTGTCGCAATTTTTCTACTGTTGTTGCGCCGTTGACTGACCTGTTGAAGGCGAAAGTTACGTTTATCTGGTCTCCTTTGTGTCAACAGGCGTTCGAGAATGTCAAGGCGATTTTGTGCGACTCTCCTGTTTTGGCTGCACCTCGGTTGGACAGTCCGTTTAAGTTGGAGGTTGATGCCAGTTTTGTCGGTGCTGGTGCAGTACTCTTACAGGAAGATGATGTTGCTGTTGACAAACCTGTGTGTTTTTTTTCCAAGAAGTTCAACAAACATCAACTGAACTACTCTGTGGTGGAGAAAGAGACCCTGGCTCTCATATGGGCCTTACAACAGTTTGAAGTGTATGTGGGCTCAGGTCCAGTGGTGATCTACACAGATCATAACCCTCTCACATTTTTGAACTCACTGCGGTGTGCAAATCAGAGGCTTATTCGTTGGTCGTTGTCTCTCCAGGCCTATACTTTAGATATAAGGCATATTAAAGGGAAGGACAACTTGGTGGCCGACGCTTTGTCTCGTGCTCCTGTTTGATTTTTTGCTTCTCTGTTGTGTATTCTCTCTCTCTCTTAAATTGCTTCCAGGTACCAGTTGCTGGGAGGGATGGGGGTCACGCAGGTGATGTTGGGAGTAGATGGTGTTTTCCTCACATGTTGAAAACTGGGTATTGGGTAATGTATATTATTGTAGTTATTGGGTAATGTACTTTATATTATTGTTGTAATTGTCGTGGCTGGTTGGTCCACAGGGTTCCTGGTGGGACCCTGTTTTGATGGGGGGGGTGTGACGGCCCAGGCCGGTCTAGGTGTTCTCCTTCTGTATTCTCCCTTCCCCCCCTGCAGTGGCTGATGGCGGGGCGGGGCCCTGATGGGAAACACCTGTGACCTGTGTCTATATTAGAGGGTTGCAGTCTGCTCGGTCTCTCTCTGCCTGCCGCCAGCGAAGCTCCGTCCGAGCCACCGTTTCCTTTTTTCGTTTGGTTTCTGTTTGGTCATGGTTATGTTGCACATTCTATTAGTTGTAAATAAATTATATCTTTATTATCGTTCCTCCGTCCTCCCTTGGTCGTTTTTGTTGTGGTCTTGTGAGCCAGACCATAACAATGTGGAGAGGCATCAAAACTCTAACTGACTACAAATATAAGACCACACTGGTTAGCAAGGACAGGGACCTCCCAGACACCCTAAATCGCTTTTTCGCCCGCTTTGACAAGCAGCACAGTGGGGTGACAGTGGAACGTCAGGTGACAGGGCCAGAGGAGGAGCAGACACTCACTCTTCAGCATCACCAGGTGAGGTCTCCCTTGAGAAGGATTGACACCAACAAGGCTACTGGTCCTGATGGGTGTCGGGCCGTATACTGAGGTCATGTGCCGACCAGTTAGCAGGAGTTTCTACAGACATCTTCAACCTCTCCCTGCAACAAGTTGCAGTTCCCACCTGCCTTAAGACCACTACCATCGTCCCTATCCGCAAAAAATCTGGCATTACCTGCCTCAATGACTAGCGCCCAGTCGCCCTCACCCCAGTAATCATGAAGTGCTTTGAGCGGATGATACTGACGTACATCAGAGACCGCATCCCTGTGGACAGTCACCAGTTTGCCTAAAAAGCAAACAGATCCACAGAGGACGCTGTCTCCATCGCACTCCACACAGCCCTGTCCCACCTGGAGTACCTGAACACATATGTAAGGATGCTCTTTGTGGACTTCAGCTCTGCCTTCAACACCATAATCCCCCATAAACTGGTCCTCAAACTCATTAATCTTGGTCTCCCCACCTCACTCTGCTCATGGATCCTGGACTTTGTTTCAAACAGACCGCAGAATGTCAGGGTAGGGGATCTGACATCCTCAACCATAACCTTGAACACCGGTGCGCCCTAGGGGTGTGTACTCAGCCCAGCCCTCTACACTCTCTTCACCCATGACTGCGTACCCATCCATTCATCCAACACCATAATCAAATCCGCTGTGGTGGGGCTCATTAGAGACAACACCAAGTGCCATTATAGGCAGGAGGTCCAACACATGGCAGAGTGGTGTGTGGATAACAACTTGGTCCTAAACACCACCAAAACAAATGAGATCCTTGTGGACTTTAGGAGGTCCAAGAGGACCACGCAGACCCCACTTACCACCAATGGGGAAGAAGTGGAGAGGGTGGACTCTGTTAAGTTCCTGGGGGCGTACATCACCAAGGACCTAACATGGGCTACTAACATCTCCAACCTTGTGAAGAGGGCCCAGAAGAGGCTCTTCTTTCTAGGGAAGTTCAAACAGGCTGGTTTATCCACACACCTGCTCATTCACTTTTATAGGAGCACATTTGAGAGCATCCTCTGCCAGGGCTGCAGTGTGTGGTATGCAGGCTGCACAGCGGAGAGCAGGAGGGACTTGGCCAGGGTGGTTAGGTTAGCTAAAAGGATCATAGGAGCTGAGCTCCCAGACCTGGACTCTGTGTGTGGTGACCGGCATGGTCAATGAGCACAAATCAAACTCACCCTGGACACACCTTGTTTGTCCCCCTACCATCAGGGAAGAGGTACCGCACACTGCGGGCCCAAACAACAAGAGCTGTAGCCTCCATCACCCCCTCAACCTTCTAACAAAGACCTAAGGACAACTCTTCTCCAGGAGCAGTAGCTTCCAACACCCACAACCCCGCCCGCCCCGCCCCTCCACACACACAACAGACTGGACTTGATGGGCACAATATGTACAGGGTGATGTGTGTGTGTGTGTGTGTGTGTGTGTGTGTGTGTGTGTGTGTGTGTGTGTGTGTGTGTGTGTGTGTGTGTGTGTGTACTATGAGTATTGTGCACTTTACTGTGGCCTCCACTGAAATCTTCATGCACTTTACAACTGTGGTTCATTTTTAATCTACATGTCACTATTCATATCTTTTTTAACCACTTCTGTCATTTGCTCTTTGTCTTTGTGTCATTGTCTTATTGTGTCTTTTTGTGTTTTGTGTCATTTTGACATTTAAACTCTAACTGTTGCTAGAGAGTTCTAACCAGTATTTCGTTGTGTAATACAATGACAATTAAACTCCTTGAACCTTCACACATGTTATTGTGTTCTGTATCAAACCAGTAATAACACTTACCTCCTGAAGTAGAGCACGCAAGTCTATATAGAGATAAACAATACAGTAACATGTCAGGACAGCAGTCACTATCATTCAGCATAACCCTGATACATGTTAGTTTAATGTAACCATGATACATGTTAATTTAATATAACCATGATACATGTTAGTTTAATGTAACTATGACACATGTTAGTTTAATGTAACCCTTACCTCCCAGGACTATGGTTGATATTATGAAAGATATGCATCCTATTATTATGACCTGCTCCATATATTCTATCTAAGTTATCTGTTACTCATTTACAAAGTGAAACATGTGGAATAAGAACTTACCCTTTAACTTCCTCTCCTGTTCCGTTGTTTTCTTTTTCTATAAAATAAAAATGTAAATAAAATATGAACATTGGGTTCATTACAAGGTCATCATGTAATAACCACCACTGCCAACTAGGGTCACACATATTATTGTGTTCTGTATCAAACCAGTAATAACACTTACCTTCAGAAGTCGATCAATCCATGCTATATAGAGATAAACAATACAGTAACATGTCAGGACAGCAGTCACTATCATTAGTTAGTTTAATGTCACCATGATACTTACATTTACATTATATAGATTTAAATAACATGTATCATGGTTATAACCATGATACATGTTAGTGTATTGTAACTATGATACATGTTAGTTTAATGTAACATGATACATGTTAGTTTAATGTAACCCTTACCTCCCAGGACTATGATTGATATTATGAAACATATCCATCCTATTATTATGAACTGCTCCATATATTCTAATCATGTAGAATCAGTTGAACCAGTTCCTGGTTTCCACTCTGAATTAGCCTTTACACAGAAGAACATCTTGACAGACTGAATATGTGTAGGGAGACAGCTGCCATTATCGTGGTCAAACAAGGACAGACGTCTTTCTACCCTGTGTCCCTGCTCTGTGTTGTCATGACGACTCAGTGAGCTACGTTATAAACGCCACTGAGCTGACGTTATGCTGGCCACATCGCCCCAGCTACGAGAGTAGTGTCTTATATACATGGATAGCTCCATTCTATAATCTAATATCTAGATGATGTTGTTCAGTAGGTCTGCCACTCTGGTCCCTCTGCTAGGTAGGCTCTGACTCTCTGGTACAATTAGATTGAATGTTTTTTCAATCACAGAGATATCATTTGACTTGGTGTGAGTCAGTAACCCTCGCGAATCACTGGGTATAAATAAATTATCTGTTACTCGTTTACAAAGGGAAACATGTGGAATAAGAACTTACTGTTACACTTCGTCCACTGGTCCATTGTTTCCTTTTGAAAAAAAAAAAAGTGAATCCAATATGAACATTGGGTTCATTACAAGGTCATCATCAGTGGTGGATTAAGGTGGTCATTGGCCCCTAGGCTACTTGGCTATTTGTGTGAGGCCCCCTTACTGATCACACAGAAAAAAATAAATTTTGTGCCATGTGTAAAAGCGTGCTAGGAATATTACATGGCCCTTACACACACAATCGGGGAGCACTGGCACACACACACACATTGAGACGGCCTTCACTAAAACACCAATGATACAGAAACAAGTGTGAATTCCCCATAGCTGCTGCGACCACGTATTTCTGTTCACCGACCGACCGACAGAGAACTCCTTAATGAGGCTGGTGAAATCCAATTTGTGCAGAATATCTCTTTCAATGGACGGATCAGAGACGGGTGATTCAGTCTGTTTTGGCCCATCATGGATCTCAGTCTATCTTTAACTGGCGCCAATTTTGAAAAAGAGCGCTCCCCGCTGGCATTGGTCACAGGCAAAGTCATGAATAGTCTGAGTGCTATATCCACCAATGGAAACACTGCTTTTTCGCTTTTTCTCTTTTCAGACATTCTGCCTCTTTGCTGTCCAGCAGACGTGACGTATTCCTTTACAACCAAACAGACTTTATGAACCTGGTCACATGACATGGCCCACACATGTACCCAATCAGCTGCTTTACTTTTTAATGGTTCTTGTTATGGGCCAATAGGGGTCAAGTCTTTTTTTATTTCAAGTCAAATTGAAAATAGTGTGGCCAACCCAGGGCCCCTTGCACACCTGGGCCCCTAGGCTCAGCCGAGGCTAGCCTGTGTGTTAATCCACCTCTGGTCATCATCTAATAACTCCACCATTGCCAGCTAGGGCCACACATATTATTGTGTTCTGTATCAAACCAGTAATAACACTTACCGCCTCACGTATTAGTTTATCCAAATCTATAGAGATAAGCAATACAGCAACATGTCAGGACAGCAGTCACTATCATTCAGCATAAGCCTGATACATGTTAGTTTAATGTAACCATGATACATGTTAGTTTAATGTTATCATGATACATGCATCCTATCATTATGAACTGCTGCTGGTTTCCACTCTGAATCAGCCTCTTCACAGAAGAACATCTTGACAGACTGAATACGTGTAGGGAGACGGCTGCCATTATCGTGGTCAAACTTTCTACCCTTTATCCCTGCTTTGTGTTGTCATGACGACTCAGTGAGCTACGTTATAAACACCACTGAGCTGACGTTATGCTGGCCACATCGCCCCAGCTATGAGAGTAGTGTCTTATATACATGGATAGCTCCATTCTATAATCTAATATCTAGATGATGTTGTTCAGTAGGTCTGCCACTCTGGTCCCTCTGCTAGGTAGGCTCTGACTCTCTGGTACAATTAGATGAAATGTTTTGAATCACAGCGATATCATTTGACTTGGTGTGAGTCAGTAACCCTTGCAAATCACTGGATATTAATAATCACTGGATATTAATAAATGATCTGTTACTCAATCAAACATGAAACATGTGGAATAAAAACTTACCATCTAACTCCCTATCCAGTTTCTTTTTCTATAAGATAAAAATGTAAATAAAATATCAACATTAGGTTCATTACAAGGTCATCATCTAATAACTCCACCACTGCCAGCTAGGGTCACACATATTATTGTGTTCTGTATCAAACCAGTAATAACACTTACCTCCAGATGTCTTCTACAAACCAATGCTATAAAGTGATAAACAACACATGTCAGGACAGCAGTCACTATCATTCAGCATAACCCTGATGCATGTTAGTTGAATGTAACCATGATACATGTTAGTTGAATGTAACATTATACATGTTAGTTTAATGTAACGCTTACCTCCCAGGACTAATAATATAATGAAAAGTATGCATCCTATTATTATGAACACAATTGCCCTATATTTAATACATGTAGAATCAGTTGAATCAGTTCCTGGTTTTATCTGCACCCCAGAATCACATCTGAAACCAGAAGGACAAAACCACGTTTAGTTTAGAGTAGCAGACTGGGTGTTGGACTCCAGGTTTAAAAGGTACTGGGTTCGATAATGAACTCCACTTTAGGGCTGCAACAACGAATCGATAAAAATCGATAAAAATCGACAATGAATTTAGTCATTGATTCGTTGAGTAGAGCGATTATTAATACTCGTAGGCGCGGAACTGTTTACAGAAGCCGACGCCGACAGGTCCGTGCTTCATGCGCGCCCACAGCGAGCCTTCTGCTCTATAGTGTGAGCAACCACAGCGAGCCTTCTGCTCTATAGTGTGAGCGACCACAGCGAGCCTTCAGCGCTATAGTGTGGGCGACCACAGCGAGCCTTCAGCTCTATAGTGTGAGCGACCACAGCGAGCCTTCTGCTCTATAGTGTGAGTGACCACAGCGAGCCTTCTGCTCTATAGTGTGAGCGACCACTGCTTGTATTTTGGACATGAAACACAGCGGAGGCGGAGAAAACGGTTCGACCGAAATCTTCCAAAGTGTGGGAGCAATTTACAATACATCAAGCTAAAAAGTGTGTTAGTTACAATCTTTGCAAAAGCGAAATGGAGTGGCACGGAAGCACCGCGGTGATGTCATCCGTGACGAGAAGGGGGCTCGACAGCAGGGTTAAGTCAATACAAGATCTCACATTTATTCAGTTTTCAAGTAAGGACATGCAACAACAGTATCTCCTGTTTCTCGTTTGGTGTTTTCATTTATTCGTTATCCAGCTTTACAAGCATGAAAAGTTTATTAAACTGACGTAAGCTGGTTAATTGTGTGTGTGTGTGTGTGTGTGTGTGTGTGTGTGTTACTTCATCGATTCATCGAAAAAATATTCAACCGATTAATCAATTATTAAAATAATCGTTAGTTGCAGCCCTACTCCACTTACATCGTGTGGGGTTGGCATGACAATGTGGCATCTGAGAATGGGTCTTTATCTGCTGAGTCACTACAGAAGAATCCATCCCGGACCTCACACTCAGCATCTGATGTTGATGTACACTTCTTCTTCACCTTCAGACCGAGAACTGTCAATCACAACAGAGGAACCTGAGACAACCTGAGAGTACACAACTTCTGATATAAACATGAACAACACAACTTCTGATATAAACATGAACAACACAACTTCTGATATAAACATGAACAACACAACTTCTGATATAAACATGAACAACACAACTTCTGATATAAACATGAATAACACAACTTCTGATATAACGTGGACAACACAACGTTCTCATGAACACAACATTTGGGGGTTGCATGGGGGGCGTTTCTATTTAATAATATAGATGTACCTGTGCCACACTTTGTACAGGCAGAGCATTGCTTCTGTCCGCTAAAGTCTTCTTCGAAAGTACCATCGGGGCACTTTGAGCACAATGTATTGGTTGTCGCTGTGCAATCCTGATGAACCCTATATCCTGTTGGAAAGAACGTTTAAAATATGTTGTTTTCCAATGGATTTGTTTGAAGAAATCATACAGAACTATTTTGGACAACAGCTGGGTTAATGGACTCTTACCACCAGGACATGCAAGGCAGCAGACCTGTCCCTATTTAATAATATAGATGTACCTGTGCCACACTTTGTACAGGCAGAGCATTGCTTCTGTCCGCTAAGGCCTTCTTTGAAAGTATCATCGGGGCACTTTGAGCACAATGTATTGGTTGTCACTGTGCAATCCCGATGAACCCTATATCCTGTTGGAAAGAACGTTTAAAATATGTTGTTTTCCAATGGATTTGGTTGAAGAAATCATACAGAACTATTTTGGACAACAGCTTGACAACAGCTGGGTTAATGGACTCTTACCACCAGGACATGCAAGGCAGCAGACCTGTCCCGCTCTGTATTCATCACTGGCACACGATGGTGATGCAGTACTAGCAACGCCATAAGTATTAAAAACTGAACATATTAGGAACATGATTTTTAAGAACATGGTGGTCTAACGTTTTTGGCAGATATTTCTTCTGTGTGTCAGTGCAAGTCTTGTTTTTCAGCCAAGGCCAAATAAGGTTGATTGTTTTATCCTCCTTTGTATATTCTAAATACATGGGCCACACACACTATACTTTGGCTGCCAAATCTTCATTGCCATGCAGCTACAGATTTTTCTTGAAGTTCAGAAACATCTGGAGAGATAAAAAAAATATTCAGGGTTAATAAAGGTAATAACTTGTATCTTTTCTCTAAACCAAAATAATATGAAGTTTGAAAACATTAGAGCTGTTAAACAAAGAGTTGTTAACCTTGTATGTCTGCATTAACCGTGATCTAATGCTTATCATTTTTCTGTGACAAATACATTTGTGAGTGTTAAAAGTGTGTCACAAATATAATGTACCACTTTTATGTTCATTGGGCTACATCATTTTTTAGATTGATTTGGTATTTGGATCCTATGTTTAATATAGGATTTCATTGGGTGTAACACTCCACCTTACTCATCCAATACTAAACCTCAAACACAGTCATCTGGCTGCTGAAGATCTAAGGGGCTAATCACCAGCCTGGAGGCCTGCGTGTAAGCCTGGACACAAGGAGCAGGCCCCAGGCCTAGGGGCTAATCACCAGCCTGGAGGCCTGCGTGTAAGCCTGGACACAAGGAGCAGGCACCAGGCCTACAGGAGGTCTGCACCTGGAGTTATGGCGCTATTGATTGTTCATCAGCTGAGACACAGGGTCTCTTCTGATGTTCCTAGGAGCCAGAATGTTTGTTGAAAACATCCTATTTTATAAAAACCACCCTGAAGGTCTTCGTTTTTTCTCTGTGAGCGAACTAAGTGAAAGCGAAAGTAAGGCTGGGTTGCACCAACATGGATTAAACTAATCCTGGTTTAGGGTTAATCTAGGGTTAGTAAATCTAGGTTTAAACTGGTTCATAATTAATCAGGGACGTGTTGCACATCTTAGTTTTAACCCTGGATTAGTTAAACTAGGATTGCCCCAAGGATTAAAATAGGATTAGTTTGTGTTCAGTGTCTGCAATGATGGATTCTGGCAAAATGTGAACAAATTCACGATGTATGCTTGATAAAGATGGACCACAATATATTCACCAGTTCTCTTGTGAATAAATGATTAACTTGTTGCTTTTATTTACAGAGTCTATATTTACAGAGGGGAGAAAATGAGTGGCCCCTGCCCAAGTGGCACAGCCCAGGTCGGCCTTGAACTACAATGCAAAGGCAAAAGGACGCGGCAGGAGAGAGGAGGCGGATGTTTCAAACTGGCGGAGGACCACCAATGATTACGGACCCTCTAGCTGGGTTGCCCCAACATGGTAGCTCAGGTCAAAGAAAATCATTGATATGATCCTGCAGCTGTGAAAACTATTTTCATAAATTTAAATTGGGTTTAACCTATCTCTAATTTTCCTGCGATGAACTCTTTCCTCTAACCCCATTCAGCGAAGATATACAGCCATGTTGTCAAGAAAACTGATAAACCTAACATAAACCTCCTCCAGAGGTGGTTTAAATATAACTGTTAAACCAGGTTAAGAATAGGTTTAAAATTACTGGCGCAACACTTAAATTTAATCTCAGTTTAAATGGAGTTTAAACTGAGATTACCAAAGGGTTAAATATAACCAGGATTAATATTAAACTAAGTTTAAACTAGGTTTAAAGTTTGCTGCAACACTGTTAACAGTTAAACCTTGATTTAATCCAGTCTAAGAGTTAATCCATATTGGTGCAACCCAGCCTAAGAATGGCACCATGAACATATCACTCTTTTTATGCAGTTATAGTTTTATAAATAACCTGAACTTTTAAAAAAGTGTAAACAACCTGAATATAATGACGTGGATATCAGTTTTGACATAGACAGCGTTTATATTACCTTACTCTAATTGAGAGCGTCGAAACATTCAAGTACTCGTCGAATGGTCGAATCACACGCCTTGTCAGCAGCAACAACAAAACCCAGGAGGAGACTGATGAATATTCATGAGGTGTCGACGCTGCAACGCTTTTTCATTGGTCGGATTTGAATGCGAGTAATTACAAGCCGTCAAATCACTACCGGTTTAATTCATTTATTCATTCAATTACCAATCCATTATTGTAAGCTGGTGGATATTTGGCCACCCTTGAACCTTGAAATAGCTGCTACACACGCTTGTTATTAAATTAAAATATTACTGAAGAGAATGCATTTCAGATGCATCATCTTATATCCGTGGAGCATGCCCTATTAGACTGGGTAGCCCCACCCCCATCTGCCGGCGATTGGAATTCGCCCTGCACATGGTGCAATCTACAATTGGACTTGGTCTGGCAATAGCCAGGCTAATGCCCTATCGATTCAACTGATCCTGGAGAAACGCCACAATGTCGAGCAGACCATGATGGGCGTTCCGTCCTGAGCAAAGTTGACAACCAATAACAATACCATCAATATTACTGATGGACGTTTGTATCTCCCACTGTCTCAAACATAAACCAGAATAAAACTGGACTCAACAGGTGGGACTCTATGATTTAGAGCTCTCAAGTGAATGACAGTTTGTCGTTTTGAGGATTGTGAGGTATCTCATTATTTCAGAAAAATAAAAATAAAAAAAATAAAAATTTCTTTAATTCATAAAAAAAGGAGCATCATCTTTTCCAGCATTACAACATTTTTTAGAATTACGACATAATTATGTCGTTAATTCAGAAACACAAGAGCAGAATTTATTTTCTTTAGTGAATGCATTGATTACGCTTCCATACGACTCGATTCATGTGTCATATTGTAGGGTTACTTAACGTAATCCCTGGTTCTTTGTGAGGTGTTTCACTATGGGAATCGCCTTGGCGTGACAGCTATGGAAGCTCCAATGACACAACGTCTGTCAGAGACAGACAGGTCACGCTGTGCTGGGGCCCCGCCCCCTCATCTTACTACAGCCGACCGGCCCCTCTCAACTCATTCTAGACCGGTTTCTTCCCGTGTCTATGCGAAGAGGGACGTGATGGTGAAACACCTCACTCTGTTATCAAAGAACCAGGGATTACGTTAAGTAACCCTACGTTATTTTTCTAACTTTGTTCGGTGTTTCACTATGGGAGATATAGACCACTCCCGGATTGCATAATTAGTCTCCCGAAGCCCTAAACAAGTTAAAGCCCGGCAGTGCTATGCAGACTCTGGTCCGTTCGCCTCTAGCACCGCCTGTGCTACAGATGGCCCCGAGACATCCAGCCTGTAAAACCTGTGACATATTTTAGCTGTAATATTCTCACATAGCCACATGGAGCAGCACCGAGCACATAGTTGAGAGGTAATATACTCTCACATAACCACAGAGGGCAGCACTGAGTACATTTAACAATTAAAAGGTAATACTCTCACATAACCACAGAGGGCAGCACTGAGCACATTTAACAAAGTTGCAACATTTACACATAGGAGGCGACAACGGACACACAGATGAAGTGATCAAGTTTTTAGCGAGGTAGAAGAAGTCTACCTTCACCTGTTTATAAAAGCAACAGCATTGCGGTAGCCAGTCAGAATCTCTTGGGCATATAAAGCTTAGAGACGCTCCGCGCGTGTTATATACCATTCCTCTCCTTTTGTTTCATAGACGATAGACAATAGACCAAAACCTTTACCAAATAAAGTGAGTTAAAAGCGATCCTGTCTCGGCGGCCTTTCCTGGATTAAAAATAACATAACAATGCCAACAGCTCCACTGTGGGACACCTGTAACCACCACTTTAGGCACGAAGGCTGGGTTGGGCCTCAAACAGACCTTGGTGCGCCCTGGTGCAAACTGTAAACAGGAAGGCCGTATGGATAAAGCCTGTAGGTCGCTCACCCGCTTTGCTGTCGTTAAAGCTAAGAGCAAAGCCGTCTTCAGTGAAACAAACTTCATCTCTGCCACCTCCATAGGCTCAAATGGGTGGAGAGAAAGGGCGTCCAGCACTAAGGATAGCTCCCACAGGGGAACCAGGGGTCTGGAAACTGGGAGCTTTCGCCGTGCACCTTTCATAAAACGACAGACTAAGGGATGTTGCCTTGTTGTTAATTCAGAAACACGAGCAGAATTTATTTTCTTTAGTGAATGCATTGATTACGCTTCCGTACGACTCGATTTGCGTGTCATATCAAAACTGAAACCAGGGGTGCGTTATCATATTTCGCCAGCAGATGTCACTGCTGGCGAACTAAATATTACATGAACATAGTGAGTGCATTGTTCTTGTTGTTCTTCCGCGCAAGGTGCACATGATGCTACTTGTGAATTCTGTGTTCTTGTTCTGTGTTCTTTTGAATTCTGCGTTTGTCGTTCATAACGGTAACACAAAGTGCTTAACAAGGGAAATGACAACAAGAACAAGACATTTGTTTATAGTTTGAGATGTTATATTATTGACCGATTGTTAAAAGTAGTTAAGGTTTTGTAGGATGTTAGTAGGGTTATTTTTTTTTTAAATTTCAAAGTACTGAAGTACAACTACCATGTAAATGCATGCAAGACAAAAAGTACAAAGTGATTTCTCAAAGACATAGCATAATTTGGTACAGCAACAAAGTCCAACTATTAACATAACTATGTAAATAGTTATACTTTGTATGGTATGATTTTGAAATTGTATTTGTTCTTTCATCTCCAGGTGCTCATTGTAGATCTGTGTGCGGACAAGTTTGTCATTCCGGTGTGTATGTGTGTGTGTGTGTGTGTGTTGTGTGTGTTTGTATCCTTATGAAAGGGGAATGACAGGTCCGTCAGCTAGAATCAATAGGAGGCCGGTATGAAGCCCTTGTCTGAACCTGTCTGTGTTTTTTACCCACAGTGCACTCGACTGTGACAGAGACAAATTCCTCATTCCATACTCGATTATTGCCTTGGAAAATGTCACAACAATAATGGTGGGGTTGGGGTTACACAATAATAATATAAAGTATAGTATAACAAAATGTCTAGTTTCTCAGAAGAGAGCTTATATTTTGATTGTTTTAACGTTTTCTTTGTTTTAATTGTCTTAATTTCATGAGTTTACGTCACTTGTTGATTTATTCCCCAGCCCTGATGGACACCTATGTAGTAAACGTCACCTGACACAGTCCACACCCTCCCTTCAAGTCTACAACTGTTCCAAACCATTTGTCAACTAATATCCATTTGACTCCATCTCCCATGATGCACCAGCTGGGGGACGAGGACTGCATCCTGCCCAGTAAGCTGCAGGCGGCGCTGCAGCAGGTGCTGGAGGAGAGAGAGCTGATCCTGGGGCAGGAGGCGGAGCCGGATGGGGCCAGCCCTGGAGGTCAGTGCCCGTCCTGGGTCACATGTGGAACACATGAGTCCATTCAGAGACTCTGGAGAAAACCTTTGCTGCTTTCATTCTGTGGTATGAATGTGATGCTATGCATGGTATGCTAGTGTGTTAACATACCGAGTTTCACGGTCATCCTGCACCCCCATTGAGAGGGGGTCCACTATAATATCAACAGCCTAACGTTGTCGTTGTCCTGAGGTATAATCAGATGTAACACGACAACGTTGCTTAGAGACCGACGTGAGGACTACAGTCTGCGGGTCCTCCTAAACCTCCTCCACTCTAACCCCTCCAGCTGAACCACGCGAGGTCCTCACCAGAGACCTCGTGTTGCCAGCCAGTGTGGTGCATGGACGTGCTAAAAGAGCGGCGTTCGTTGAACGTGCTCAACAGTGGGGGACAGGCAGTGGCTCAGGAGGTAGAGCAGCTTGACTGGAAACCTGAAGGTTGCTAGTTCGATCCCCGACTCCTCCAAGTCGAGGGTCGAGGTGTCTGTGAGCAAGACCCCTGACCCTAACTGCTCCCGACGAGCTGGCTGTCGACTTGCGTTGTTGACCCCATCGTCGTTGTGTGAATGAGTGTATGAACCGTTTTTAAAGCGTCTGCAAAATGGCTTAAATGTAAATGTCATATATTTGGTGAGCGGTGAACTGAACGTACCCGACGCTCGCGCACTGTTTACCGGCTCCCGTGGATCAACTGCAACCGGCGTGCAAGCCAAAAACAATAACAACAACGGAGCTACCACTGAAAGTGCCCAAAAGTGCATGTGAATATTTGAAAGTTGAGTTTTATGAACAAACGAGTACAGATTTGAACGGTGAGAGTCTGAACGTCAGTCGCCACATCGGCAACAAATTTAAAAAGACGTCGAATTGACGCATCCGACCAGTCTTGTGTCGGAAATATTTGTGACATAATGACGATCATCACAAGAAGGGTAAGCACTTGAGCCAACTGCCGTAAAGTTCCTCCGCCCAAGTCAAACTGGCTGGCGGCTGCGGTTAGCTCGGTTGTTCACTTTCTGCATAGTATGGCACATTGTTTAAGGGGTAAAACATATACTCCCATTGTTTTTTACTCCCACAGTCTTTATTCTACAGTAGTATACAGTAATTAATTTAGTTTAGGCCGTGGGCAGTGGCAACGATTGGGGGGTGGATGGGTAGGAGGAGGTTCTTCTGAAAAATAATAGAATAAATGTAAATGTAAACGGCCCTAAATGTAAAAATGTAAAAAATATTAAATTATTAAATTATTAAATAAAAATTATTAAAAAAAAAAAAATGAACGTGAACAGTTCATTTTCTTGGACGGTGAACTTAGTTCAAAATTCTAAATTGTGAACCATGACCGTGAACTAGTTCATTTTAAACTGTGTGAACTGAACTTTGAGCTCGCTCTTGTGAAGTGTGAACTTGCCGACTGCGCCGTCGCCAGCCGCCGTCTAACCCCGGCGTCCCTGCCGCCCCCCCCCCCCCCCCCAGGCCGCGGCGAGCAGCTGAGCGCTCTGGTGTCGGAGGCCTTCGTGCGTCTCTTCGTGGAGCTGGTGGGCCACTACCCGCTGCACATGGCCGAGGCGTCGGCCGGCACCCGCGAGCTGCAGCGCGACGCCTTCCGCAAGTCGCACCCGTCCCGCGGCGTGCGGCAGTTCCTGCAGCTCTTCATGGAGACCCAGATGTTCGCCGGCTTCATCCAGGACAAGGAGCTGCGCAAGGGCGGGGGCGGTGCGGGCAAAGGTAGGCGGGGCCAGTGGTCCACCCATCGCAGAGAGGCAGGATTTGTAGGCGTTGGAGTCATGGCGAAGGGACGTGACGGACACCTGCCTCTGGTTGCTTTTCACCAACTCTCTTTGTTTATTTATCGCCTTTATTCCCTGAATCAATTCATTAGTATTTAACCCCACGCGGCCCTCCGTCTATCTGTAAACACCTTTGGGTTTATTTCCTGCCCCCTCACCCACTGTCCCCGTTTTCAAAACTAAAGCACCACCTACATGCTACGGGCTAGAATGGACACCGACTGATCTCCTCTCAGTTCCGCCCCCTAGAGGCGCCCTGCTTGTAGTGCACTCCCCATGAAGGGCCTGATGCCAGACAAGATGATGCACCAGAGGCGTCATGCTTCATGCTGGACGTGATACAACATGCACTCAAAAGTTGCTCTTTTCCCTGCTCCCATTACACACCTATCCAACAACACTAATTGTTGAATCCGATGAGAATCGCCTGATCAGTCAAAGCACGCCGTCAACAGTCGAGTCTTTGTGAATCACACCTCTGTTCCCTCAGGTCTGTTTGAGGCGAGGGCAGCAGAGTATCTGGAGTCGTACCCGGAGCCCACCGGTGTGAACCGGTTCCTTAAAGGACTAGGTGAGCGCTGGTCCCCTCCTCACCTTGTCCCTATTTCAATGTTTAACATCAAGTCAAGTTTTCTGGTCAGTTAAAGTGCAGTTAAACACTCGGTCATTCCGTACAATGAAATGCTCATAAGGTAAAGGTTGTCTGTGTAGTGAGAAAGAGCAAAACACATAATAAGACTTACTATCAAATGTAAGTAATAATGAGGATTGACTAGAAAAGGAAAAGAAAAGAGAGACAAGAGCCGCTAAGGTATTCCAGATATAAAATAAAGATGACGTTTGTGGTTGGTTCCCCTTCCAGGAAGCAAGATGAAGTTCCTCCAGATGAAGTGATCGTGGATCACACCTCCATGTCTCCGAGACAGGACGAAGAGGAGTACCGAGTCAGTCTGAGAAGGACAAGGACGTGGAAGCAAATATTGATGGCAGCAGCAAAGTGTGTCCTTCAGACTCTGGGGCCTACCTAGCTACATAGCGGTTTGGCTAGCTATCGATCTAGTTCATTAGAGGTTTGGCTAGCTATCGATCTAGTTCATTAGCGGTTTGGCTAGCTATCGATCTAGTTCATTAGCGGTTTGGCTAGCTATCGATCTAGTTCATTAGCGGTTTGGCTAGCTATCGATCTAGTTCATCAGCGGTTTGGCTAGCTATCGATCTAGTTCATCAGCGGTTTGGCTAGCTATCGATCTAGTTCATCAGCGGTTTGGCTAGCTATCGATCTATTTCATCAGCGGTTTGGCTAGCTATCGATCTAGTTCATTAGCGGTTTGGCTAGCTATCGATCTAGTTCATTAGCGGTTTGGCTAGCTATCGATCTAGTTCATTAGCGGTTTGGCTAGCTATCGATCTAGTTCATTAGCGGTTTGGCTAGCTAATCTAACTAACAAACAGTCGTGCACAGGCCGTGGATGGTTCAAGTGCAAATAAACGTGTATGCCCACAAATACCAAGTTTGCCATCAGCTTTAGATCGTGATGAGTTTATTCGGGCTCAGAAAGAGGATGATGGGTTAACAGAATTACGGGATGGGGCTTTGACAGGGGAAAAGCTGCAAAGTGCAGACAGCGGATATTTTAAGAATGATGGGTTGCTTGTGCGTAAATTTGTGTCTGTTAAGGATGATCTAATTGAAACTTTATTGCAAATTGTTGTGCCAATGAAGTACAGGGAACAAGTATTGCAGACAGCAAATGGGGAGGGGGCGGGGCACTTCGGAGTGAGTAAGACGTATGATCGGCTACTACAGCATTTCTATTGGCCGCGATTGAAGCGTGACGTGGCAGCGTTTGTCAAAACATGTCATACTTGTCAAATAGTTGGTAAGCCGAATCAGTCTATCAAACCAGCGCCCCTACATCCAATTCCAGTGGGTCAGCCATTCGAACGTCTATTGATAGATTGTGTTGGTCCACTGCCTCCATCGAAGTCTGGTTCAATACATTTGTTGACCGTAATGTGCCAAACAACGAGATATCCGGCGGCATTTCCGATGAGGAGTATTAATACGAAGTCCATTGTTAAAGCTCTTTCTCAATTTATTTCAGTATTTTGTATTCTACAAGTAATCCAATCTGATCGTGGCAGCAATTTCACCTCGAAAATGTTTGCGGAGGTTTTGACACAGCTTCGAGTGAAGCATAAAACGAGTAGTGCATACCATCCTCAAAGCCAAGGTGCTCTCGAGTGATTTCACTCGACCTTAAAGTCTTTGCTGCGCGCATATTGTTCAGAGCTACAGCGAGATTGGGAAGAAGGCCTCACGTGGTTGCTGTTGGCAGCACGGGAAGTGTCACAGGACAGTTTGGGTTTTAGCCCAAATGAATTGGTATTTGCACACTTGGGTCATATGTCTGAGAAGCAGAGGGATGAACTAAAATCATTGATTTTATCTTTTTCGTCTTTATTTTCCGATGTTCCAACATGCACCAATGTGATGGAGCACGACATAGACATCGGTGATGCTGCGCCAATTAGGCAGCGTTTCTACTGCGTCCCACCAGCCAAACAGAAAATTCTGGAGACTGAGGTCCAGTATTTGATCGATAATGGGCTGGCAAAACCGTCGTACTCCAGTTGGGCGTCACCGGGCTTGCTGGTAGCAAAACCCGACAACACCTTTAGATTCTGCACTGATTACCGCAAGGTTAATATGGTAACTAACCCTGACTCCTTCCCACTTCCTCGGAGGGAAGACTGTATAGACAGTGTGGGGGCTACGAAGTTCGTTACAAAATTAGATCTTCTCAATGGGTATTATCAGATCCCGCTAACAGCGCGCACACAGGAGGTAGCTGTTTTTGTCACTCCATCTGGCTTATACACGCATAAGGTGATGAGTTTTGGGTTGCGTAATGCGCCCTCTAGATTCCAACGTCTTATGAATTATGTAACGTCTGGGCTGGAGGGGTGTGCAGTTTATCTGGACGATGTCGTGACAGTGGGTGATACATGGCCCTTACATTTGTCAAGATTCGCGGCGTTGTTTGAGAGGCTGCCATTCTCTCGGTCGAAGATGCGTTGTCTCGCGCCCCGGATGGGGTGGGATAAGTGGTTGTTTGCATACCTTCACTAATTTCTCTCCTCTCTTGTCTCTATGCCCCTGTCCCTCTTAAATTACTGTTCCAGGGCCCGGAATTGCTGTGGGTCAGGAGGTTGGGTGACTGGTGAGCGTGAGGAGTGGTGAGAGAGTGTGTGTATAGGGGGGGTTTCTAGTTGACCCGGTATGAGTGTTGGGTCGATGTAACTGGTGTTGGTTGAGGGGATTTGTAGTGCTTATGTGTTTTGGGTTTTGTTATCTTTAATACCATAAGTGCAGAATCCCAGTTAGGTGGGCTTCTGTCTTAAGGGGGGGGATGTGACGACCCTGGTGAGTCTTTGACTCCACCCTGGCTGTTTAGTTTGCCTGTCCTCTCTCTCTCCCTTAATAGGTGATGCAGTTCAGGTGTGCCTGATTGGCAGCAGGATAAAAGCCCTGCTTTCACAACAGTCGAGGCTGCTCCCTCCTCCCGGTGTGTTGGCTTTCTTTGTCCTTCGTTTGGTTACACATAGACTGACTTTGCATGACACTTTTGGTTACTTACATTTAACTGACTTACACCACACTTCTTTATCTTTATTCAATTTAATTCTGTTAAAATTATCTTCTTACTTTAATAAATTCTTTATTATTGTAAAACGGCGTGGTCTCCCCCATTTCATGTTTCATGCTATAGAGCCAGCGTGTCACATATGGCATAACCTCAACTTCCATCTCTTATGAATGAACATTTGTCCCCACAAATGTCTGCACATGGTCGTCTTATCAAGTAGGCGGTAAAATGAGTGACAAACCGGTTTGATCAGCACAGGTAGAAGTTCTGTGAGGCTTACACAAAGCTGTTAGAAACTTCCTTCCTGAAATTCATGTGCTTGTTGACCAACCTATAAATAAATGACTTGCATTGACTCCCAACACTCCTATATTATTGGGTTAGGAGCACTTTCTCTGGGAGATATAGCAGGATGCCTAGGGCACCATCCCATGATGAATACATAATTAAAAAAGGTGAACCAGTGAGATCATCACAGCCCCAACATGCTGGATCGTTGATGGGTATAGTAGAGTGTAGCGTGTGTGGAGAGATGCTAAGGACATCCAGGGAGCAGTACAGAAAAAAGAAGCATACGACAAAAAGGCAGAGCTGTAGTCAAGACCACCTTTGTCGAGTCCAAATGAACGAGACAGTCAGGACCAAGACGGACAAAAAAGACTCCTCTTAGAGACCACTTACTTACCTGTTTAAAATGTTTGTTATGCTAAAAACATGGTATATTTAAGCAATAGATCACGACAGGCTGTGGTATGTTCTCATTATACCACAGTTAAGGGGCGTTGTCCGTCCCGACGCGCATGAAGTGATCTATTGCTTTTATAAAACGGTACGGTTACGTAAGTACGGCGAAATTAAAGTCATAGACACCCTCAATTTTGAAAAAGCGAGAAAGTCGGAAAAAGCATTTCTTTTGACGAATATAAAAAAGTAGTCCCTCCTGGCTGCCTGCAAAGTGTACGGCGGTTGCTATGCAACACACTGTAACGTCCTTCAGAGAGAAGGCTAGAGACTGTAGCTTGGTTCGCCGGCAATTTAGCCTTCTATCGAGTTCACTCACTGTGTGCCTATTGCTTTACAACATTTCCACCCTCTCCAGCAGCAATCAACATATTTTTAGGCTTCAGTGAACTATGCTATTGCTTTTATATATAAATAAACAACAGTTCAAATTAGGCGCGGAGTGATACTGAACTCTGTAAACTGAACGGGCGTAATAGCTGTGCGTATACACTCAATATACAACAGTTGGGAACCAATCAGATCGCTTGATTTAAGCCACCCGTTTTATAACATCTATTTTCATCTATTATCACTTTGCACTATTATTTGTAATGATCAAAAGCAAATGCAGTGTCACAACACAGTATAGGATCAAATGATGTCACATAGTTTAATTTAAGTAGAGCCTTTTCACTTAAATGTCCATAATGGGTGAAGGAAAACTAGGGCTGAACGATTTGGTAAAATAATCGAATAGCGTCTTCTGTATTATTCATTAAACACAAGCAATAAATCTATCTATAGTATGACCAACACAACATTGGAAGCAGTCGACATATCAACTGCTCTTTCCTTTGTATTGAGATGAATTGATGCATGAATTGATGTAACATCTTTATTTAACTAATGAATTGTAAAAGAAAAATCATCGGGTCTTCTTGTATATAGGGCCCATAATTTGGTGCTACACCCCTGGCTGGGGTTGGGCGGTGTCAACTTAACTGCTAACACCATAAACGTTATCAGTACTGTAATAAGGCTATTTGGAGCCAAACATATAACGTTACAGTTCAGTTAAAGGGGACATATTATACCACCAGGTGTGAGTGTGATTAGCCGTTACAAGCCGTTTTGAAAATGTGCAGCTTCTGACATCACAGGTGGGCGTGTCCACAGAGATGTATGACGGATGGATGAGCAACGTTTGCTACAGTCCACTGGGTAGGCTGGTAGCCTGCTACCGAGCAGGTTAGTTTGGTCGGATAAATTGCCATGGTTACTTAACAGAGATTCCCTTAAGTCACGTTAATGGAACGGAACTCTAACTGAAAGTAGCGAGGCTTAGTGAAATAAGCCCGGCTTTGCCTTTAGCTCGGTTGATGGAATACCTCTAGTCAGTTCAAAAGGCCCTGTAGTCTACCTGCCTGGTTCCTGCCAGCCTGGTTCCTGTCTGGTTCCTGCCAGTCTGGTTCCTGTCTGTGTGGTTCCTGTTTTCAGACCTGCGGTTCCGCAGAAGGTGACCTGTCTTGTCCTCCTTTGTTTGGATTGTTTCCCTGTCTTAGTCTGCAGCGGCCTTGGGCCCTTTTTGTGCTTTTGCTATCTTCCCGTGAGACCGGACTTTAGGTGGAGTTTCCAGGTCCCTTGTCACAAACAGACCACAAGCTAAGACGCAATGTTCCACCCTTTATTCGTGGGCTCTCACAGGATACCAATTCTTTAGGGCCGATACCAATATTTTTTCATCAGCCTTAGCCGATGACCGATACGCCGATACCGATTTTCTTGAGCCGATAGTTGGAGCCTACCCTGGAAATCCAGAGTTCTCGTGAGAGCACAATTTGAATTTGCTCAGCGAGTCACTGGGAACGAGCAATGTAATGTATATAATATAATGTATCTGATATAGCCGGGCCAAAAGCGTTGCTGTTTTACCGACCGGATACGGTAAGAGTCACTGGTCAATAAAAGTATTTATCTATCTATCTGGTCTGGATACGTCACCCCTTGTATTCTTCTGATTGGTCGTAGTGTATTCTTCTAATTGCTTGTAGTGTTATTCAATTGCGTGCAGTGATATTTTCAAATGCATGCTTGGTGCCGCCTCTCGAGTTGGGCCGTTTTCATCACTCGTTGCCAGACCCTACAGCTTTCTAGATGTGGCTCTGGATTTCCAGGCTAAGCTGATCCTGCTTTTGCTCCCTCAATTTACATCATAAAAATGAAACAATGATGATAACAAATGTTATAAGTCTCAATTTAAAAAATGAACATTTATTGAACTGTCTGTATATCATGCCAGGAAAAAAAATATATTAAAAAAATAAAATCATTTAAAAAAAAATCGGCCAAAAAAAAGAAAGAAATCGGCTGATATGATACATAAAAAACGCAAATATCGGCCAACCAATATATTAGTCGATCACTACAGGATACCCCAACAACCAGCCCTCTCTTACTCCACTTGATCACAAACAATAATATGTTACTAACAATGTTGACACATGAAAGAAGGCCATTTAATGCTAATCCCAGCCCACCAAATGCTTCCTGATCAACTCAAGAACAGTAGTAAAAAAAGTACAGGAATTACACTTAAAAAACTAAATCCATTAAATGTAAATAAGATCTCCTCATTGAAATACAGTGCAGTACATTTACAGATATTTTCATTAAAGGTTTTGCATCTGTTATTTTACATATTATTCCCTAAATGATTACGGTCAAAAGCCTTAAAAAAAGTGATGTTTCTAAAAGTTTAGCAGACAAAGAACAACAAAAGATACTTGTATCGGTAAAATATGTACGTGTCAATGTTTACAAAATAGTTTAAACGTTGTAAAAAAAATCATCATAAATCAATCATTATGAAAAAAGTTTCATCTTCCTTGGTGGCCAAAATTTGCCCAAGAGAGGTGGAGCTTGGACCCAAGCCAACGTTACCCATCATAACCCAGGACGCCTCACAGAGCACACCTCACACTATCTATTAACCCCTCGCTTGTCTTTTCTCTGTGAGCCACATATAGAAGAATAATGTGAGGATTGATCTAATAATGATGATAAACACACCACGCCTCTTCTCCTGTGAAAGCTGGCATCAGGAAGGAATCAGACTGGTGTATTTCCTCCTCTAGTTTCTGAGTTTAAGACATCAGATTCACTTTCAGGTTGATCCAGAATTTCTAGAACTGGCGTTACTTTGTCTCCTGTAATGTCAGTCCCCTTCAATAGTGAAACACGGTCGATGGGAAACTTGGGACTAACAGCGATATTAAAGAATCCTGTTACCATCTTTGGGCAGAGTTTGGACTGGACCCATCTCAATGTCTAGCTGTCCAGTACCAGACCTGTAGGCATCCAGACGTTGGTCATCATCATGACCATCCATAGTTACATCAGGGATAGCTGTTCTTGAAGTGTGTTCTTGTTGGTCCCCGGTTGGTGCAGGAGATTCACTATTTAGTGGTGTAGTTTCTGGAAGAGAAGGCAGCAGAGAGTCAGGACACACAGCCAGCCTCCACATGCAGCAACACTCACTGAAGACTGAAGCCCAGTGGAGCAGCTCTGCAGCTGGGTACTCTCAGGTGGAGATGAGGACACACACACACACACACACACACACACACACACACACACACACACTATTCAATTACAGTGAAAAAAGGTCAAAAGGTCATCTTGGTTTGAATATTTTTTTGATGGGAATGAGTTGCAGTCTTATAGATTCCCTCATATCTATTTGTGGACTAAATGAGAAAAATAAAAATTTGAACTATACACATGGCCACAATCAAGCGTTTTTATTGTAGAATTTTAGAAAATTTCAAAATTAGAGTCCCACATTTGCACATTGAAATTACAATATGCTCTATATGGTCTGACAGTGGCAGATATATTTGACATCAGGAGAACTCTGACTATACACCTAGCCAAAATCAAGCATTTTACTGCATAATTTGAATCACAGCAATATCATTTGACTTGGAGGGAGTCAGTAGCCCTTGCAAACTACTGGATATTAATAAATGATCTGTTACTCATTTACAAAGAGAAACATGTGGAATAAAAACGTACCATTTAACTCCATGTTCGGTTCCTGTGTTTTCTTTTTCTATAAAATAAAAATGTAAATAAAATATCAACATTAGGTTCATTACAAGGTCATCATCTAATAACTCCACCACTGCCAGCTAGGGTCACACATATTATTGTGTTCTGTATCAAACCAGTGATAACACTTACCTTCTGGTGTCTTCTACAAACCAATGCTATGAAGTGATAAACAAAAAATGTCAGGACAGCAGTCACTATCATTCAGCATAACCCTAATACATGTTAGTTGAATGTAACGTGATACATGTTAGTTTAATGTAACCATGGTACATGTTAGTTTAATGTTATTATAATACAGAATACTGTTAGAGTTTAATGTAACCCTTACCTTCCAGGACTATGATTGATATTATGAAACGTATCCATCCTATTATTATGAACTGCTCCGTATATTCTAATCATGTAGAATCAGTTGAACCAGTTCCTGGTTTCCACTCTGAATTAGCCTCTACACAGAAGAACATCTTGACAGACTGAATACGTGTAGGGAGACGGCTGCCATTATCGTGGTCAAACAAGGACAGAAGTCTTTCTACCCTTTGTCCCTGCTGTGTTGTCATGACGACTCAGTGAGCTACGTTATAAACGCCACTGAGCTGACGTTATGCTGGCCACATCGCCCCAGCTATGAGAGTAGTGTCTTATATACATGGATAGCGCCATTCTATAATCTAATATCTAGATGATGTTGTTCAGTAGGTCTGCCACTCTGGTCCCTCTGCTAGGTAGGCTCTGACTCTCTGGTAAAATTAGATGAAATGTTTTGAATCACAGCGATATCATTTGACTTGGTGTGAGTCAGTAACCCTTGCAAATCACTGGATATTAATAAATGATCTGTTACTCATTTACAAAGTGAAGCATGTGGAATAAGAACTTACCAGATGACTCCCACCACCTTTTCGGTGTTTCCTTTTGCAATAAAATAAAAATGTAAATAAAATATCAACATTGGGTTCATTACAAGGTCATAATCTACTAACTCCACCACTGTCAGCCAGGGTCAAATATTATTGTGTTCTGTATCGAACCAGTGATAACACTTACCCTCTCAAGACTTAGTTTAGCCAATTCTATAAAGAGATAAACAATACAGTCACATGTCAGGACAGCAGCCACTATCATTCAGCATAACCAAGATACATTTTAGAGTTTAATGGCATATGATTATAACTGATCATGAATATTTGATAGAATTATAGCAAAGATGTGTCTGGATTAGTTCATATTGTCATTAGTTACATAACTGCAGCTGTAACACAATTAACACAACTCACCTGCATCAGGCTGTGTTTCACTGGAGGGAGCTGGAGGGCTGGAAGTCTCTAGACATGCAGGCTGTGTTCAAACATACAGTTCATCCATACTGTTACACCACTGCATTAAGTCCTTCATTCTACTACATAAAAGTTAGCACTGTACAAATACACTTTATATAATTTGACTAAGACATTCAATTAATTAGTAACAAGGTGTAACTAACATTTAACAATAATAATAACAACAATAATAAAGACGAAATAGCAGTTTATTATTAATGACACAGAGACCACAAATAATGGGCTGAACGTACAGGCTCCAGAGAGAGGTGAGGTGTGGATGAGGGACCAGATGTCTCTTCTCCAGCAGCTCCACCTGGACGGTTTTAGAGTAGATAAAGTTAGCCTTACATTACAAACAAGACCCGTAGCTGCTGCTGCAGAGTAGCTAGCTAGCCACCACAAGCGCTCTGCCGCGGGTTTCTGAAGCGTCTCCAGCGGTTCTGTACACTAGTGGCTGCTCTGTCTCGGTGCTTGGGGTCTAGTCTGTCCTTTGTGGCAAATGCATTGAGACGACCGAGCGATCAGAGAGAGAGTTAGCGACTTTCCACATGTGACTATGTCCGGTTTTCAAAATAAAGGGTTAACACAGGGTATATACAAAGACTGCAGGGCCTACACAAAATCAAGCATTTTTAAATGTTTATAATTTTAGAGAATTAAAATCCTACATTACATTAAAATGACACATTGCTCTTTAAGTTCTGACAATGAGAAAAATGAAAATTCCATCTATACACTATACAGGATTTGTATTGTATCATTTTAGAGAATTTCAAAATTAGAGTCCCACATTTGTACATTGAAATTACTTTATGTCTGACACAAACAATATGCTCTATTTGGTCTGAACGTGGCAGATATATTTGACATCAGGAGAACTCTGACTATACACCTAGCCAAAATCAAGTATTTTACTGCATAATTTGAATCACAGCGATATCATTTGACTTGGGAGGGAGTCAGTAGCCCTTACAAACTACTGGATATTAATAAATGATCAGTTACTCATTTACAAAGAGAAACATGTGGAATAAAAACTTACCATTTAACTCCATGTTCGGTTCCTGTGTTTTCTTTTTCTATAAAATAAAAATGTAAATAAAATATCAACATCAGGTTCATTACAAGGCCATCATCTAATAACTCCACCACTGCCAGCTAGGGTCACACATATTATTGTGTTCGGTATCAAACAGTTATAACACTTACCCCCAGAAGTCGACCAAACCATCCTATATAGAGATAAACAATACAGTAACATGTCAGGACAGCAGTCAATATCATTCAGCATGACCCTGATACATGTTAGTTTAATGTAACATGATACATGTTAGTTGAATGTAACCATGATACATGTTAGAGTTGAATGTAACCCTTACCTTCCAGGACTATGATTGATATTATGAAACATATCCATCCTATTATTATGAACTGCTCCATATATTCTAATCATGTAGAATCAGTTGAACCAGTTCCTGGTTTCCACTCTGAATTAGCCTCTACACAGAAGAACATCTTGACAGACTGAATACGTGTAGGGAAACGGCTGCCATTATCGTGGTCAAACAAGGACAGAAGTCTTTTTACCCTTTGTCCCTGCTCTGTGTTGTCATGACGACTCGCTGAGCTATGTTATAAACGCCACTGAGCTGACGTTATGCTGGCCACATCGCCCCAGCTATGAGAGTAGTGTCTTATATACATGGATAGCTCCATTCTATAATCTAATATCTAGATGATGTTGTTCAGTGCCACTCTGGTCCCTCTGCTAGGTAGTCTCTGACTCTCTGATACAATTAGATTTAATGTTTTTAATCACAGCGATACAATTTGACTTGGTGTGAGTCAGTAACCCTTGCAAATCACTGGATATTAATAAATGATATGTTACTCATTAACACAGTTAAACATTTGGAATAAGAACTTACCAGTTAACCCCATATCCAGTTTAAAATTTTCAGTTTTCTATAAGATAAAAATGTAAATAAAATATCAACATTGGGTTCAAAATAAGGTCATCACCTAATAACTAGTATAGAATTACCAAGAAAGTATTACCAAAACTCCACAACAATGTATGCTTTCCAACCAGAGATAAAAACACACTTGACCAAGTATATACAAATATACAGAGGGCATATAAAGCTGCACCATCCCCACACCTCGGATTATCAGATCATATCTCCTTGACACTGATTCCATCTTATGAACCAGTTGTCTGTAGAACCAAACCAGCTGTGAAGACAGTACAGGTATGGAGTGAGGAAGCTGTTACATCACTACAGGACTGCTTTGAGAGCACAGTATGGGAGGTATTTTCACAGGGAGCCAACTTGGAGGAGACACCTCTAACGTCCTAGACTACATTCAGTTTTGCACCGAGACAGTACTGCACACCAGAACCATCAAGGTGTTCCCTAATCAGAAACCCTGGTTTGACGGTAATGTGAGGTTGCTGCTCAGGGCGAGAGATACTGGCTTCAGGTCTGGTGACATGCTGGCCTATAGAACTGCCCGACGAGACCTAAAAAAGGGCATTAAAGAGGCCAAAGGCAAGTACAGCAAGTACAACGGGCGCACACCGTTTCCAAAGACCATTCACTTGGAGGAATGCGGACACCGGCTGTGTTGGCGCTCTGTAACTACTTTAATAATATAAGGCAAATGAGCTGCGCTTGAAAGAAAAGAAACTCGAAACTGAAACTATCAATATAGTATGTTTTGAAGACAAGTAAGCTCAAAGATGTCAAACAACCGGGTGCTGAGGAAAGACGGAGGAAAGGACGGAGGGAGTGAAGCCGATTCCAGCATGGCCAGCGTGTTGCAGGAGCTGAAGCTGCTTAACGCTAAAATGGACGGGATGAAAACTTCTTTTGAGAAGCAACTAAACACAAAGGTGGACAACCTACGTGACTCACTGGAAAGGTTGGTGATTGAAAACAGAGATTATCTGAAAGCGGAACTTGCTCAGAGAACAAAAGAAATTCAGGAGAACTTGGATATGGAGATTGGTCACGTTGTGGCCCGAATTGAGCAAGTAGAAGCTAAGATTAACAGCGGCGGGAGTAAAGTAAACACTCGTTACGACCCCGATGTATCTATTATCGTCTCCGGCCTGCACTACGAGGAAGGAGAGGACGTTATGGAGCTGGTCCAGGAACTACTCGACGACGGGCTGCAGTGGAGCAGTCCCCGTGGTATCGTGGCTGCGGAGCGGATGAAAGAGAGGGGAGGACGACCTGGCGTGGTAAGAGTGGAGTTTGGCTCTGTTCAGGACAAGGTGGATGTGTTGCGTAAAAAACAAGGGCTGAAAAACAAGGAGAAGTTTAAAAGAGTTTACATTCGCTCAGCTAAGACACACACTGAACGGCTGATCGAGCTAAACTTCAAGACTTTATTAGAGGAAATCCCATCGGGGAGAGACTTTTATGTCGCGGGGAACGGGAGAGTCAGGAGGCGGCCCACTCGCGATGAGGCAGACAGGCAGGGAGAGGCGCAGAGGCGGCGTGAGGACACCTGAAGAGCCCCGTCTGCCCAGCCTGTAAGTTCTGAACACTTTACTCTCGTACATTGGAATCTAAATGGATGGACGGACCTGAACTGTGAGCTAAGGCTCTTGTTACTGTTAAGCTTTGATCCAGATTTTATCTCTCTTAATGAGACTCATTTAACTGGATCACACAAGATTGACTTTGATGGATATACCTGGTTTGGATACAACAGAAAAACGCACTTCAGGGCTCCTAGAGGTTCGGGGGGGGTGGGTATTTTGGTAAAAAATAAAGTCTTTAGTTCATACAGTGCAAGTGTTATTGACAAATCTATTGATGGGTTAATTGGTTTAAAATTTAAGAACTTAATGACAGGGTATTGCTTTGTAATTTTTTCATGTTATCTCCCCCCTGAAGGTTCAGTATGGGCTGATCCTCATCGTTTGTTCAATCAGTTACTGATCCAGGTATACAATTTGTCTGAAGCTGATGCTGTATATGTGTGTGGAGACTTGAATTCCAGAATGGGGCACTTGGAGGATTATATTATTGACATAGATAGAGATGTTCCACCTAGAGTTAGTCTAGACAATGTGGTGAATAAACAGGGGGAAATGTTGGTAGAACTTCTGAAAGACTCCAAGTGCTGTATTCTAAATGGACGGATACCAGGTATAAACAACTATACATCAATATCAGTTAAAGGGAGGGCTGTGGTTGATTACCTGATAACTCCACATCACTGTTTAGATACTTGCATTGAGCTAAATATCTTCACTCCAATGGAGTTAATTGAAAGGGAGGGCACCAAGTGTCTCAACCTCTTAGGTGACAGATGTAGTGCACCTGATCATGCATTGCTGGCGCTGACTTTTCATGCAGGAGGAGGGCTTGTTATTGACACAGGTCCAGCTAATGATCAGTCCAAACAATACCCCTAAAAAAAAAATATTAGACATGCCTCTCCTCATCTCTTTTCCTCTAGTAGGTGTACAACTGCTTTCACCCAATTTATAGACAAACTAACTCAAGTGCATTACCAAAAGGAAATTGATGAATGGTATGATGAATTTTGTGAGTACGTCTGTAATGTGCCTGGAGTTTGTACTAGGCCGATCTCTGGGAGGGAAAGTAGATGTACAAGGAAATCCAAACCCTATTGGAATGAACAGTTGAAAATACTATGGAAGGAGATGAGGGCGGCTGAAAAAAGTTCTCTAAGGTGTGACTGTCTGGATATGAGAGTAAAACAACAGTTTAAAAATGAATTTAAAATGAGACAGCAAACCTTTGATAAAAAATTGCGGGCCTGCAAAAGAAATTATGAGAGGGGCCAAGCGTTGAAAATAGAGTGTATGCAAACAAGTAACCCTCAAATGTTTTGGAGTTTAATAAATAAGTTGGGCCCCCAAAAAACTCGAAATATCCCAATGGAAGTTTTGTCAGAAGATGGATCCTCTGTTTCTGCTATTGAGTTTATTCTGAAAAAATGGGAAACTGATTTTGGTTCTTTATTTTCAGGAAGTGATTGTCCAGTTGAGTGGGATAATCTTTTCCTTGCAGAGAAAATCACTCAAAAAAATACTATGGAAGTTCATATGCAACAGGAATCCTACAATGAAAACCAATACTTAAATGCTAGCATCACAGAATCTGAAGTCAAGAATGCAATCAATGGGCTTAGAGAAAAGAAGGCTGTGGGGGTCGACAATCTACCGAATGAGTTTCTGAAATTACCCTGTTTATCTCGTATTCTGTACAATCTTTTCTTTATTTGTTTTGAGTATGGTTTTCTCCCCTCAGCCTGGCAGAAATCTATTATAAAACCAATCCCCAAGTCAAAAAATAATGATCCCAGAATTCCTATGAATTATAGGGGGATAAGTCTTTTAAGTTGTGTTTATAAAATCTATTCCAGCGTCTTAAATGAGCGACTGATGTTTTTTCTGGAAAATTCTGCTTTATTAGTTGACGAACAAAACGGCTTTCGTAAGAAAAGATCATGTATTGATCACATATATTCTTTATCTACTATAATACATGCCAAAATGCAGGAAGGGAGACCTGTTTTTTGTTGTTTTATTGATTTTCGTAAAGCTTTTGATTGTATTCATCATGGACTTCTTAGTTTCAAACTATTGAATGTTGGAATAGATGGTAAATTCTACAAGGCACTAAAAGCCCTATATCTGGCCCCAGTGGCTTGTGTGCAGGTAAATCAGTATAGAACGGGCTGGTTCCCAACTCCATCTGGTGTCAAACAGGGGGATGTACTTTCTCCCACCCTTTTCTCTGTCTATATAAACGATCTTGTACTAGAAATCAAGCACACAGCCATTGGGGTTAGATTGGGCGACCTTATAGTTGGCTCTCTTCTGTACGCAGATGATTTAGCTCTCCTTGCAGAGTCTGAAAATGAACTTCAAATGTTATTAGAGATTGTGCATAACTGGTCTGGAAGATGGAGGTTGAGGATAAACGAAGACAAAACCCAGGTCATGCACTTTAGGAAGAAGGGACAGTCGCAAACTGATTTTGTTTTCTCCTGTGGCTCAGTATCTTTATCTTATACTAAGTCATATAAATATCTGGGGTTTACCCTAGATGATCATCTTACATTTATTGAAGGGGTGAATGTTCTGTCAGACTCTGCAGGTAGAGCTTTGGGAGCGGTTCTCAACAAAGTAAAATTCTGCAGGGATCTTGGTTATAAAACGTATACCCAGTTGTTTAAATCTTGTGTTTGTCCCATTTTGGACTATGGAGCAGGGGTCTGGGGCTATGGTAAACATACTAAATGTGAAGCAGTACAGAATAGAGCTATGCGTTGTTTTTTGGGTGTACACAAATTGGCCCCACGACTTGCAATATGTGGTGACATGGGCTGGGAGCCTTGTGAGGTACGGCATGGAGGTGACATGGTACGTCTGTGGAATAGATTGATTAATATGTTCGACAACAGGCTTACTAAACAAATTTTTCTATGGGATCTTTTAAACAATTATTCTTGGGCAAGGCAGCTTGAAAAAATATTTAGTATGGTTGACCTTCAATATGTATATAGAAATAAATTACCGTGTTCTGTTAACCAAATTAAAGAATTATTATTTGAAAACTACAAAAAAAAATGGCTAGAAGAAGTTCAACACAAACCAAAATTAAGAACATATAGGTTTATTAAGGACAATTATGGCCCGGAGAACTATGTCACGCTCAACCTACCTAGAGCTCAGCGGTCAATTTGTGCTCAATTGAGGTGTGGTATCCTGCCTCTGGCTCTAGAAACTGGGCGCTTCCACTCGATCCCAGAGGAGGAACGAAAATGTTGTATGTGTGATCTTGATGTGATTGAAAGTGAATGTCATTTCTTATTTTATTGTCCTTTATATCATGAGTACAGGCAAAGGCTTTTTTGTAAGATTTCGTTTGAAGATTGCCCAGATTTGTTCTTAATGACTGATGAATGTATACTTGCTTATTTATTTGAAAAAAAGGTGTTCCCGCTGGCGAAATTTATTTTGGAGTCCTTTAAGCAGCGCAGAGATGTGTTGTATGTCTGAAGTCTTTCCGTCCCGGCAATTGTTTTGTTTTTGTTTTCTTTTTGCTCTGTGTGATGATATGAATGGATGTGGGCATGCATGCATGCATGCGTGCGAGCATGCATGCATGCATGCGCGTGTGAATGTGTATGTGTGCGCATGTGCGGACATGTATTGTATAAAAACTTGTGGATGTGTGGGCATGTGTGTATGTGTGCGCATGTGTGGGTATGTACTGTACGGAAGAAAAATATGTAGTACACGAGCATGTATTCCTTGTTCTCTTGTGTGTGCCGGTGTTCTGTGTTTTGTTTTGTTTTTAGTGTGTCTTATAAGCCCATGAGGGCTGGGCACCTATGGTGCATGACACCAAGTTTAAATTAAAAAAACTACTACTACTACTACTACTTACAGACAGTGCATTGAGGGTCACTTTGAAAACAAGGACCCCAGGAGCATGTGGAGAGGCATCAAAACTCTAAATGACTACAAATATAAGACCACACTGGTTAGCGAGGACAGGGACCTCCCAGACACCCTAAACCACTTTCTCACCCGCTTTGACAAGCAGCATAGTGGGGTGACAGTGGAGCGTCAGGTGACAGGGCCAGAGGAGGAGCAGACACTCACTCTTCAGCACCACCAGGTGAGGTCCCCCTTGAGAAGGATTGACACCAACAAGGCTACTGGCCCTGATGGGTGTCGGGCCGTATACTGAGGTCATGTGCCGACCAGTTAGCAGGAGTTTCTACAGACATCTTCAACCTCTCTCTGCAACAAGCTGAAGTTCCCACCTGCCTTAAGACCACTACCATCGTCCCTATCCCCCAAAAATCTGGCATTACCTGCCTCAATGACTAGCGCCCAGTCGCCCTCACCCCAGTAATCATGAAGTGCTTTGAGCGGATGATACTGACGTACATCAGAGACCGCATCCCTGTGGACCTGGACAGTCACCAGTTTGCCTAAAAAGCAAATAGATCCACAGAGGACGCTGTCTCCATCGCAATCCACACAGCCCTGTCCCACCTGGAGTACCTGAACACATATGTAAGGATGCTCTTTGTGGACTTCAGCTCTGCCTTCAAAACCATAATCCCCCATAAACGGTCCTCAAACTCATTCATCTTGGTCTCCCCACCTCACTCTGCTCATGGATCCTGGACTTCATTTCAAACAGACTGCAGAATGTCAGAGTAGGGGATCTGACATCCTCAACTATAACCTTGAACACCGGTGCGCCCCAGGGGTGTGTACTCAGCCCAGCCCTCTACACCCTCTTCACCCATGACTGCGTACCCATCCATTCATCCAACACCATAATCAAATTTGCTGATGACTCTGCTGTGGTGGGGCTCATTAGAGACAACAATGAGTGCCATTATAGGCAGGAGGTCCAACACATGGCAGAGTGGTGTGTGGATAACAACCTGGTCCTAAACACCACCAAAACAAATGAGATCCTTGTGGACTTAAGGAGGTCCAAGAGCACCACGCAGACCCCACTTACCACCAATGGGGAAGAAGTGGAGAGGGTGGACTCTGTTACGTTTCTGGGGACGTACATCACCAAGGACCTAACATGGGCTACTAACATCTCCAACCCAGAAGAGGCTCTTCTTTCTAGGGAAGCTCAAACAGGCTGATTTATCCACACACCTGCTCATTAACTTTTATAGGAGCACATTTGAGAGCATCCTCTGCCAGGGCTGCAGTGTGTGGTATGCAGGCTGCACAGCGGAGAGCAGGGGGGACTTGGCCAGGGTGGTTAGGTCAGCTAAAAGGATCATAGGAGCTGAGCTCCCAGACCTGGACTCGTGTGTGGTGACTCGTGTGTGGTGACCGCCTGAAGAGGAAGGCAAGGTCAATAAGCACAGATCAAACTCACCCTGGACACACCTTGTTTGTCCCCCTACCATCAGGGAAGAGATACCGCACACTGCGGGCCCGCACCGCAAGAGCTGTAGCCTCCATCACCCCCTCAAGCCCCTAACAAAGACCTAAGGACAACTCTCCTCCAGGAGCAGGAGCTTCCAACACCCACAACCCAGCCTGCCCCGCCCCTCCACACACACACAACAGACTGGACTTGATGGGCTCAATATGTACAGGGTGTGTGTGTGTGTGTGTGTGTGTGTGTGTGTGTGTTTTTTATCCAAATATCACTATTTATATATTTTTTAAACACTTCTGTCATTTGGTCTTTGTCTTTGTGTCATTGTCTTGTGTCTTTTTGTATTTTGTGTAGTTTAGACATTTCAACTCTAACTGCTGCTACAGAGTCCCAACCTGTATTTCATTGTGTAGTACAATGACAATCAAACTCCTTGAACCTTCACACATGTTATTGTGTTCTGTATCAAACAGAAATAACACTTACCTTATTATATTGATCAGCCAATCCTATATAGAGATAAACAATATAGTAACATGTCAGGACAGCAGTTACTATCATTCAGCATAACCCTGATACATGTTAGTCTAATGTAACCATGATACATGTTAGTTCAATCTAGCTACAATGCATGTCAGTAGTTTAATGTTATCATGATACATGATAGAGTTTAATGTAAAGATATGCGTCCTATTATCATGACCTGCTCCATATATTCTAAGTTATCTGTTACTCATTTACAAAGTGAAACATGTGGAATAAGAACTTACCCTTTAACTTCTCCTCCTGTTCCGGTGTTTTCTTTTTCTATAAAATAAAATATCAACATTGGGTTCATTACAAGGTCATCATCTAATAACTCCACCACTGCCAGCTAGAGTCACACATATTATTGTGTTCTGTATCAAACAGTAATAACACTTACCATCTCGAGACGATAATACATGTCTATAGAGATAAACAATACAGTCACATGTCAGGACAGCAGTCACTATCATTAGTTAGTTTAATGTCACCATGATACTTACATACTGCCCTTTATGCCTACTGACATGTAGGGCAGCAACAAAGGATCTCCCCTCCTGTCTGTTTTGGGTCACCATGATACATGTTATTTAAATCTATAGATTTAAATAACAGGTATCATGATTATAACCATGATACATAGTTTACATAGTTAGTTTAATCTAACCATGATACGTGTTAGTTGAATAAGTTTAATTATGTAACCCTTACCTCCCAGGACTATGATTGATATTATTAAACGTATCTATCTTATTATTATGAACTGCTCCATATATTCTAATCATGTAGAATCAGTTGAACCAGTTCCTGGTTTCCACTCTGAATTAGCCTCTACACAGAAGAACATCTTGACAGACTGAATACGTGTAGGGAGTCGGCTGCCATTATCGTGGTCAAACAAGGACAGAAGTCTTTCTACCCTTTGTCCCTGCTCTGTGTTGTCATGACGACTCAGTGAGCTACGTTATAAACGCCACTGAGCTGACGTTATGCTGGCCACATCGCCCCAGCTATGAGAGTAGTGTCTTATATACATGGATAGCTCCATTCTATAATCTAATATCTAGATGATGTTGTTCAGTAGGTCTGCCACTCTGGTCCCTCTACTAGGTAGGCTCTGACTCTCTGGTACAATTAGATTAAATATTTTGAATCACAGCGATATCATTTGACTTGGTGTGAGTCAGTAACCCTTGCAAATCACTGGATATTAATAAATGATCTGTTACTTGTTTACAAAGTGAAGCATGTGGAATAAGAACTTACCGCGACCCTTCATCCACTGATCCACTGTTTCCTTTTTCAATCAAATAAAAATGTGAATCAAATATGAACATTGGGTTCATTACAAGGTCATCATCAGTGGTGGATTAAGGTGGTCATTGGCCCCTAGGCTACTATTTGTGTGAGGCCCCCTTACTGATCACGCAGAAAAAAATCAATTTTGTGCCATGTGTAAAAGCGTGCTAGGAATATTACATGGCCCTCACACACACACTCGGGGAGCACCGGCACACACACACATTGAGACGGCCTTCACTAAAACACCAATGATACAGAAACAAATGTGAATTCCCCATAGCTGCTGTGACCACGTATTTCTGTGGACCGACCGACCGACAGAGAACTCCTTAATGAGGCTGGTGAAATCCAATTTGTGCAGAATATCTCTTTCAATGGACGGATCAGAGACGGGTGATTCAGTCTGTTTTGGCCCATCATGGATCTCAGTCTATCTTCAACTAGCGCTGATTTTGAAAAAGAGCGCTCCCCGCTGGCATTGGTCACAGGCAAAGTCATAAATAGTCTGAGTGCTATATCGACAATGGAAACACTGATTTTCTCTTTTTCTCTTTTCAGACATTCTGCCTCTTTGCTGTCCAGCAGACGTGACGTATTCCTTTACAACCAAACTGACTTTATGAACCTGGTCACATGACATGGCCCACACATGTACCCAATCAGCTGCATCACTTTTTAATGGTTCTTGTTATGGGCCAATAGGGGCCAAGTCTTTTTTTATTTCAAGTCAAATTGAAAATAGTGTGGCCAATCCAGGGCCCCTTGCACACCTGGGCCCCTAGGCTCAGCCGAGGCTAGCCTGTGTGTTAATCTGCCTCTGGTCATCATCTAATAACTCCACCACCGCCAGCTAGGGCCACACATATTATTGTGTTCTGTATCAAACCAGTAATAATACTTACCGCCTCACGTATTAGATTAGCCAATTCTATAGAGAGAAACAATACAGCAACATGTCAGGACAGCAGTCACTATCATTCAGCATAACCCTGATACATGTTAGTTGAATGTAACATGATACATGTTAGTTGAATGTAACATGATACATGTTAGTTCAATGTAACCATGATTCATGTTAGAGTTTAATGTTATCATGATACACGTTAGTTTAATGTAACATGATACATCTTAGTTTATTGTATCTATTATACATGTTAGTTTAATGTAATCATGAAACATGTTAGAGTTGAATGTAACCCTTACCTCCCAGGACTATGATTGATATTATGAAACGTATCCATCCCATTATTATGAACTGCTCCATATATTCTAATCATGTAGAATCAGTTGAATCAGTTCCTGGTTTCCACTCTGAATTAGCCTCTACACAGAAGAACATCTTGACAGACTGAATACGTGTAGGAAGACGGCCGCCATTATCTTGGTCAAACAAGGACAGAAGTCTTTCTATCCTTTGTCCCTGCTCTGTGTTGTCATGACGACTCAGTGAGCTACGTTATAAACGCCACTGAGCTGACGTTATGCTGGCCACATCGCCCCAGCTATGAGAGTAGTGTCTTATATACATGGATAGCTCCATTCTATAATCTAATATCTAGATGATGTTGTTCAGTAGGTCTGCCACTCTGGTCCCTCTGCTAGGTAGGCTCTCACTCTCTGATAGATTTAATGTTTTTAATCACAGCGATAAAATTTGACTTGGTGTGAGTCAGTAACCCTTGCAAATCACTGGATATTAACAAATGATATGTTACTCATTAACACAGTAAAACATGTGGAATAAGAACTTACCAGTTAACTCCCTATCCAGTTCCAGTTTTTCCTTTTTCTATAAGATAAAAATGTAAATAAAATATCAACATTGGGTTCATTACAAGGTCATCATCTAATAACTAGTATAGAATTACCCAAGAAAGTATTACCAAAACTCCACAACAATGTCAACTTTCAAACCAGAGATAAAAACACACTGGACCAAGTATATACAAATATACAGAGGGCATATGAAGCTGCACCATCCTCACACCTCGGATTATCAGATCATATCTCCTTGACACTGATTCCATCTTATAAACCAGTTGTCTGTAGAACCAAACCAGCTGTGAAGACAGTACATGTATGGAGTGAGGAAGCTGTTACATCACTACAGGACTGTTTTGAGAGCACAGTATGGGAGGTATTTTCACAGGGAGCCAACTTGGAGGAGTACACCTCTAACGTCCTGGACTACATTCAGTTTTGCACCGAGACAGTACTGCGCACCAGAACCATCAAGCTGTTCCCTAATCAGAAACCCTGGTTTGACGGTAATGTGAGGTTGCTGCTCAGGGTCAGAGATACTGCCTTCAGGTCGGGTGACATGCTGGCCTATAGAACTGCCCGACGAGACCTAAAAAAGGGCATTAAAGAGGCCAAAGGCAAGTACAGACAGCGCATTGAGGGTCACTTTGAAAACAAGGACCCCAGGAGCACGTGGAGAGGCATCAAAACTCTAACTGACTACAAATATAAGACCACACTGGTTAGCGAGGACAGGGACCTCCCAGACACCCTAAACCACTTTCTTGCCCGCTTTGACAAGCAGCACAGTGGGGTGACAGTGGAGAGTCAGGTGACAGGGCCAGAGGAGGAGCAGACACTCACTCTTCAGCACCACCAAGTGAGGTCCCCCTTGAGAAGGATTGACACCAACAAGGCTACTGGTCCTGATGGGTGTCGGGCCATATACTGAGGTCATGTGCCGACCAGTTAGCAGGAGTTTCTACAGACATCTTCAACCTCTCCCTGCAACAAGCTGCAGTTCCCACCTGCCTTAAGACCACTACCATCGTCCCTATCCGCAAAAGATCTGGCATTACCTGCCTCAATGACTAGCGCCCAGTCGCCCTCACCCCAGTAATCATGAAGTGCTTTGAGCGGACGATACTGACGTACATCAGAGACCGCATCCCTGTGGACATGGACAGTCACCAGTTTGCCTAAAAAGCAAACAGATCCACAGAGGACGCTGTCTCCATCGCAATCCACACAGCCCTGTCCCACCTGGAGTACCTGAACACATATGTAAGGATGCTCTTTGTGGACTTCAGCTCTGCCTTCAACACCATAATCCCCCATAAACTGGTCCTCAAACTCATTAATCTTGGTCTCCCCACCTCACTCTGCTCATGGATCCTGGACTTTGTTTCAAACAGACCGCAGAATGTCAGAGTAGGGGATCTGACATCCTCAACCATAACCTTGAACACTGGTGCGCCCCAGGGGTGTGTACTCAGCCCAGCTCTCTACACCCTCTTCACCCATGACTGCGTACCCATCCATTCATCCAACACCATAATCAAATCCGCTGTGGTGGGGCTCATTAGAGACAACACCAAGTGCCATTATAGGCAGGAGGTCCAACACATGGCAGAGTGGTGTGTGGATAACAACCTGGTCCTAAACACCACCAAAACAAATGAGATCCTTGTGGACTTTAGGAGGTCCAAGAGGACCACGCAGACCCCACTTACCACCAATGGGGAAGAAGTGGAGAGGGTGGACTCTGTTAAGTTCCTGGGGACGTACATCACCAAGGACCTAACATGGGCTACTAACATCTCCAACCTTGTGAAGAGGGCCCAGAAGAGGCTCTTCTTTCTAGGGAAGCTCAAACAGGCTGGTTTATCCACACACCTGCTCATTAACTTTTATAGGAGCACATTTGAGAGCATCCTCTGCCAGGGCTGCAGTGTGTGGTATGCAGGCTGCACAGCGGAGAGCAGGAGGGACTTGGCCAGGGTGGTTAGGTCAGCTAAAAGGATCATAGGAGCTGAGCTCCCAGACCTGGACTCTGTGTGTGGTGACCGCCTGAAGAGGAAGGCATGGTCAATAAGCACAGATCAAACTCACCCTGGACACACCTTGTTTGTCCCCCTACCATCAGGGAAGAGGTACCGCACACTGCGGGCCCGCACCACAAGAGCTGTAGCCTCCATCACCCCCTCAACCCCCTAACAAAGACCTAAGGACAACTCTCCTCCAGGAGCAGGAGCTTCCAACACCCACAACCCCGCCCGCCCCGCCCCTCCACACACACAACAGACTGGACTTGATGGGCACAATATGTACAGGGTGATATGTGTGTGTGTGTGTGTGTGTGTGTGTGTGTGTGTGTGTGTGTGTGTGTGTGTGTGTGTGTGTGTGTGTGTGTACTATGAGTATTGTGCACTTTACTGTGGCCTCCACTGAAATCTTTATGCACTTTACAACTGCGGTTCATTTTTAATCTACATGTCACTATTCATATCTTTTTTAACCACTTCTGTCATTTGCTCTTTGTCTTTGTGTCATTGTCTTATTGTGTCTTTTTGTGTTTTGTGTCATTTAGACATTTAAACTCTAACTGTTGCTAGAGAGTTCTAACCTGTATTTTGTTGTGTACTACAAAGACAATTAAACTCCTTGAACCTTCACACATGTTATTGTGTTCTGTATCAAACAGTAATAACACTTACCTCCTGACGTAGATCATCCAACTCTATATAGACATAAACAATACAGTAACATGTCAGGACAGCAGTCACTATCATTCAGCATAACCCTGATACATGTAAGTTTAATGTAACCATGATACATGTTAGTTTAATGTAACCATGAAACATGTTTGTTTAATGTAACTATGACACATGTTAGTTTATGTAACCCTTACCTCCCAGTACTATGATTGATATTATGAAAGATATGCATCCTATTATTATGAACTGCTCCATATATTCTATCTAAGTTATTTGTTACTCATTTACAAAGTGAAACATGTGGAATAAGAACTTACCCTTTAACTTCCTCTCCTGTTCCGTTGTTTTCTTTTTCTATAAAATAAAAATGTAAATAAAATATCAACATTGGGTTCGTTACAAGGTCATCATCTAATAACTCCACCACTGCCAGCTAGGGTCACACATATTATTGTGTTCTGTATCAAACAGTAATAACACTTACCTTCAGAAGTTGATCAAACATGTCTATATAGAGATAAACAATACAGTCACATGTCAGAACAGCAGTCACTATCATTAGTTAGTTTAATGTCACCATGATACTTACATTTACATTATATAGATTTAAATAACATGTATCATGGTTAGAACCATGATACATGTTAGTTTATTGTAACTATGATACATGTTAGTTTAATGTAACATGATACATGTTAGTTGAATGTAACCCTTACCTCCCAGGACTATGATTGATATTATGAAACATATCCATCCTATTATTATGAACTGCTCCATATATTCTAATCATGTAGAATCAGTTGAACCAGTTCCTGGTTTCCACTCTGAATTTGCCTCTACACAGAAGAACATCTTGACAGACTGAATACGTGTAGGGAGACGGCTGCCATTATCGTGGTCAAACAAGGACAGAAGTCTTTCTACCCTTTGTCCCTGCTCTGTGTTGTCATGACGACTCAGTGAACTACGTTATAAACGCCACTGAGCTGACGTTATGCTGGCCACATCACCCCAGCTATGAGAGTAGTGTCTTATATACATGGATAGCTCCATTCTATAATCTAATATCTAGATCAGGGGTCACCAACCTTTTTGAACTCGAGAGCTACTTCAAGGGTACTGAGTCGTACGAAGGGCTACTTGTTTGATACACACACACACACACACACACACACATATATGATATTCATTCACGGTTAATGAGGTCCCCCCTTCACTGTAAAGCGCATTAGGTCCTAGAAATGCGCTATACAAGACTGATTATTCATTCACAAAGTGAAACATGTGGAATAAAAACTTACTGTAAAACTCGTCATCCCGTTTCTGTTTTTCAATTCTCTATAAAATAAAAATGTAAATAAAATATCAACATTTGGTTCATCACAAGGTCATCATCTAATAACTCCACCACTGCCAGCTAGGGTCACACATATTATTGTGTTCTGTATCAAACCAGTGATATCACTTACCTTCTCACGAATTTCATCAGCCAATTCTATATAGAGATAAACAATACATCAACATGTCAGGACAGCAGTCATTATCATTCAGCATAACCCTGATACATGTTAGTTTAATGTAACCATGATACATGTTAGTTTAATGTAATGTAATGTAACCATGGTACATGTTAGTTTAATGTAACATGATACATGTTAGAGTTCAAGGGGACATATTATGAAAACAAGACTTGCTGGACTGCGCTGGACTCCCGGAGCAGAGCTGCCGGACTGCCGCCGGAGCTCCGACTGACTCCGTCGGCAGTCCGGCAGCTCAGCTCTGGGAGTACAATCCCTTTCTCCTCCAGGTCGTGGTTCAATCTGGACTTCAGAGAGTCAAAGCCAAAGTTCCTTTCCCCCAATTCTTCTCAACCATGGTCGAGATCATCCGGAGGCGCACATAGCTTGGCCGTTATATTAGATATTACATTATATAGATACCTATATATTATATATTATCATCATATAATAATATTATATGTTATATTATATTATATTATATAGATATAATTCTCCGGGAGTATGCAAAGGCAACAATCACTTCTCCTCCATGCTGTGGTTCACTCTGACAGCTCATTGGTCAATGGGCAGCAGCTCATTTGTATTAAAGCTACAGACACCAGAAACAGCACATTCTGAAGGGACTGAAACAGAGGGGAATAGCGGTAGGCAAAAACATGTTCTCTGGAACTCATGTACTATGTTTACTTGTTGGAAAAACATTATAATATGTCACCTTTAATGTAACCATGATACGTGTCAGTTTAATATAGCCATGATACATGTTAGTTTAATGTAACATGATACATGTTAGTTTAATGTAACTCTTACCTCCCAGGACTATGATTGATATTATGAAACGTATCCATCCTATTATTATGAACTGCTCCATATATTCTAATCATGTAGAATCAGTTGAACCAGTTCCTGGTTTCCACTCTGAATTAGCCTCTACACAGAAGAACATCTTGACAGACTGAATACGTGTAGGGAGACGGCTGCCATTATCGTGGTCAAACAAGGACAGAAGTCTTTCTACCCTTTGTCCCTGCTCTGTGTTGTCATGACGACTCAGTGAGCTACGTTATAAACGCCACTGAGCTGACGTTATGCTGGCCACATCGCCCCAGCTATGAGAGTAGTGTCTTATATACATGGATAGCTCCATTCTATAATCTAATATCTAGATGATGTTGTTCAGTAGGTCTGCCACTCTGGTCCCTCTGCTAGGTAGGCTCTGACTCTCTGGTACAATTAGATGAAATGTTTTGAATCACAGCGATATCATTTGACTTGGTGTGAGTCAGTAACCCTTGCAAATCACTGGATATTAATAAATGATCTGTTACTCATTAACAAAGTGAAACATGTGGAATAAGAACTTACCATTTAACTCCTCCTGTTCCGATTTTTCCTTTTTCAATAAAATAAAAATGTGAATAAAATATCAACATTGGGTTCATTACAAGGTCATCATCTTTGTGTATCTTTGTGCATCATTATTGTGTTCTGTATCAAACCAGTTATAACACTTACCATCAGAAATCGATCAATCCATACTATATAGAGATAAACAATACAGTAACATGTCAGGACAGCAGTCACTATCATTCAGCATAATGTTAGTTTAATGTAGATACATGTTACATGTAGATACAAGATACATGTTAGTTTAATGTAACATGATACATGTTAGTTTAATGTAACATGATATGTTAGGTTAATGTAACCCTTACCTCCCAGGACTATGATAAATATTATGAAACGTATCCATCCTATTATTATGAACTGCTCCATATATTCTAATCATGTAGAATCAGTTGAACCAGTTCCTGGTTTCCACTCTGAATTAGCCTCTACACAGAAGAACATCTGCCACTGTAGAAGAAGTCCTTGCTTTTGCCAATGCATTCAACCTCTCCATGCGGAGCTCTTACGCCTCGTACCCACTGTACACGTCCGTCGACGGATCTCATTGACTTTACATGGGACGCTCCCGAAATGCATTGTGGGTCCGTCCGTCAAATCGGCTCCGTCTCTTGCGTCCAAAAGTTGAGAAGTTTAACTTTTCAGGCAGCGACGGATCCGTTGGCCAATCAGATCGCGTTATATGCACGTTATACGCAGATCGTGTTTTACCCCATGCGTCGGACACGCCCACTCTCTTCCGTCGACGGACGTGTACAGTGGGTATGAGGCGTTAGAGAGACGCAGGGCGAACTCCCATCTGAGGCCTCGGATGATTGTTGTTTGTTTGTTGTTTGTTTGTTGTATGTTATTGTACGTTTATTACTTAAATATACTACCCTAATAAAAGTTTGGATGACTCTTTATTCCTACTCAGTTTATACAGAAACGATTGACGTGGTCCAGAAGTTCCCACCACACAGGGGTTCTCAACCACCGGGTCGCGACCCGGGGCATTAGCCAACGGGCCGCAGAGATTTAGAAAGAATAAAAAATATATATATATAAAAATATAAAATAAAATGACTTCCACAAAATTCAAATGAGAGGCCGTCACACCAATCAATCCCAACCCCACTTCTCTCTCAGGCTAAAGTCCTCATGCCACTATTGTCCTGTAAATACTCTGGTCGTTATATGTGTGGAACAGGTTTCAGGACAGGATTGATGGCGCTTGAAACATGTGGAATATTAGCTTACCGTTTAAGCACATCTCCTCTCTCTTTGTTGACTTTTCAATAAAATAAAAATGGAAATAAAATATCAACATTAGGTTAATTACAAGGTCATTATCTAATAAGTCCACCACTGCCAGCTAGGGTCACACATATTATTGTGTTCTGTATCAAACCAGTAATAACACTTACCTCCAGACGATTTCTATAATACCATTCTAAATAGAGAAAAAACATATCAAAATGTCAGGACAGCAGTCACTATCAATCAGCATAAACATGATACATGTTAGTTGAATCTAACCATGAAACATGTTAGTCTTTAATGTAACCCGTACCTAATGTAACGTGTTATATTAAGCACCGCTCATCAACAAAAGAATAGACGTAACAGAATGCCCAACATTGTTGAGAAAGCTTCAAAGGTCCTTTTTTACAGTTTGAAGGTTAAATGGCACAACTGACCACCAACAAGACCACCAGCGCTCAGAGCGGCTCTCTGAGCTGCTCTCTGAGCGGCTCTCTGAGCGGCTCTCTCTGAGCGGCTCTCTCTGAGCGGCTCTGAGCGGCTCTCTCTGAGCGGCTCTTGAAGCGGCTCTGTAGAAGCCATAATTTGGCATTTTGCATTTTGTCTTAGAAAACTTTAGTTACTTTCTAAGTCTTTATTATTTGTAAATTATTTAATGTGATTTGATAGTATCTGACATTAGGACGTTTGTACTCGCTTACCTTATATCTACCTGTAAACGTAGTAACGTAGCCACGCCCTCTAATCCTGACGTGCCTCGGTGGCGCGGCTGTCTAGACTTATTTATTAGTCCATTGACTGAGAGTAGGGCAGGTTAAATGGCAGAGAAGGAATAGTTTTTCGACCGCATAAGCTTTACGTATTCCTGAAACACTTGTCTATCATTTCTTTTTGCATCCTATCATCCTTCAATTGCACTTCCTGAAAGTCAACCAGATTGTTGGAATAAATACTCAAACAGGAATTCCACTCTCCGTGCGTACTTACCTGGAATGTGTGTCGGTAACCCTCTGCCTCAAACCTGATGGCGAAAATTTTAGCCATAACAGGCTCTCTCTGAGCGGCTCTTGAAGCGGCTCTCTCTGAGTGTCTCTCTCTGAGCGGCTCTCTCTGAGCGGCTCTCTCTGAGCGGCTCTCTGAGCGGCGCTCTCTGAGCGGCTCTCTGAGCGGCGCTCTCTGAGCGGCTCTCTCTGAGCGGTTCTCTGAGCGGCTCTCTCTGAGCGGCTCTCTGAGCGGCTCTCTCTGAGCGGCTCTCTGAGCGGCGCTCTCTGAGCGGCTCTCTGAGCGGCTCTCTCTGAGCGGCTCTCTGAGCGGCGCTCTCTGAGCGGCTCTCTCTGAGCGGCTCTCTGAGCGGCGCTCTCTGAGCGGCTCTCTCTGAGCGGCTCTCTCTGAGCGGCTCTCTGAGCGGCGCTCTCTGAGCGGCTCTCTCTGAGCGGCTCTCTGAGCGGCTCTCTGAGCGGCTCTCTGAGCGGCTCTCTCAGAGGCTCTCTCTGAGCGGCTCTTAAAACTACTCATGGTGATATCACTGAGTTGTCTCTGTTGTAGAGGCAGCGCAGAGACACCTCTACCCAAGCCCCCCCCCCCCGGAACCGTGGAGCGTCTAATAGCATTTACATGAAAATAAACCACCAATGCGTGTAGGGTCAGGAGGGTATATTGGGGTGCTAGCTCAAGCAATTTACCTCGGGCAGTGTAAACACACGGGCCGTGCAGCGAAAAAAAAAAGTGCATAAGACGGCATATTTGGCAGTGTAAAAACGTCTTGTGATTCTACATTAAACAGAACGTGGTATGAACAGAATGTGGAAACTCAAATGTGGATATAGCACCCCCCCCCTTTCAGTGAGCAAAGTAGGCTGCAAGATAAACTAGTGAGGGCAGCAAAGTGTATTACTTCATTCTTTCTTTATTCTATTCTCTACTCTAGTTGGGTCCGAACAAATAAACGGTGGTCTGCTTGAAAACAGGGTTCTATGTCCGCTTCCAAGTGAACTCTGGTTAAGTTTGCTTTAGGTTTTTAACGCAATCAGACCCGTCTATAACATGTTTGATGTTGTGTTAGTGTGTAGGCACTGCGGTTTCTGTATGAACTGTGTTAACAGCTTGTTTTGAAAACAGGACGTAGTCAGATGTGAAAAGTAGCTTACTCTCCGTGTCAGCTCGGCCGTTTCAACTAATTTGCCCTAAAGGATAGAATATGGGTGCACTCCAAATGTAGGGGCGGCTGGCTTGACCGCAGTCGACTATAGGAAGTGAACCGACACACACTGCCTTGTGGGTGGAATGTACACTTTTTCCACACACAGGAAATAATAAAAAGCCTCTTCAGCCAGGTATACGTGAACTTATGGAGATGAAAGTGAGTCAGGAGCAATCAGGAGGTGAAAGCAGTTATCGAGATATGGCCTGAAGAATATGTAAAGAAATGTTGCGGCTCATAGAATTGTGTGTCATCGATTACTTGTTTTAATTACTCAGTTAAGGAATGGTGGCAGTTCCTCCAAATGATTTACAATTTGTAGGAACACCATGGCAGAATGAAAAACCCAAGACAGTCCCAAGTTGCTCCATTGATGTTGTCCTCAACTAGGAAGCGTTGTGAGTTTCCCTCTGAGGTTCTGTCCAATAGATGAGCGACCCGCCCGCCCGCGAGGCGTTGGTTTACAATACGGTCGGCCTATCAGAGTCCAGTGTGAACGCTGACCCAACCAAGTGAAAATTAATCAAACCCTCAACTTCACCCTGAATCGGACCGAGTCTACGGACTGAAGGAGTGAAAGCGCCCTTTCTACCCTTTGTCCCTGCTCTGTGTTGTCATGACGACTCAGTGAGCTACGTTATAAACGCCACTGAGCTGACGTTATGCTGGACACATCACCCCAGCTATGAAAGTAGTGTCTTATATACATGGATAGCTCCATTCTATAATCTAATATCTAGATGATGTTGTTCAGTAGGTCTGCCACTCTGGTCCCTCAGCTAGGTAGGCTCTGACTCTCTGGTACAATTAGATTAAATGTTTTGAATCACAGCGATATCATTTGACTTGGTGTGAGTCAGTAACCCTTGCAAATCACTGGATATTAATAAATGATATGTTACTCATTAACACAGTAAAACATGTGGAATAAGAACTTACCACCGAACTCCATTTCCAGTTCTCCCGTTTTCTATAAGATAAAAATGTAAATAAAATATCAACATTGGGTTCATTACAAGGTCATCATCTAATAACTAGTATAGAATTACCAAGAAAGTATTACCAAAACTCCACAACAATGTCAACTTTCCAACCAGAGATAAAAACACACTGGACCAAGTACAAATATACAGAGGGCATATGAAGCTGCACCATCCCCACACCTCGGATTATCAGATCATATCTCCTTGACACTGATTCCATCTTATAAACCAGTTGTCTGTAGAACCAAACCAGCTGTGAAGACAGTACAGGTATGGAGTGAGGAAGCTGTTACATCACTACAGGACTGCTTTGAGAGCACAGTATGGGAGGTATTTTCACAGGGAGCCAACTTGGAGGAGTACACCTCTAACGTCCTGGACTACATTCAGTTTTGCACTGAGACAGTACTGCGCACCAGAACCATCAAGGTGTTGCCTAATCAGAAACCCTGGTTTGAGGGTAATGTGAGGTTGCTGCTCAGGGCGAGAGATACTGCCTTCAGGTCAGGTGACATGCTGGCCTATAGAACTGCCCGACGAGACCTAAAAAAGGGCATTAAAGAGGCCAAAGGCAAGTACAGACAGCGCATTGAGGGTCACTTCAAAACAAGGACCCCAGGAGCATGTGGAGAGGCATCAAAACTCTAACTGACTACACATATAAGACCACACTGGTTAGCGAGGACAGGGACCTCCCAGACACCCTAAACCGTTTTTGGCCCGCTTTGACAAGCAGCACAGTGGGGTGACAGTGGAGCGTCAGGTGACAGGGCCAGAGGAGGAGCAGACTCTCACTCTTCACCACCAGGTGAGGTCCGCAGGAGGGACTTGGCCAGGGTGGTTAGGTCAGCTAAAAAGATCATAGGAGCTGAGCTCCCAGACCTGGACTCTGTGTGTGGTGACCGCCTGAAGAGGAAGGCAAGGTCAATAAGCACAGATAGACTCACCCTGGACACACCTTGTTTGTCCCCCTACCATCAGGGAAGAGGTACCGCACACTGCGGGCCCACACCATAAGAGCTGTAGCCTCCATCACCCCCTCAACCCCCTAACAAAGACCTAAGGACAACTCTCCTCCAGGAGCAGTAGTTTCCAACACCCACAACCCCGCCCGCCCCGCCCCTCCACACACACACAACAGACTGGACTTGATGGGCACAATATGTACAGGGTGATGTGTGTGTGCGTGTGTGTGTGTGTGTGTGTGTGTGTGTGTGTGTGTGTGTGTGTGTGTGCCATTACTAAAGTATACCCAAAGGATATTTAAAAAGTTCCCACGCCTCAACCAAACTCTCCCCGATCCCGGACTCTCTACGCGATGGGATCGCCACACAATAGAGCTTCATTCGGGATGTCATCCAACTGCAGCTCACCAACGGAGGCGCAAAACGTCAGCACCCAACACAGGTGGGAAGAAACAAACTCTCTTACCTATGGCAGCAAAGGAGATCAAAAGCAATTGACATAATTCTTAACAGTAGCACATACCCAAGCCCAATTCCTACAGTATCTAATCTCCACATTCCACAAACCACACTGAAAGAACTAAATAACAAAACTGTGCGGCTTATGCCATCGAAATGGACTACAACTTGAGTGGGCAAGGCCGGACAGCGCAACAATCGCACTCACAGACATCATTGCGGACCCACTCATTTACCCCTGTGCAACTTATGAGCTCAGCGACGAGCGTCGCGAGTTACCGTTAACAACGGCAAGAGCTGTCATCCTCTCCATGAAGCGCACACAAAGCGCGCAACACTGGAAAAGCCTCAGACTTCAGGGAAAACTTGCATGCTTACCAGTCGTAGATCAATCCCTCTCTCACACCATCTACTCAAACGTGTCGATCGGCGAGTATGTTCTCATCTTTACAATCAAAGCCCGCCTCCAAGTACTCCCGACAAAATCTAACTTGTCCACTTGGTATCCCTCCAGCCACGACCCACACTGCATTCTCCATCCTACCACCCATGCCAACGAAACCATCGCACACGTCCTGAATGGATGTAATTTTTACAAAGGCCTGTACACTGCAAGGCATGATAGGCTGGTGGACCTAATAACACACAGGATTAAAGAAGTACCATGATAGGCTGGTGGACCTAATAACACACAGGATTAAAGAAGTACAAACAAAGATATACAAACACTCTGCAGTTAAAATGGACTCGTTCAATTGTGCACAAAATAACAATACTACTTTCAGTAATATACCAAATATTACTGAAATTATCATTCTAGATGTCTCCAATAAGAATGTGACTATTGTGGAACTAGCATGTTGTTTTTAAAATATCAAGCACTGGCTAACAGTATCACAAATCTAGGTTTTAATTACACATTAATTGTTCTTATTTTTGGAAGTCTAGGACATGTTCACAAGCTTGTATTGCGTGGGCTACAACACTGTGGACTGAACAAACCAAATGCAAGAAGTAAAGTACTGCTCCATCTCTGCCACAATAGGGAGTTTAGCAATCTGGAGAAGAAGATGCAATAAGTGTCCATGATCAAAATAGTTGTATTAGCATAAGGCATTCTCTGTTTGGTCAAGCCTGCTTAGTCCTGCAATTCTTCCATTAATGTTTGGATCATTTGTACCTCCCCACTTGTTACAATCCAAATAAAAGTATTAAACTGTGTGTGTGTGTGTGTGTGTGTGTGTACTATGAGTATTGTGCACTTTACAGCTGTGGCCTCCACTGAAATCTTTATGCGCTTTACAACTGCGGTTCATTTTTAATATTTAGATATTTTTTAACCACTTCTGTCATTTGGTCTTTGTCTTTGTGTCATTGTCTTATTGTGTCTTTTTGTGTTTTGTGTAGTTTAGACATTTAAACTGTAACTGCTGCTAGAGAGTTCTAACCTGTATTTCGTTGTGCAGTTCAATGACAATTAAACTCCTTGAACCTTCACACATGTTATTGTGTTCTGTATCAAACAGTAATAACACTTACCCCCTGAAGAAGTTCATCCAAGTCTATAAAGAGATAAACAATACAGTAACATGTCAGGACAGCAGTCACTATCATTCAGCATAACCCTGATACATGTTAGTTTAATGTAACATGATATATGTTAGTTTAATTTAACAATGATACATGTTAGTTTAAAGGTGCCATGACATGCCACCAGGTGTGGTGTGATTAGCTGTTACAAGCTGTTTTGGAAATCTGCCCCTTATGACATCATAAGGGACAGAAAGTGGGCGTGTCCACCTAGATGTGTGCTGGATAGATCAGTCCAACAGCCTACCCAGTGGACTGCAGCAAACGTTGCTCATCTATCCGTCACACATCTAGGTGGACACGCCCACCTGTGGTGTCATAATGGGCAGATTTCCAAAACGGCTTGTAGCGGCTAATCACACCACACCTGGTGGCATGTCATGGCACCTTTTATGTAACTATAACACGTTAGTTTAATGTAACCCTTACCTCCCAGTACTATGATTGATATAATGAAAGATATGCATCGTATTATTATGAACTGCCCATATATTCTATCAAAGTTATCTGTTACTCATTTACTAAGTGAAACATGTGGAATAAGAACTTACCCTTTAACTTCCTCTCCTGTTCCGGTGTTTTCTTTTTCTATAAAATAAAAATGTAAATAAAATATCAACATTGGGTTCATTACAAGGTCATCATCTACTAACTCCACCACTGCCAGCTAGGGTCACACATGTTATTGTGTTCTGTATCAAACCAGTTATAACACTTACCCTCAGAAGACGATAATACAATCCTATATAGAGATAAACAATACAGTCACATGTCAGGACAGCATTCACTATCATTAGTTAGTTTAATGTCACCATGATACTTACGTACTGCCCTTTATGCCTACTGACATGTAGGGCAGCAACAAAGGATCTCCCCTCCTGTCTGTTTTGGGTCACCATGATACCTGTTATTTAAATCTATAGATTTAAATAACAGGTATCATGATTATAACAATGATACATAGTTTACATAGTTAGTTTAATCTAACCATCACACATGTTAGTTGAATGAGTTGAATAAGTTTAATGTAACCCTTACCTCCCAGGACTATGATTGATATTATTAAACATATCCATCCTATTATTATGAACTGCTCCATATATTCTAATCATGTAGAATCAGTTGAACCAGTTCCTGGTTTCCACTCTGAATTAGCATCTACACAGAAGAACATCTTGACAGACTGAATACGTGTAGGGAGACGGCTGCCATTATCGTGGTCAAACAAGGACAGAAGTCTTTCTACCCTGTGTCCCTGCTCTGTGTTGTCATGACGACTCAGTGAGCTACGTTATGAACGCCACTGAGCTGACGTTATGCTGGCCACATCGCCCCAGCTATGAGAGTAGTGTCTTATATACATGGATAGCTCCATTCTATAATCTAATATCTAGATGATGTTGTTCAGTAGGTCTGCCACTCTGGTCCCTCTGCTAGGTAGGCTCTGACTCTCTGGTACAATTAGATGAAATGTTTTTAATCACAGTGATATCATTTGACTTGGTGTGAGTCAGTAACCCTTGCAAATCACTGGATATTAATAAATGATCTGTTACTCATTTACAAAGTGAAGCATGTGGAATAAGAACTTACCGCGACACTTCTTCCACTGATCCAGTGTTTCCTTTTTCAATCAAATAAAAAAGTGAATCCAATATGAACATTGGGTTCATTACAAGGTCATCATCAGTGGTGGATTAAGGTGGTCATTGGCCCCTAGGCTACTATTTGTGTGAGGCCCCCTTACTGGTCACGCAGAAAAAAATCTATTTCGTGCCATGTGTAAAAGAGTGCTGGGAGTATTACATGGCCCTCACACACACAGTCGGGGAGCACTGGCACACACACACACACACATTGAGACGGCCTTCACTAAAACACCAATGATACAGAAACAAGTGTGAATTCGCCATAGTTGCTGCGATCACGTATTTCTGTGGACCAACCGACCGACAGAGAACTCCTTAATGAGGCTGGTGAAATCCAATTTGTGCAGAATATCTCTTTCAATGGACGGATCAGAGACAGGTGATTAAGTCTGTTTTGGCCCATCGTGGATCTCAGTCTAACTTCAACTAGCGCAAATTTTGAAAAAGAGCGCTCCCCGCTGGCATTGGTCACAGGCAAAGTCATGAATAGTCAGAGTGCTATATCGACAAATGGAAACACTGCTTTTCTCTTTTTCTCTTTTCAGACATTCTGCCTCTTTGCTGTCCAGCAGACGTGACGTATTCCTTTACAACCACACTGACTTTATGAACCTGGTCACATGACATGGCCCACACATCTACCCAATCAGCTGCTTCACTTTTTAATGATTCTTGTTATGGGCCAATAGGGGCCAAGTCTTTTTTTATTTCAAGTCAAATTGAAAATAGTGTGGCCAATCCAGGGCCCCTTGCACACCTGGGCCCCTAGGCTCAGCCGAGGCTAGCCTGTGTGTTAATCCACCTCTGGTCATCATCTAATAACTCCACCACTGCCAGCTAGGGCCACACATATTATTGTGTTCTGTATCAAACCAGTAATAATACTTACCGCCTCACGTATTAGTTTATCCAAATCTATAGAGATAAACAATACAGCAACATGTCAGGACAGCAGTCACTATCATTCGGCATAACCCTGATACATGTTAGTTGAATGTAACATGATACATGTTAGTTGAATGTAACCATGATACATGTTAGTTCAATGTAATCATGAAACATGTTAGAGTTGAATGTAACCCTTACCTACCAGGACTATGATTGATGATTCATGTTAGAGTTTAATGTTATCATGATACACGTTAGTTTAATGTAACATGATACATCTTAGTTTATTGTATCTATTATACATGTTAGTTTAATGTAATCATGAAACATGTTAGAGTTGAATGTAACCCTTACCTACCAGGACTATGATTGATATTATGAAACGTATCCATCCTATTATTATGAACTGCTCCATATATTCTAATCATGTAGAATCAGTTGAATCAGTTCCTGGTTTCCACTCTGAATTAGCCTCTACACAGAAGAACATCTTGACAGACTGAATACGTGTAGGGAGACGGCCGCCATTATCGTGGTCAAACAAGGACAGAAGTCTTTCTACCCTTTGTCCCTGCTCTGTGTTGTCATGATGACTCAGTGAGCTACGTTATAAACGCCACTGAGCTGACGTTATGCTGGCCACATCACCCCAGCTATGAGAGTAGTGTCTTATATACATGGATAGCTCCATTCTATAATCTAATATCTAGATGATGTTGTTCAGTAGGTCTGCCACTCTGGTCCCTCTGCTAGGTAGGCTATCACTCTCTGATAGATTAAATGTTTTTAATCACAGCGATAAAATTTGACTTGGTGTGAGTCAGTAACCCTTGCAAATCACTGGATATTAACAAATGATATGTTACTCATTAACACAGTAAAACATGTGGAATAAGAACTTACCAGTTAACTCCCTATCCAGTTCCAGTTTTTCCTTTTTCTATAAGATAAAAATGTAAATAAAATATCAACATTGGGTTCATTACAAGGTCATCATCTAATAACTAGTATAGAATTACCCAAGAAAGTATTACCAAAACTCCACAACAATGTCAACTTTCAAACCAGAGATAAAAACACACTGGACCAAGTATATACAAATATACAGAGGGCATATGAAGCTGCACCATCTCCACACCTCGGATTATCAGATCATATCTCCTTGACACTGATTCCATCTTATAAACCAGTTGTCTGTAGAACCAAACCAGCTGTGAAGACAGTACAGGTATGGAGTGAGGAAGCTGTTACATCACTACAGGACTGCTTTGAGAGCACAGTATGGGAGGCATTTTCACAGGGAGCCAACTTGGAGGAGTACACCTCTAACGTCCTGGACTACATTCAGTTTTGCACCGAGACAGTACTGCGCACCAGAACCATCAAGGTGTTCCCTAATCAGAAACCCTGGTTTGACGGTAATGTGAGGTTGCTGCTCAGGGCGAGAGATACTGGCTTCAGGTCAGGTGACATGCTGGCCTATAGAACTGCCCGACAAGACCTAAAAAAGGGCATTAAAGAGGCCAAAGGCAAGTACAGACAGAGCATTGAGGGTCACTTTGAAAACAAGGACCCCAGGAGCACGTGGAGAGGCATCAAAACTCTAACTGACTACAAATATAAGACCACACTGGTTAGCGAGGACAGGGACCTCCCAGACACCCTAAACCGCTTTTTCGCCCGCTTTGACAAGCAGCACAGTGGGGTGACAGTGGAGCGTCAGGTGACAGGGCCAGAGGAGGAGCAGACACTCACTCTTCAGCACCACCAGGTGAGGTCCCCCTTGAGAAGGATTGACACCAACAAGGCTACTGGCCCTGATGGGTGTCGGGCCGTATACTGAGGTCATGTGCCGACCAGTTAGCAGGAGTTTCTACAGACATCTTCAACCTCTCTCTGCAACAAGCTGCAGTTCCCACCTGCCTTAAGACCACTACCATCGTCCCTATCCGCAAAAGATCTGGCATTACCTGCCTCAATGACTAGCGCCCAGTCGCCCTCACCCCAGTAATCATGAAGTGCTTTGAGCGGATGATACTGACGTACATCAGAGACCGCATCCCTGTGGACATGGACAGTCACCAGTTTGCCTAAAAAGCAAACAGATCCACAGAGGACGCTGTCTCCATCGCAATCCACACAGCCCTGTCCCACCTGGAGTATCTGAACACATATGTAAGGATGCTCTTTGTGGACTTCAGCTCTGCCTTCAACACCATAATCCCCCATAAACTGGTCCTCAAACTCATTAATCTTGGTCTCCCCACCTCACTCTGCTCATGGATCCTGGACTTTGTTTCAAACAGACTGCAGAATGTCAGAGTAGGGGATCTGACATCCTCAACCATAACCTTGAACACCGGTGCGCCCCAGGGGTGTGTACTCAGCCCAGCCCTCTACACCCTCTTCACCCATGACTGCGTACCCATCCATTCATCCAACACCATAATCAAATACGCTGTGGTGGGGCTCATTAGAGACAACACCAAGTGCCATTATAGGCAGGAGGTCCAACACATGGCAGAGTGGTGTGTGGATAACAACCTGGTCCTAAACACCACCAAAACAAATGAGATCCTTGTGGACTTTAGGAGGTCCAAGAGGACCACGCAGACCCCACTTACCACCAATGGGGAAGAAGTGGAGAGGGTGGACTCTGTTAAGTTCCTGGGGACGTACATCACCAAGGACCTAACATGGGCTACTAACATCTCCAACCTTGTGAAGAGGGCCCAGAAGAGGCTCTTCTTTCTAGGGAAGCTCAAACAGGCTGGTTTATCCACACACCTGCTCATTCACTTTTATAGGAGCACATTTGAGAGCATCCTCTGCCAGGGCTGCAGTGTGTGGTATGCAGGCTGCACAGCGGAGAGCAGGAGGGACTTGGCCAGGGTGGTTAGGTCAGCTAAAAGGATCATAGGAGCTGAGCTCCCAGACCTGGACTCTGTGTGTGGTGACCGCCTGAAGAGGAAGGCAAGGTCAATAAGCACAGATCAAACTCACCCTGGACACACCTTGTTTGTCCCCCTACCATCAGGGAAGAGGTACCGCACACTGCGGGCCCGCACCACAAGAGCTGTAGCCTCCATCACCCCCTCAACCTTCTAACAAAGACCTAAGGACAACTCTCCTCCAGAAGCAGGAGCTTCCAACATCCACAACCCCGCCCGCCCCGCCCCTCCACACACACACACAACAGACTGGACTTGATGGGCACAATATGTACAGGGTGATGTTTGTGTGTGTGTGTGTGTGTGTGTGTGTGTGTGTGTGTTTGTGTGTGTGTGTGTGTGTACTATGAGTATTGTGCACTTTACTGTGGCCTCCACTGAAATCTTTATGCACTTTACAACTGCGGTTCATTTTTAATCTACATGTCACTATTCATATCTTTTTTAACCACTTCTGTCATTTGGTCTTTGTCTTTGTGTCATTGTCTTATTGTGTCTTTTTGTGTTTTGTGTCATTTTGACATTTAAACTCTAACTGTTGCTAAAGAGTTCTAACCTGTATTTCGTTGTGTACTACAATGACAATTAAACTCCTTGAACCTTCACACATGTTATTGTGTTCTGTATCAAACCAGTAATAACACTTACCTCCTGAAGTAGAGCACGCAAGTCTATATAGAGATAAGCAATACAGCAACATGTCAGGACAGCAGTCACTATCATTCAGCATAACCCTGATACATGTTAGTTTAATGTAACCATGAAACATGTTAGTTTAATGTAACTATGACACATGTTAGTTTAATGTAACCCTTACCTCCCAGTACTATGATTGATATAATGAAAGATATGCATCCTATTATTATGAACTGCTCCATATATTCTATCTAAGTTATCTGTTACTCATTTACAAAGTGAAACATGTGGAATAAGAACTTACCATTTAACTTCCTCTCCTGTTCCGTTGTTTTCTTTTTCTATAAAATAAAAATGTAAATAAAATATCAACATTGGGTTCATTACAAGGTCATCATCTAATAACTCCACCACTGCCAGCTAGGGTCACATATATTATTGTGTCCTGTATCAAACCAGTAATAACACTTACCTCCAGAAGACGATCAATCCATACTATATATAGATAAACAATACAGTAACATGTCAGAACAGCAGTCACTATCATTAGTTAGTTTAATGTCACCATGATACTTACATTTACATTATATAGATTTAAATAACATGTATCATGGTTATAACCATGATACATGTTATTTAAATCTATATAATGTAAATGTAAGTAGTTAGTTTATTGTAACTATGATACATGTTAGTTTAATGTAACATGATACATGTTAGTTGAATGTAACCCTTACCTCCCAGGACTATGATTGATATTATGAAACGTATCCATCCTATTATTATGAACTGCTCCATATATTCTAATCATGTAGAATCAGTTGAACCAGTTCCTGGTTTCCACTCTGAATTAGCCTCTACACAGAAGAACATCTTGACAGACTGAATACGTGTAGGGAGACGGCTGCCATTATCGTGGTCAAACAAGGACAGAAGTCTTTCTACCCTTTGTCCCTGCTCTGTGTTGTCATGACGACTCAGTGAGCTACGTTATAAACGCCACTGAGCTGACGTTATGCTGGCCACATCGCCCCAGCTATGAGAGTAGTGTCTTATATACATGGATAGCTCCATTCTATAATCTAATATCTAGATGATGTTGTTCAGTAGGTCTGCCACTCTGGTCCCTCTGCTAGGTAGGCTCTGACTCTCTGGTACAATTAGATTGAATGTTTTTTCAATCACAGAGATATCATTTGACTTGGTGTGAGTCAGTAACCCTCGCGAATCACTGGGTATAAATAAATTATCTGTTACTCGTTTACAAAGGGAAACATGTGGAATAAGAACTTACTGTTACACTTCGTCCACTGATCCTGTGTTTCCTTTTGAAAAAAAAAAAAAAGTGAATCCAATATGAACATTGGGTTCATTACAAGGTCATCATCAGTGGTGTATTAAGGTGGTCATTGGCCCCTAGGCTACTATTTGTGTGAGGCCCCCTTACTGATCACGCAGAAAAAAATAAATTTCGTGCCATGTGTAAAAGAGTGCTAGGAATATTACATGGCCCTCACACACACACACTCAGGGAGCACTGGCACACACACACACATTGAGACGGCCTTCACTAAAACACCAATGATACAGAAACAAGCGTGAATTCCCCATAGCTGCTGAGACCACGTATTTCTGTGGACCGGCCGACCGACAGAGAACTCCTTAATGAGGCTGGTGAAATCTAATTTACGCAGAATATCTCTTTCAATGGACGGATCAGAGACGGGTGATTCAGTCTGTTTTGGCCCATCGTGGATCTCAGTCTATCTTTAACTGGCGCAAATTTTGAAAAAGAGCGCTCCCCGCTGGCATTGGTCACAGGCAAAGTCATAAATAGTCAGAGTGCTATATCGACAAATGGAAACACTGCTTTTCGCTTTTTCTCTTTTCAGACATTCTGCCTCTTTGCTGTCCAGCAGACGTGACGTATTCCTTTACAACCAAACTGACTTTATGAACCTGGTCACATGACATGGTCCACACATCTACCCAATCAGCTGCTTCACTTTTTAATGGTTCTTGTTATGGGCCAATAGGGGTCAAGTCTTTTTTTATTTCAAGTCAAATTGAAAATAGTCTGACCGACCCAGGGCCCCTTGCACACCTGGGCCCCTAGGCTCAGCCGAGGCTAGCCTGTGTGTTAATCCACCTCTGGTCATCATCTAATAATTACACCACCGCCAGCTAGGGCCACACATATTATTGTGTTCTGTATCAAACCAGTAATAACACTTACCGCCTCACGTATTAGTTTATCCAAATCTATAGAGATAAGCAATACAGCAACATGTCAGGACAGCAGTCACTATCATTCAGCATAACCCTGATACATGGTAGTTTAATGTAACCATGATACATGTTAGATTAATGTTATCATGATGAATGCATCCTATCATTATGAGAGTAGTGTCTTATATACATGGATAGCTCCATTCTATAATCTAATATCTAGATGATGTTGTTCAGTAGGTCTGCCACTCTGGTCCCTCTGCTAGGTAGGCTCTGACTCTCTGGTACAATTAGATGAAATGTTTTTTCAATCACAGCGATATCATTTGACTTGGTGTGAGTCAGTAACCCTTGCAAATCACTGGATATTAATAATCACTGGATATTAATAAATGATCTGTTACTCAATCAAACATGAAACATGTGGAATAAGAACTTACCATCTAACTCCCTATCCAGTTTCTTTTTCTATAAGATAAAAATGTAAATAAAATATCAACATTGGGTTCATTACAAGGTCATCATCTAATAACTCCACCACTGCCAGTCACACATATTATTGTGTTCTGTATCAAACCAGTGATAACACTTACCTTCAGATGTCTTCTATAAACCAATGCTATAAAGTGATAAACAACACATGTCAGGACAGCAGTCACTATCATTTAGCATAACCCTGATACATGTTAGTTTAATGTAACATTATACATGTTAGTTTAATGTAACGCTTACCTCCCAGGACTAATAATATAATGAAAAGTATGCATCCTATTATTATGAACACAATTGCCACATATTTAATACATGTAGAATCAGTTGAACCAGTTCCTGGTTTTATCTGCACCCCAGAATCACATCTGAAACCAGAAGGACAAAACCACGTTTAGTTCAGAGTAGCAGACTGGGTGTTGGACTCCAGGTTTAAAAGGTACTGGGTTCGATGATGAACTCCACTTAACGAATCGATAAAAATCGATAAAAATCTACAATGAATTTAGTCATCGATTCGTTGAGTAGAGCGATTATTAATACTCGTAGGCGCGGAACTGTTTACAGAAGCCGATGCCGACAGGTCCGTGCTTCATGCGCGCCCACAGTGAGCCTTCAACGCTATAGTGTGAGCAACCACTGCTTATATTTTGGACATGAAACACGGCGGAGGCGGAGAAAACGGTTCGACCGAAATCTTCCAAAGTGTGGGAGCAATTTACAATACATGAAGCTAAAAAGTGTGTTAGTTACAATCTTTGTAAAAGCGAAATGGAGTGGCACGGAAGCACCACGGTGATGTCATCCGTGACAAGAAGGGGGCTCGACAGCAGGGTTAAGTCAATACAAGATCTCACATTTATTCAGTTTTCAAGTAAGGACATGCAACAACAGTATCTCCTGTTTCTCGTTTGGTGTTTTAATTTATTCGTTATCCAGCTTTACAAGCATGAAAAGTTTATTAAACTGACGTAAGCTGGTTAATTGTGTGTGTGTGTGTGTGTGTGTGTGTGTTACTTCATCGATTCATCGAAAAAATATTCAACCGATTAATCGATTATTAAAATAATCGTTAGTTGCAGCCCTACTCCACTTACATCGTGTGGGGTTGGCATGACGATGTGGCATCTGAGAATGTGTCTTTATCTGCTGAGTCACTACAGAAGAATCCATCCAGGATCTCACACTCAGCATCTGATGTTGGAGTACACGACTTCTTCACCTTCAGACCGAGAACTGTCAATCACAACAGAGGAACCTGAGACAACCTGAGAGTACACAACTTCTGATATAAACATGAACAACACAACTTCTGATATAAACATGAACAACACAACTTCTGATATAAACATGAATAACACAACTTCTGATATAACGTGGACAACACAACGTTCTCATGAACACAACATTTGGGGGTTGCATGGGGGGCGTTTCTATTTAATAATATAGATGTACCTGTGCCACACTTTGTACAGGCAGAGCATTGCTTCTGTCCGCTAAAGTCTTCTTCGAAAGTACCATCGGGGCACTTTGAGCACAATGTATTGGTTGTCGCTGTGCAATCCCGATGAACCCTATATCCTGTTGGAAAGAACGTTTAAAATATGTTGTTTTCCAATGGATTTGTTTGAAGAAATCATACAGAACTATTTTGGACAACAGCTGGGTTAATGGACTCTTACCACCAGGACATGCAAGGCAGCAGACCTGTCCCTATTTAATAATATAGATGTACCTGTGCCACACTTTGTACAGGCAGAGCATTGCTTCTGTCCGCTAAAGCCTTCTTTGAAAGTACCATCAGGGCACTTTGAGCACAATGTATTGGTTGTCGCTGTGCAATCCTGATGAACCCTATATCCTGTTGGAAAGAACGTTTAAAATATGTTGTTTTCCAATGGATTTGTTTGAAGAAATCATACAGAACTATTTTGGACAACAGCTTGACAACAGCTGGGTTAATGGACTCTTACCACCAGGACATGCAAGGCAGCAGACCTGTCCCGCTCTGTATTCATCGCTGGCACACGATGGTGATGCAGTACTAGCAACGCCATAAGTATTAAAAACTGAACATATTAGGAACATGATTTGTAAGAACATGGTGGTCTAACGTTTTTGGCAGATATTTCTTCTGTGTGTCAGTGCAAGTCTTGTTTTTCAGCCAAGGCCAAATAAGGTTGATTGTTTTATCCTCCTTTGTATATTCTATATACATGGGCCACACACGCTATACTTTGGCTGCCAAATCTTCATTGCCATGCAGCTACAGATTTTTCTTGAAGTTCAGAAACATCTGGAGAGATAAAAAAAATATTCAGGGTTAATAAATGTAATAACTTGTATCTTTAACACTTTTCTCTAAACCAAAATAATAAGTAAATAAATAATAATATGAAGTTTGAAAACATTAGAGCTGTTGAACAAAGAGTTGTTAACCTTGTATGTCTGCATTAATCGTGATCTAATGCTTATCATTTTTCAGTGACAAATACATTTGTGAGTGTTAAAAGTGTGTCACAAATATAATGTACCACTTTTATGTTCATTGGGCTACATCATTTTCTAGACTGATTTGGTCTTTGGATCCTATGTTTAATATAGGATTTCTTTGGGTGGAACACTTCACCTTACTCATCCAATACTAAACCTCAAACACAGTCATCTGGCTGCTGAAGATCTAAGGGGCTAATCACCAGCCTGGAGGCCTGCGTGTAAGCCTGGACACAAAGAGCAGGCACCAGGCCTACAGGAGGTCTGCACCTGGAGTTATGGCACTATTGATTGTTCATCAGCTGAGACACAGGGTCTCTTCTGATGTTCCTAGGAGCCACAATGTTTGTTGAAAACATCCTATTTTATAAAAACCACAGTGAAGGTCTTCGTTGTTTCTCTGTGAGCGAACTTAGTGAAAGCGAAAGTAAGGCTGGGTTGCACCAACATGGATTAAATTAATCCTGGTTTAGGGTTAATCTAGGGTTAGTAAATCTAGGTTTAAACTGGTTTATAATTAATCAGAGACGTGTTGCACATCTTAGTTTTAACCCTGGATTAGTTCAACTAGGATTGCCCCAAGGATTACAAGGATTAAAATAGGATTAGTTTGTGTTCAGTGTCTGCGATGATGGATTCTGGCAAAATGTGAACAAATTCACGATGTATGCTTGATAAAGATGGACCACAATATATTCACCAGTTCTCTTGTGAATAAATGATTAACTTGTTGCTTTTATTTACAGAGTCTATATTTACCAAGTCTCTATATTTACAGAGGGGAGAAAATGAGTGGCCCCTGCCCAAGTAGCATAGCCCAGGTCGGCCTTGAATTACAATGCAAAGGCAAAAAAGGACACGGCAGGAGAGAGGAGGCGAATGTTTCAAACTGGCGGAGGACCACCAATGATTACGGACCCTCTAGCTGGGTTGCCCCAACATGGTAGCTCAGGTCAAAGAAAATCATTGATATGATCCCGCAGCTGTGAAAACTATTTTCATAAATTTAAATTGGGTTTAACCTATCTCTAATTTTCCTGCGATGAACTCTTTCCTCTAACCCCATTCAGCGAAGATATACAGCCATGTTGTCAAGAAAACTGTGATAAACCTAACATAAACCTCCTCCAGAGGTGGTTTAAATATAACCGTTAAACCAGGTTAAGAATAGGTTTAAAATTACTGGCGCAACAGACTTAAATTTAATCTCAGTTTAAATGGAGTTTAAACTGAGATTACCAAAGGGTTAAATATAACCAGGATTAATATTAAACTAAGTTTAAACTAGGTTTAAAGTTTGCTGCAACACGGTTAACAGTTAAACCTTGATTTAATCCAGTCTAAGAGTTAATCCATATTGGTGCAACCCAGCCTAAGAATGGCACCATGAAAATATCACTCTTTTTATGCAGTTATAGTTTTATAAATGACCTGAACTTTTAAAAAAGTGTAAACGACCTGAAAATAATGACGTGGATATCAGTTTTGACATAGACAGCGTTTATATTACCTTACTCTAATTGAGAGCGTCGAAACATTTCAAGTACTCGTCGAATGGTCGAATCACACGCCTTGTCAGCAGCAACAACAAAACCCAGGAGGAGACTCATGAATATTCATGAGGTGTCGACGCTGCAACGTTTTTTCATTGGTCGGATTTGAATGCGAGTAATTACAAGCCGTCAAATCACTACCGGTTTAATTCATTTATTCATTCAATGACCAATCCATTATTGTAAGCTGGTGGATATTTGGCCACCATTGAACCTTGAAATAACTGCTACATACGCTCGTTATTAAATTAAAATATTACTGAAGAGAATGCATTTCAGATGCATCATCTTATATCCGTGGAGCATGCCCTATTAGACTGAGTAGCCCCACCCCCATCTGCCGGCGATTGGAATTCGCCCTGCACATGGTGCAATCTACAATTTGACTTGGTCTGGCAATAGCCAGGCTAATGCCCTATCGATTCAACTGATCCTGGAGAAACGCCACAATGTCGAGCAGACCATGATGGGCGTTCTGTCCGGAGCAAAGCTGACAAACCAATAACAATACCGTCAATATTACTGATGGACGTTTGTATCTCCCACTGTCTCAAACATAAACCAGAATAAAACTGGACTCAACAGGTGGGACTCTATGATTTAGAGCTCTGAAGTGAATGACAGTTTGTCGTTTTGAGGATTGTGAGGTATCTCATTATTTCAGAAAAATAAAAATAAAAAAAATAAAAATTTCTTTAATTCATAAAAAAGGAGCATCATCTTTTCCAGCATTACAACATTTTTTAGAATTACGACATAATTATGTCGTTAATTCAGAAACACAAGAGCAGAATTTATTTTCTTTAGTGAATGCATTGATTACGCTTCCATACGACTCGATTCATGTGTCATATCGTAGGGTTACTTAACGTAATCCCTGGTTCTTTGATAACAGAGTGAGGTGTTTCACTATGGGAATCGCCTTGGCGTGACCAACTATGGAAGCTCCAATGACACAACGTCTGTCAGAGACAGACAGGTCGAGCTGTGCTGGGGCCCCGCCCCCTCATCCTACTACAGCCGACCGGCCCCTCTCAACTCATTCTAGACCGGTTTCTTCCCATGTCTATGCGAAGAGGGACGTGATGGTGAAACACCTCACTCTGTTATCAAAGAACCAGGGATTACGTTAAGTAACCCTACGTTCTTTTTCTAACTTTGTTCGGTGTTTCACTATGGGAGATATAGACCACTCCCGGATTGCATAAGTCTCCCGAAGCCCTAAACAAGTTAAAGCACCGCCTGTGCTACAGATGGCCCCGAGACATCCAGCCTGTAAAACCTGTGACATATTTTAGCTGTAATATTCTCACATAGCCACATGGAGCAGCACCGAGCACATAGTTGAGAGGTAATATACTCTCACATAACCACAGAGGGCAGCACTGAGTACATTTAACAATTAAAAGGTAATACTCTCACATAACCACAGAGGGCAGCACTGAGCACATTTAACAATTAAAAGGTAATACTCTCACATAACCACAGAGGGCAGCACTGAGCACATTTAACAAAGTTGCAACATTTACACATAGGGGGCAACAACGGACACACAGATGAAGTGAGCAAGTTTTTAGCGAGGTAGAAGTCTACCTTCACCTGTTTATAAAAGCAACAGCATTGCGGTAGCCAGGCAGAATCTCTTGGGCGGCGTATCGTAGATATAAAGCTTAGAGACGCTCCGCGCGTGTTATATACCATTCCTCTCCTTTTGTTTCATACTGTGTGTTCACACCGCACTTTGTCCCATTTCGCCTATTTGCGCGAATAGGCGAATGTTGCCGCACGACAAATCATAATCTGTCGCTGTGCATTTTTGTGTGCATTCGCGGGGCGATTTTTTTTTTTGCCTGCCAACGGTCATTCATGCCAATTCATTCTCATCAACCATGGCCGAGATGTGTGTCTGTACCTGTTGTGGAAGAGGGTGAGCCCGTCGTTTATGGGTTAATAATATAATCCGGAGGCGCACACCGCTTTGGGCCGTGATATTATATATATCGTATATATTATATGATATAGATATTTATATATTATATGTAGATATAGAGCGGGAGTCGCAAACGGCAACAATCACTTTCTCCTCCAAGCTGCGGTTCACTGAACGGTTGAACGGTGATTGGCTGTTTTACATTACTTCACCCAGGGAGTGAACTGATTGGCTGTTACGTGACGTCACTCAGGGAGTGAACGCTGATTGGCTGTTTTACGTTACTTCACCCACGTTACCCACAGGGAGTGAACGCTGATTGGCTGTTTCAACGCGAATGCCGCGAAGAAGTTGAAATATTTCAACTTCAGCGAATTTTTCGCGGCGCGAATCCACGTGAACGCGCTCGCCCGATTCGCGTCTCCACGTTCACTTTGCATTGAAACGTGTCGCGGGGCGAAGTGCGGTGTGAACACACAGATAGACGATAGACAATAGACCAAAACCTTTACCAAATAAAGTGAGTTAAAAGCGATCCTGTCTCGGCGGCCTTTCCTGGATTAAAAATAACATAACAATGCCAACAGCTCCACTGTGGGACACCTGTAACCCGACACCACCACTTTAGGCACGAAGGCTGGGTTGGGCCTCAAACAGACCTTGGTGCGCCCTGGTGCAAACTGTAAACAGGAAGGCCGTATGGATAAAGCCTGTAGGTCGCTCACCCGCTTTGCTGTCGTTAAAGCTAAGAGCAAAGCCGTCTTCAGTGAAACAAACTTCATCTCTGCCACCTCCATAGGCTCAAATGGGTGGAGAGAAAGGGCGTCCAGCACTACGGATAGCTCCCACAGGGGAACCAGGGGTCTGGAAACTGGGAGCTTTCGCCGTGCACCTTTCATAAAACGACAGACTAAGGGATGTTGCCCTGTTGTTAATTCAGAAACACGAGCAGAATTTATTTTCTTTAGTGAATGCATTGATTACGCTTCCGTACGACTCGATTTGCGTGTCATATCAAAACTGAAACCAGGGGTGCGTTATCATATTTCGCCAGCAGATGTCACTGCTGGCGAACTAAATATTACATGAACATAGTGAGTGCATTGTTCTTGTTGTTCTTCTGCGCAAGGTGCACATGATCCTACTTGTGAATTCTGTGTTCTTGTTCTGTGTTCTTTTGAATTCTGCGTTTGTCGTTCATAACGGTAACACAAAGTGCTTAACAAGGGAAATGACAACAAGAACAAGACATTTGTTTATAGTTTGAGATGTTATATTATTGACCGATTGTTAAAAGTAGTTAAGGTTTTGTAGGATGTTAGTAGGGTTATTTTTTTTTTTAATTTCAAAGTACTGAAGTACAATTACCATGTAAATGCATGCAAGACAAAAAGTACAAAGTGATTTCTCAAAGTACAGCAACAAAGTCCAACTATTAACATAACTATGTAAATAGTTATACTTTGTATGGTATGATTTTGAAATTGTATTTGTTCTTTCCTCTCCAGGTGCTCATTGTAGATCTGTGTGCGGACAAGTTTGTCATTCCGGTGTGTATGTGTGTGTGTGTGTGTGTTGTGTGTGTTTGTATCCTTATAAAAGGGGAATGACAGGTCCGTCAGCTAGAATCAATAGGAGGCCGGTATGAAGCCCTTGTCTGAACCTGTCTGTGTTTTTTACCCACAGTGCACTCGACTGTGACAGAGACAAATTCCTCATTCCATACTCGATCATTGCCTTGGAAAATGTCACAACAATAATGGGGGGGGGGGGGGGTTGGGGTTACACAATAATAATATAAAGTATAGTATAACAAAATGTCTACTTTCTCAGAAGAGAGCTTATATTTTGATTGTTTTAACGTTTTCTTTGTTTTAATTGTCTTAATTTCATGAGTTTACGTCACTAGTTGAGTTATTCCCCGGCCCTGATGGACACCTATGTAGTAAACGTCACCTGACACAGTCCACACCCTCCCTCCAAGTCCACAACTGTTCCAAACCATTTGTCAACTAATATCCATTTGACTCCATCTCCCATGATGCATCAGCTGGGGGACGAGGACTGCATCCTGCCCAGTAAGCTGCAGGCGGCGCTGCAGCAGGTGCTGGAGGAGAGAGAGCTGATCCTGGGGCAGGAGGCGGAGCCGGATGGGGCCAGCCCTGGAGGTCAGTGCCCGTCCTGGGTCACATGTGGAACACATGAGTCCATTCAGAGACTCTGGAGAAAACCTTTGCTGCTTTCATTCTGTGAATGTGATGCTATGCATGGTATGCTAGTGTGTAACATACCGAGTTTCACGGTCATCCTGCACCCCCATTGAGAGGGGGTCCACTATAATATCAACAGCCTAACGTTGTCGTTGTCCTGAGGTATAATCAGATGTAACACGACAACGTTGCTTAGAGACCGACGTGAGGACTACAGTCCCCGGGTCCTCCTAAACCTCCTCCACTCTAACCCCTCCAGCTGAACCGCGCAAGGTCCTCACCAGAGACCTCGTGTTGCCAGCCAGTGTGGTGCATGAACGCGCTCAACAGTGGGGGACAGACAGTGGCTCAGGAGGTAGAGCAGCTTGACTGGAAACCTGAACGACGCTAGTTCGATCCCCGACTCCTCCTAGTCGAGGGTCGAGGTGTCTGTGAGCAAGACCCCTGACCCTAACTGCTCCCGACGAGCTGGCTGTCGACTTGCGTTGTTGACCCCCCATCGTCGTTGTGTGAATGAGTGTATGAACCGTTTTTAAAGCGTCTGCAAAATGGCTTAAATGTAAATGTCATATATTTGGTGAGCAGTGAACTGAACGTACCCGACGCTCACGCACTGTTTACCGGCTCCCGTGGATCAACTGCAACCGGCGTGCAAGCCAAAAACAATAACAACGGAGCTGCCGCTGAAGCCAAAAGTGCATGTGAATATTTGAAAGTTGAGTTTTATGAACAAACGAGTACAGATTTGAACGGTGAGAGTCTGAACGCCAGCCACATCGGCGACGAATTTAAAAAGACGTCGAATTGACGCATCCGACCAGTCTTGTCTCGGAAATATTTGCGACATAATGACGATCATCACAAGAAGGGTAAGCACTTGAGACAACAGCCATAAAAAAATTAAAAAATGAACGTGAACAGTTCATTTTCTTGGACTGTGAACTTACTTCAAAATTGTAAATTGTGAACCATGACCGTGAACTAGTTTATTTTAAACTGTGTGAACCGAACTTTGAGCTCGCTCTTGTGAAGTGTGAACTTGCCGACTGCGCCGTCGCCAGCCGCCGTCTAACCCTGGCGTCCCTGCCGCCCGTCCCCCCCCCCCCCCCCCCCCCTAGACCGCGGCGAGCAGCTGAGCGCTCTGGTGTCGGAGGCCTTCGTGCGTCTCTTCGTGGAGCTGGTGGGCCACTACCCGCTGCACATGGCCGAGGCGTCGGCCGGCAACCGCGAGCTGCAGCGCGACGCCTTCCGCAAGTCGCACCCGTCCCGCGGCGTGCGGCAGTTCCTGCAGCTCTTCATGGAGACCCAGATGTTCGCCGGCTTCATCCAGGACAAGGAGCTGCGCAAGGGCGGGGGCGGTGCGGGCAAAGGTAGGCGGGGCCAGTGGTCCACCCATCGCAGAGAGGCAGGATTTGTAGGCGTTGGAGTCGTGGCAAAGGGACGTGATGGACACCTGCCTCTGGTTGCTTTTCACCAACTCTCTTTGTTTATTTATCGCCTTTATTCCCTGAATCAATTCATTAGTATTTAACCCCACGAGGCCCTCCGTCTATCTGTAAACACCTTTGGGTTTATTTCCTGCTCCCTCACCCACTGTCCCCGTTTTCAAAACTAAAGCACCACCTACATGCTACGGGCTAGAATGGACACAGACTGATCTCCTCTCAGTTCCGCCCCCTAGAGGCGCCCTGCTTGTAGTGCACTCCCCATGAAAGGCCTGATGCCAGACAAGATGATGCACCAGTCTAGCGTCCTGCTTCATGCTGTGATACAACATGCACTCAAAAGCTGCTCTTTTCCCTGCTCCCATTACACACCTATCCAACAACACTAATTGTTGAAGCCGATGAGAATCGCCTGATCAGTCAAAGCACGCCGTCAACAGTCGAGTCTTTGTGAATCACACCTCTGTTCCCTCAGGTCTGTTTGAGGCGAGGGCAGCAGAGTATCTGGAGTCGTACCCGGAGCCCACCGGTGTGAACCGGTTCCTTAAAGGACTAGGTGAGCGCTGGTCCCCTCCTCACCTTGTCCCTATTTCAATGTTTAACATCAAGTCAAGTTTTCTGGTCAGTTAAAGTGCAGTTAAACACTCAAGAGCCGCTAAGGTATTCCAGATATAAAATAAAGATGACGTTTGTGGTTGGTTCCCCTTCCAGGAAGCAAGATGAAGTTCCTCCAGATGAAGTGATCGTGGATCACACCTCCATGTCTCCGAGACAGGACGAAGAGGAGCACCAAGTCACTCTGAGAAGGACAAGGACGTGGAAGCAAGTATTGATGGCAGCAGCAAAGTGTGTCCTTCAGACTCTGGGGCCTACCTAGCTACCTAGCGGTTTGGCTAGCTATCGATCTAGTTCATCAGCGGTTTGGCTAGCTATCGATCTAGTTCATTAGCGGTTTGGCTAGCTATCGATCTAGTTCATTAGCGGTTTGGCTAGCTAATCTAACTCCACACATTTAGACAGACAGGATTTCCTGTTTTTCTGGATTTCCAGGCTAAGCTGATCCTGCTTTTGCTCCCTCAATTTACATCATAAAAATGAAACAATGATGATAACAAATGTTATAAGTCTCAATTTAAAAAAGGAACATTTATTGAACTGTCTGTATATCATGCCAGGAAAAAATATATAAAAAAAATAAAATCTTTTTTTTTTTAAATCGGCCAAAAAAAAGAAAGAAATCGGCTGATACGATACATAAAAAACGCAAATATCGGCCAACCGATATATTAGTCGATCACTACAGTATACCCCAACAACCAGCCCTCTCTTACTCCACTTGATCACAAACAATAATATGTTACTAACAATGACACATGAAAGAAGGCCATTTAATGCTAATCCCAGCCCACCAAATGCTTCCTGATCAACTCAAGAACAGTAGTAAAAAAAGTACAGGAATTACACTTAAAAAAACTAAATCCATTAAATGTAAATAAGATCTCCTCACTGAAATACAGTGCAGTACATTTACAGATATTTTCATTAAAGGTTTTGCATCTGTTATTTTACATATTATTCCCTAAATGATTACGGTCAAAAGCCTTAAAAAAAAGTGATGTTTCTAAAAGTTTAGCAGACAAAGAACAACAAAAGATACTTGTATGGGTAGAATATGTACGTGTCAATGTTTACAAAATAGTTGTAAACGTTGTAAAAAATATGTATATCATAAAAAAATGTCATCTTTCTTGGTGGTTGCCCAAGAGAGGTGGAGCTTGGACCCAAGCCAACGTTACCCATCATAACCCAGGACGCCTCACAGAGCACACCTCACACTATCTAATAACCCCTCGCTTGTCTTTGCTCTGTGAGCCACATATAGAAGAATAATGTGAGGATTGATCTAATAATGCTGATAAACACACCACGCCTCTTCTCCTGTGAAAGCTGGCATCAGGAAGGAATCAGACTGGTGTATTTCCTCCTCTAGTGTCTGAGTTTGATTCATCAGATTCACTTTCAGGTTGATCCAGAATTTCTAGAACTGGCGTTACTTTGTCTCCTGTAATGTCATTCCCCTTCAATAGTGAAACACGGTCGATGGGAAACTTGGGACTAACGGCGATATTAAATAATCCTGTTACCATCTTTGGGCAGCGTTTGGACTGGACCCATCTCAATGTCTAGCTGTCCAGTACCAGACCTGTAGGCATCCAGACGTTGGTCATCATCATGACCATCCATAGTTACATCAGGGATAGTTGTTCTTGAAGTGTGTTCTTGTTGGTCCCCGGTTGGTGCAGGAGAGTCACTGGACATTAGTGGTGTAGTTTCTGGAAGAGAAGGCAGCAGAGAGTCAGGACACACAGCCAGCCTCCACATGCAGCAACACTCACTGAAGACTGAAGCCCAGTGGAGCAGCTCTGCAGCTGGGTACTCTCAGGAGGAGATGAGGACACAACCAGACACACACACACACACACACACACACACACACACACACACACACACACACACACACACACACACACACACACACACACACACACACACACACACACACACACACACACACACAGATACACAGTACCGACACCCCACACAACCAGGGACTCACACACAATGAGGGAGCATAGATAATGGTTGACCAGTACTGTTCAATTACACAAGTGAAAAAAGGTCAAAAGGTCATCTTGGTTTGAATCTTTTTTTGATGGGAATGAGTTGCAGTCTAATAGATTCCCTCGCATCTATTTGTGGACAAAATATTTCAGAGGTACAGGGGAAACTGATCGTGAATATTTAATAGAATCTGGATTAGTTTATATTGTCATTAGTTGCATAACTGCAGCAGTTACATATAATAATAACCTTTATTTGTATAGCACTTCATATGATATATAATACAATTAACACAAGTCACCTGCACCAGGCTGTGTTTCACTGGAGGGAGCTGGAGGGCTGGATATCTCTAGACCTGCAGGCTGTGTTCAAACATACAGTTCATCCATACTGTTACACCACTGCATTAAGTCCTTCATTCTACTGCATATGAGTTAGGACTGTGCAAAAGACTTTATATAATTTGACTAAGACCTACAATTAATTAGTAACAAGGTGTAACTGTAACATTCAAAAACAATTATAACAATAATTCTAACAAAGACAAAATAGCAGTTCATTTAATGACAGAGACCACAAATAATGGGTTGAACGTACAGGCTCCGTAGAGAGGAGAGGTGGAGATGAGGGACCAGAGAGGAGAGGTGTGGATGAGGGACCAGAGAGGAGAGGTGTGGATGGGAGACCAGAGGTCTCTTCTCCAGCAGCTCCACCTGGACGGTTATAGAGTAGATAAAGCCTTACATTACCAACAAGACCTGTAGCTGCTGCTGCAGAGTAGCTAGCTAGCCCACACAAGCGCTCTGCCATGGGTTTCTGAAGCGTCTCAAGCGGTTCTGTACACTAGCGGCTGCTCTGTCTCGGTGCTTGGGGTCTAGTCTGTCCTTTGTGGCAAATGCATTGAGACGACCAAGCGATCAGAGAGAGAGAGTTAGCGACTTTCCACATGTGACTATGTCCGGATTTCAAAATAAAGGGTTAACACAGGGTATATACAAAGACTGCAGGGCCTACACAAAATCAAGCATTTTTAAATGTTTATCATTTTAGAGAATTAAAATCCTACATTACATTAAAATGACACATTGCTCTTTAAGTTCTGACAATGAGAAAAATGAAAATTCTAACTATACACTATACAGGATTTGTATTGTATCATTTTAGAGAATTTCAAAATTAGAGTCCCACATTTGTACATTGAAATTACTTGTCTGACACAAACAATATGCTCTATTTGGTCTGAACGTGGCAGATATATTTGACATCAGGAGAACTCTGACTATACACCTAGCCAAAATCAAGTATTTTACTGCATAATTTGAATCACAGCGATATCATTTGACTTGGGAGGGAGTCAGTAGCCCTTACAAACTACTGGATATTAATAAATGATCAGTTACTCATTTACAAAGAGAAACATGTGGAATAAAAACTTACCATTTAACTCCATGTTCGGTTCCTGTGTTTTCTTTTTCTATAAAATAAAAATGTAAATAAAATATCAACATCAGGTTCATTACAAGGTCATCATCAAATAACTCCACCACTGCCAGCTAGGGTCACACATATTATTGTGTTCTGTATCAAACAGTTATAACACTTACCGGCAGAAGTCGACCAAACCATGCTATATAGAGATAAACAATACAGTAACATGTCAGGACAGCAGTCAATATCATTCAGCATGACCCTGATACATGTTAGTTTAATGTAACATGATACATGTTAGTTGAATGTAACCATGATACATGTTAGAGTTGAATGTAACCCTTACCTTCCAGGACTATGATTGATATTATGAAACATATCCATCCTATTATTATGAACTGCTCCATATATTCTAATCATGTAGAATCAGTTGAACCAGTTCCTGGTTTCCACTCTGAATTAGCCTCTACACGGAAGAACATCTTGACAGACTGAATACGTGTAGGGAGACGGCTGCCATTATCGTGGTCAAACAAGGACAGAAGTCTTTCTACCCTTTGTCCCTGCTCTGTGTTGTCATGACGACTCGCTGAGCTATGTTATAAACGCCACTGAGCTGACGTTATGCTGGCCACATCGCCCCAGCTATGAGAGTAGTGTCTTATATACATGGATAGCTCCATTCTATAATCTAATATCTAGATGATGTTGTTCAGTAGGTCTGCCACTCTGGTCCCTCTGCTAGGTAGGCTCTGACTCTCTGGTACAATTAGATGAAATGTTTTGAATCACAGCGATATCATTTGACTTGGTGTGAGTCAGTAACCCTTGCAAATCACTGGATATTAATAATGATCTGTTACTCATTTACAAAGTGAAGCATGTGGAATAAGAACTTACCAGCTGGCTCCCACCACCTTTTCGGTGTTTCCTTTTGCAATAAAATAAAAATGTAAATAAAATATCAACATTGGGTTCATTACAAGGTCATCATCTAATAACTCCACCACTGCCAGCTAGGGTCACACATATTATTGTGTTCTGTATCAAACCAGTAATAACACTAACCTCCTGAAGACTTTGTTTAGCCAATTCTATAAAGAGATAAAGAATACAGTCACGTGTCAGGACAGCAGCCACTATCATTCAGCATAACCAAGATACATTTTAGAGTTTAATGGAACCATATGATTATAACTGATCATGAATATTTGATAGAATTATAGCAACGATGTGTCTGGATTAGTTCATATTGTCATTAGTTACATAACTGCAGCTGTAACACAATCAACACAACTCACCTGCAGCAGGCTGTGTTTCACTGGAGGGAGCTGGAGGGCTGAATGTCTCTAGACCTGCAGACTGTGTTCAAACATACAGTTCATCCATACTGTTACACCACTGCATTAAGTCCTTCATTCTACTACATATAAGTTAGCACTGTACAAATACGCTTTATATAATTTGAGTAAGACATTCAATTAATTAGTAACAAGGTGTAACTAACATTTAACAATAATAATAACAACAATAATAAAGACAAAATAGCAGTTTATTATTAATGAAACAAAGACCACAAATAATGGGCTGAACGTACAGGCTCCAGAGAGGGATGAGGTGTGGATGAGGGACCAGAGGTCTCTTCTCCAGCAGCTCCACCTGGACGGTTATAGAGTAGTTAAAGTTAGCCTTACATTACAAACAAGACCTGTAGCTGCTGCTGCAGAGTAGCTAGCTAGCCACCACAAGCGCTCTGCCGCGGGTTTCTGAAGCGTCTCAAGCGGTTCTGTACACTAGTGGCTGCTCTGTCTCGGTGCTTGGGGTCTAGTCTGTCCTTTGTGGCAAACGCATTGAGACGACCAAGTGATCAGAGAGAGAGAGTTAACGACTTTCCACATGTGACTATGTCCGGATTTCAAAATAAAGGGTTAACACAGGGTATATACAAAGACTGCAGGGCCTACACAAAATCAAGCATTTTTAAATGTTTATAATTTTAGAGAATTAAAATCCTACATTACATTAAAATGACACATTGCTCTTTAAGTTCTGACAATGAGAAAAATGAAAATTCTAACTATACACTATACAGGATTTGTATTGTATCATTTTAGAGAATTTCAAAATTAGAGTCCCACATTTGTACATTGAAATTACTTTATGTCTGACACAAACAATATGCTCTATTTGGTCTGAACGTGGCAGATATATTTGACATTTGATCAGGAGAACTCTGACTATACACCTAGCCAAAATCAAGTATTTTACTGCATAATTTGAATCACAGCGATATCATTTGACTTGGGAGGGAGTCAGTAGCCCTTACCAACTACTGGATATTAATAAATGATCAGTTACTCATTTACAAAGAGAAACATGTGGAATAAAAACTTACCATTTAACTCCATGTTCGGTTCCTGTGTTTTCTTTTTCTATAAAATAAAAATGTAAATAAAATATCAACATTGGGTTCATTACAAGGTCATCATCTAATAACTCCACCACTGCCAGCTAGGGTCACACATATTATTGTGTTCTGTATCAAACCAGTAATAACACTAACCTCCTGAAGACTTTGTTTAGCCAATTCTATAAAGAGATAAACAATACGGTCACGTGTCAGGACAGCAGCCACTATCATTCAGCATAACCAAGATACATTTTAGAGTTTAATGGAACCATATGATTATAACTGATCATGAATATTTGATAGAATTATAGCAACGATGTGTCTGGATTAGTTCATATTGTCATTAGTTACATAACTGCAGCTGTAACACAATCAACACAACTCACCTGCAGCAGGCTGTGTTTCACTGGAGGGAGCTGGAGGGCTGGATGTTTCTAGACCTGCAGACTGTGTTCAAACATACAGTTCATCCATACTGTTACACCACTGCATTAAGTCCTTCATTCTACTACATATAAGTTAGCACTGTACAAATACGCTTTATATAATTTGAGTAAGACATTCAATTAATTAGTAACAAGGTGTAACTAACATTTAACAATAATAATAACAACAATAATAAAGACAAAATAGCAGTTTATTATTAATGAAACAAAGACCACAAATAATGGGCTGAACGTACAGGCTCCAGAGAGGGATGAGGTGTGGATGAGGGACCAGAGGTCTCTTCTCCAGCAGCTCCACCTGGACGGTTATAGAGTAGTTAAAGTTAGCCTTACATTACAAACAAGACCTGTAGCTGCTGCTGCAGAGTAGCTAGCTAGCCACCACAAGCGCTCTGCCGCGGGTTTCTGAAGCGTCTCAAGCGGTTCTGTACACTAGTGGCTGCTCTGTCTCGGTGCTTGGGGTCTAGTCTGTCCTTTGTGGCAAACGCATTGAGACGACCGAGCGATCAGAGAGAGAGAGTTAGCGACTTTCCACATGTGACTATGTCCGGATTTCAAAATAAAGGGTTAACACAGGGTATATACAAAGACTGCAGGGCCTACACAAAATCAAGCATTTTTAAATGTTTATAATTTTAGAGAATTAAAATCCTACATTACATTAAAATGACACATTGCTCTTTAAGTTCTGACAATGAGAAAAATGAAAATTCTAACTATACACTATACAGGATTTGTATTGTATCATTTTAGAGAATTTCAAAATTAGAGTCCCACATTTGTACATTGAAATTACTTTATGTCTGACACAAACAATATGCTCTATTTGGTCTGAACGTGGCAGATATATTTGACATTTGATCAGGAGAACTCTGACTATACACCTAGCCAAAATCAAGTATTTTACTGCATAATTTGAATCACAGCGATATCATTTGACTTGGGAGGGAGTCAGTAGCCCTTACCAACTACTGGATATTAATAAATGATCAGTTACTCATTTACAAAGAGAAACATGTGGAATAAAAACTTACCATTTAACTCCATGTTCGGTTCCTGTGTTTTCTTTTTCTATAAAATAAAAATGTAAATAAAATATCAACATTGGGTTCATTACAAGGTCATCATCTAATAACTCCACCACTGCCAGCTAGGGTCACACATATTATTGTGTTCTGTATCAAACCAGTAATAACACTAACCTCCTGAAGACTTTGTTTAGCCAATTCTATAAAGAGATAAACAATACGGTCACGTGTCAGGACAGCAGCCACTATCATTCAGCATAACCAAGATACATTTTAGAGTTTAATGGAACCATATGATTATAACTGATCATGAATATTTGATAGAATTATAGCAACGATGTGTCTGGATTAGTTCATATTGTCATTAGTTACATAACTGCAGCTGTAACACAATCAACACAACTCACCTGCAGCAGGCTGTGTTTCACTGGAGGGAGCTGGAGGGCTGAATGTCTCTAGACCTGCAGACTGTGTTCAAACATACAGTTCATCCATACTGTTACACCACTGCATTAAGTCCTTCATTCTACTACATATAAGTTAGCACTGTACAAATACGCTTTATATAATTTGAGTAAGACATTCAATTAATTAGTAACAAGGTGTAACTAACATTTAACAATAATAATAACAACAATAATAAAGACGAAATAGCAGTTTATTATTAATGAAACAAAGACCACAAATAATGGGCTGAACGTACAGGCTCCAGAGAGGGGTGAGGTGTGGATGAGGGACCAGAGGTCTCTTCTCCATCAGCTCCACCTGGACGGTTATAGAGTAGTTAAAGTTAGCCTTACATTACAAACAAGACCTGTAGCTGCTGCTGCAGAGTAGCTAGCTAGCCACCAAAAGCGCTCTGCCGCGGGTTTCTGAAGCGTCTCAAGCGGTTCTGTACACTAGTGGCTGCTCTGTCTCGGTGCTTGGGGTCTAGTCTGTCCTTTGTGGCAAATGCATTGAGACGACCAAGCGATCAGAGAGAGTTAGCGACTTTCCACATGTGACTATGTCCGGATTTCAAAATAAAGGGTTAACACAGGGTATATACAAAGACTGCAGGGCCTACACAAAATCAAGCATTTTTAAATGTTTATAATTTTAGAGAATTAAAATCCTACATTACATTAAAATGACACATTGCTCTTTAAGTTCTGACAATGAGAAAAATGAAAATTCTAACTATACACTATACAGGATTTGTATTGTATCATTTTAGAGAATTTCAAAATTAGAGTCCCACATTTGTACATTGAAATTACTTTATGTCTGACACAAACAATATGCTCTATTTGGTCTGAACGTGGCAGATATATTTGACATCAGGAGAACTCTGACTATACACCTAGCCAAAATCAAGTATTTTACTGCATAATTTGAATCACAGCGATATCATTTGACTTGGGATGGAGTCAGTAGCCCTTACAAACTACTGGATATTAATAAATGATCAGTTACTCATTTACAAAGAGAAACATGTGGAATAAAAACTTACCATTTAACTCCATGTTCGGTTCCTGTGTTTTCTTTTTCTATAAAATAAAAATGTAAATAAAATATCAACATCAGGTTCATTACAAGGTCATCATCTAATAACTCCACTACTGCCAGATAGGGTCACACATATTATTGTGTTCTGTATCAAACCAGTTATAACACTTACCTTCAGAAATCCAGAAATCGATTCTATAAAGAGATAAACAATACAGTAACATGTCAGGACAGCAGTCACTATCATTCAGCATGACCCTGATACATGTTAGTTTAATTTAACATGATACATGTTAGTTGAATGTAACCATGATACATGTTAGAGTTGAATGTAACCCTTACCTCCCAGGACTATGATTGATATTATGAAACATATCCATCCTATTATTATGAACTGCTCCATATATTCTAATCATGTAGAATCAGTTGAACCAGTTCCTGGTTTCCACTCTGAATTAGCCTCTACACAGAAGAACATCTTGACAGACTGAATACATGTAGGGAGACGGCTGCCATTATCGTGGTCAAACAAGGACAGAAGTCTTTCTACCCTTTGTCCCTGCTCTGTGTTGTCATGACGACTCGCTGAGCTATGTTATAAACGCCACTGAGCTGACGTTATGCTGGCCACATCGCCCCAGCTATGAGAGTAGTGTCTTATATACATGGATAGCTCCATTCTATAATATAATATCTAGATGACGTTGTTCAGTAGGTCTGCCACTCTGGTCCCTCTGCTAGGTAGGCTCTGACTCTCTGGTACAATTAGATGAAAGGTTTTGAATCACAGCGATATCATTTGACTTGGTGTGAGTCAGTCACTTGCAAATCACTGGAAATTAATAAATGATCTGTTACGCATTTACAAAGTGAAACATGTGGAATAAGAACTTACCAAACATGTATTTCAGTGGTTTCCATTCCTATAAGATAAATAAAATATCAACAATGGGATCATTACAAGGTCATCATCTAATAACTCCACCACTGCCAATTAGGCAGTGATGGAGTATTACAAAGAAAGTATTACCAAAACTCCAGCTGCACCCAGGGTATCTGCAGGTTTCAGCAAGTCAAATTTAAGACTTTTTAAGACCTTTTTTAATACCACCTTGAATGAAATTTAAGACCTAAAGCAGGCGATGGTGGGGGGGATCCCGCTGTATTACAACCCAAGCATAGCATGTGTGTCACTCAATGAGACTCATTGAAGTTGACTTTTTGTCTGTTTATTGAACATAAAGTGATACTCAGTGCTCTCTGGTTCAAAAGCTGTACAAGTGCAGTTTAACGGCATGTTTCCGACCAAGTATCTAGCAAGAAAGAAGCCTCTCTACGTGTCCTTCCCGAAAAGTCCCGCTAGAAAAATAAATAAATAAATAGTCCTGCCCCGACAAATTTAAGACCTTGAGTTACAGTATTTAAGACCAGCATATGACATCTTTAACGAATTTAAGACTTTTTAAGGCCTTAAATTTAGAAACATGAATTTAAGACTTTTTAAGACTTTTTCAGGATGCGCGGACACCCTGGCTGCACCATCCCCACTGTTACGTTGCTATACAGGAAAATGTGATATTTTGCGCAACTGCGCTGCTCTGCATCTGTTTCCCTACAGGCTGGTTGTTCCCGCCGCGGCCGATGTGACATCGGCTGTAAAGGCACGCCCAGCCCAGACCTCAGACGGATTGGATTTTGATCCCGCACGCACGCATACTGTTTCCTCGTCGCCAGTCCCACGCGGTGCCACGTCGGCACCAAGCGTTCGTTGTGTGACTAAGTTTGTAATTGCAATTTGCTTTAAAACACCTTTTTCCCATGTGGGAACATTATTGGCGCTATTTTACTTTAAAATGAATGGTTGGCGATGGTTGTTTTCACGTTTTTAGATTAGGTTAGTGCAGAGTAGATAGAGGTCCCGGCTGACTCACATACCATTTTATTTCTGGTCGGGAGTAGGCCAGTTTGGGTCCCCCAGAGTTAGGGTTAGTTAGGGTTTTCTTTCTGTTTTGTTATCTTTTCTTTCGTTGATTTAATAACCGTCCCGCCATATGTACTAAGCAGTCTTTGAAAGTAAAACTGCTTTCCAACGCAAGCCCTGATCCAGCCTGTGTGTTACTCGGTCCGGGGTGTGACCAAAGTTGTTTCATAACACCCACACCCCGGATTATCAGATCATATCTCCTTGACACTGATTCCATCTTATAAACCAGTTGTCTGTAGAACCAAACCAGCTGTGAAGACAGTACAGGTATGGAGTGAGGAAGCTGTTACATCACTACAGGACTGCTTTGAGAGCACAGTATGGGAGGTATTTTCACAGGGAGCCAACTTGGAGGAGTACACCTCTAACGCATTGAGGGTCACTTTGAAAACAAGGACCCCAGGAGCATATGCAGAGGCATCAAAACTCTAACTGACTACAAATATAAGACCACACTGGTTAGCGAGGACAGGGACCTCCCAGACACCTTAAATCGCTTTTTCGCCCGCTTTGACAAGCAGCACAGTGGGGTGACAGTGGAGCGTCAGGTGACAGGGCCAGAGGAGGATCAGACACTCACTCTTCAGCACCACCAGGTGATGTCCCCCTTGAGAAGGATTGACACCAACAAGGCTACTGGCCCTGATGGGTGTCGGGCCGTATACTGAGGTCATGTACCGACCAGTTAGCAGGAGTTTCTACAGACATCTTCAACCTCTCTCTGCAACATGCTGAAGTTCCCACCTGCCTTAAGACCACTACCATCGTCCCTATCCGCAAAAAATCTGCCATTACCTGCCTCAATGACTAGTGCACAGTCGCCCCCACCCCAGTAATCATGAAGTGCTTTGAGCGGATGATACTGACACACATCAGAGACCACATCCCTGTGGACCTGGACAGCCACCAGTTTGCCTAAAAAGCAAACAGATCCACAGAGGACACTGTCTCCATCGCACTCCACACAGCCCTGTACCACCTGGAATACCCGAACACATATGTAAGGATGCTCTTTGTGGACTTCAGCTCTGCCTTCAACACCATAATCCCCCATAAACTGGTCCTCAAACTCATTAATCTTGGTCTCCCCACCTCACTCTGCTCATGGATCCTGGACTTCATTTCAAACAGACCGCAGAATGTCAGAGTAGGGGATCTGACATCCTCAACTATAACCTTGAACACCGGTGCGCCCCAGGGGTGTGTACTCAGCCCAGGCCCTCTACACCCTCTTCACCCATGACTGCGTACCCATCCATTCATTCAACACCATGATCAAATTTGCTGATGACCACGCAGACCCCACTTACCACCAATGGGGAAGAAGTGGAGAGGGTGGACTCTGTTAAGTTCCTGGGGACGTACATCACCAAGGACCTAACATGGGCTACTAACATCTCCAACCCAGAAGAGGCTCTTCTTTCTAGGGAAGCTCAAACAGGCTGGTTTATCCACACACCTGCTCATTCCCTTTTATAGGAGCACATTTGAGAGCATCCTCTGCCAGGGCTGCAGTGTGTGGTATGCAGGCTGCACAGCGGAGAGCAGGAGGGACTTGGCCAGGGTGGTTAGGTCAGCTAAAAGGATCATAGGAGCTGAGCTCCCAGACCTGGACTCTGTGTGTGGTGACCGCCTGAAGAGGAAGGCAAGGTCAATAAGCACAGATAGACTCACCCTGGACACACCTTGTTTGTCCCCCTACCATCAGGGAAGAGGTACCGCACACTGCGGGCCCGCACCACAAGAGCTGTAGCCTCCATCACCCCCTCAACCTTCTAACAAAGACCTAAGGACAACTCTCCTCCAGGAGCAGTAGTTTCCAACACCCACAACCCCGCCCGCCCCGCCCCTCCACACACACACACAACAGACTGGACTTGATGGGCTCAATATGTACAGGGTGTGTGTGTGTGTGTGTGTTTTATCCAAATATCACTATTTATATATTTTTTAAACACTTCTGTCATTTGGTCTTTGTCTTTGTGTCATTGTCTTGTGTCTTTTTGTATTTTGTGTAGTTTAGACATTTCAAGTCCCAACCTGTATTTCATTGTGTAGTACAATGACAATCAAACTCCTTGAACCTTCACACATATTATTGTGTTCTGTATCAAACAGAAATAACACTTACCTCATTATATTGATGAGCCAATCCTATATAGAGATAAAGAATATAGTAACCGTCAGGACAGCAGTCACTATCATTCAGCATAACCCTGATACATGTTAGTCTAATGTAACCATGATTCATGTTAGTTCAATCTAGCCACAATACATGTCAGTAGTTTAATGTTATCATGATACATGATAGAGTTTAATGTAAAGATATGCATCCTATTATTATGACCTGCTCCATATATTCTATCTAAGTTATCTGTTACTCATTTACAAAGTGAAACATGTGGAATAAGAACTTACCATGTAACTTCCTCTCCTGTTCCTGTGTTTTCTTTTTCTATAAAATAAAAATGTAAATAAAATATCAACATTGGGTTCATTACAAGGTCATCATCTAATAACTCCACCACTGCCAGCTAGGGTCACACATATTATTGTGTTCTGTATCAAACAGTAATAACACTTACCTTCTCGAGACGATAATACATGTCTATAGAGATAAACAATACAGTCACATGTCAGGACAGCAGTCACTATCATTAGTTAGTTTAATGTCACCATGATACTTACGTACTGCCCTTTATGCCTACTGACATGTAGGGCAGCAACAAAGGATCTCCCCTCCTGTCTGTTTTGGGTCACCATGATACATGTTATTTAAATCTATAGATTTAAATAACAGGTATCATGATTATAACCATGATACATAGTTTACATAGTTAGTTTAATCTAACCATGATACATGTTAGTTGAATAAGTTTAATTATGTAACCCTTACCTCCCAGGACTATGATTGATATTATTAAACGTATCTATCCTATTATTATGAACTGCTCCATATATTCTAATCATGTAGAATCAGTTGAACCAGTTCCTGGTTTCCACTCTGAATTAGCCTCTACACAGAAGAACATCTTGACAGACTGAATACGTGTAGGGAGACGGCTGCCATTATCGTGGTCAAACAAGGACAGAAGTCTTTCTACCCTTTGTCCCTGCTCTGTGTTGTCATGACGACTCAGTGAGCTACGTTATGAACGCCACTGAGCTGACGTTATGCTGGCCACATCGCCCCAGCTATGAGAGTAGTGTCTTATATACATGGATAGCTCCATTCTATAATCAAATATCTAGATGATGTTGTTCAGTAGGTCTGCCACTCTGGTCCCTCTGCTAGGTAGGCTCTGACTCTCTGGTACAATTAGATTAAATATTTTGAATCACAGCGATATCATTTGACTTGGTGTGAGTCAGTAACCCTTGCAAATCACTGGATATTAATAAATGATCTGTTACTTGTTTACAAAGTGAAGCATGTGGAATAAGAACTTACCGCGACACTTCTTCCACTGATCCAGTGTTTCCTTTTTCAATCAAATAAAAATGTGAATCAAATATGAACATTGGGTTCATTACAAGGTCATCATCAGTGGTGGATTAAGGTGGTCATTGGCCCCTAGGCTACTATTTGTGTGAGGCCCCCTTACTGATCACGCAGAAAAAAATCTATTTCGTGCCATGTGTAAAAGCGTGCTAGGAATATTACATGGCCCTCACACACACACTCGGGGAGCACTGGCACACACACACACATTGAGACGGCCTTCACTAAAACACCAATGATACAGAAACAAGTGTGAATTCCCAATAGCTGCTGCGACCACGTATTTCTGTTCACCGACTGACCGACAGAGAACTCCTTAATGAGGCTGGTGAAATCCAATTTGTGCAGAATATCTCTTTCAATGGACGGATCAGAAACGGGTGATTCAGTCTGTTTTGGCCCATTGTGACTTTATGAACCTGGTCACATGACATGGCCCACACATCTACCCAATCAGCTGCTTCACTTTTTAATGGTTCTTGTTATGGGCCAATAGGGGCCAAGTCTTTTTTTATTTCAAGTCAAATTGAAAATAGTGTGGCCAATCCAGGGCCCCTTGCACACCTGGGCCCCTAGGCTCAGCCGAGGCTAGCCTGTGTGTTAATCCACCTCTGGTCATCATCTAATAACTCCACCACTGCCAGCTAGGGCCACATATATTATTGTGTTCTGTATCAAACCAGTAATAATACTTACCGCCTCACGTATTAGATTAGCCAATTCTATAGAGATAAACAATACAGCAACATGTCAGGACAGCAGTCACTATCATTCAGCATAACCCTGATACATGTTAGTTGAATGTAACATGATACATGTTAGTTGAATGTAACCATGATACATGTTAGTTCAATGTAACCATGATTCATGTTAGAGTTTTATGTTATCATGATACACGTTAGTTTAATGTAACATGATACATCTTAGTTTATTGTATCTATTATACATGTTAATTTAATGTAATCATGAAACATGTTAGAGTTGAATGTAACCCTTACCTCCCAGGACTATGATTGATATTATGAAACGTATCCATCCTATTATTATGAACTGCTCCATATATTCTAATCACGTAGAATCAGTTGAATCAGTTCCTGGTTTCCACTCTGAATTAGCCTCTACACAGAAGAACATCTTGACAGACTGAATACGTGTAGGGAGACGGCCGCCATCATCGTGGTCAAACAAGGACAGAAGTCTTTCTATCCTTTGACCCTGCTCTATGTTGTCATGACGACTCAGTGAGCTACGTTAAACGCCACTGAGCTGACGTTATGCTGGCCACATCACCCCAGCTATGAGAGTAGTGTCTTATATACATGGATAGCTCCATTCTATAATCTAATATCTAGATGATGTTGTTCAGTAGGTCTGCCACTCTGGTCCCTCTGCTAGGTAGTCTCTGACTCTCTGGTACAATTAGATTAAATATTTTGAATCACAGCGATATTATTTGACTTGGTGTGAGTCAGTAACCCTTGAAAATCACTGGATATTAACAAATGATATGTTACTCATTAACACAGTAAAACATGTGGAATAAGAACTTACCAGTTAACTCCCTATCCAGTTCCAGTTTTTCCTTTTTCTATAAGATAAAAATGTAAATAAAATATCAACATTGGGTTCATTACAAGGTCATCATCTAATAACTAGTATAGAATTACCCAAGAAAGTATTACCAAAACTCCACAACAATGTCAACTTTCAAACCAGAGATAAAAACACACTGGACCAAGTATATACAAATATACAGAGGGCATATGAAGCTGCACCATCCTCACACCTCGGATTATCAGATCATATCTCCTTGACACTGATTCCATCTTATAAACCAGTTGTCTGTAGAACCAAACCAGCTGTGAAGACAGTACAGGTACGGAGTGAGGAAGCTGTTACATCACTACAGGACTGCTTTGAGAGCACAGTATGGGAGGTATTTTCACAGGGAGCCAACTTGGAGGAGTACACCTCTAACGTCCTGGACTACATTCAGTTTTGCACTGAGACAGTACTGCGCACCAGAACCATCAAGGTGTTCCCTAATCAGAAACCCTGGTTTGACGGTAATGTGAGGTTGCTGCTCAGGGCGTGAGATACTGGCTTCAGGTCAGGTGACATGCTGGCCTATAGAACTACCCGACAAGACCTAAAAAAGGGCATTAAAGAGGTCAAAGGCAAGTACAGACAGCGCATTGAGGGTCACTTTGAAAACAAGGACCCCAGGAGCATGTGGAGAGGCATCAAAACTCTAACTGACTACAAATATAAGACCACACTGGTTAGCGAGGACAGGGACCTCCCAGACACCCTAAACAGGTTTTTCGCCCGCTTTGACAAGCAGCACAGTGGGGTGACAGTGGAGCGTCAGGTGACAGGGCCAGAGGAGGACCAGACTCTCACTCTTCAGCACCACCAGGTGAGGTCCCCCTTGAGAAGGATTGACACCAACAAGGCTACTGGCCCTGATGGGTGTCGGGCCGTATACTGAGGCCATGTGCCGACCAGTTAGCAGGAGTTTCTACAGACATCTTCAACCTCTCCCTGCAACAAGCTGCAGTTCCCACCTGCCTTAAGACCACTACCATCGTCCCTATCCGCAAAAAATCTGGCATTACCTGCCTCAATGACTAGCGCCCAGTCGCCCTCACCCCAGTAATCATGAAGTGCTTTGAGCGGATGATACTGACGCACATCAGAGGGACTGCATCCCTGTGGACCTGGACAGCCACCAGTTTGCCGATAAAGCAAACAGATCCACTAAGGACGCTGTCTCCATCGCAATCCACACAGCCCTGTCCCACTTGGAGTACCCGAACACATATGTAAGGATGCTCTTTGTGGACTTCAGCTCTGCCTTCAACATCATAATCCCCCATAAACTGGTCCTCAAGCTCATTCATCTTGGTCTCCCCACCTCACTCTGCTCATGGATCCTGGACTTTGTTTCAAACAGACCGCAGAATGTCAGAGTAGGGGATCTGACATCCTCAACCATAACCTTGAACACCGGTGTGCCCCAGGGGTGTGTACTCAGCCCAGCCCTCTACACCCTCTTCACCCATGACTGCGTACCCATCCATTCATCAACACCATAATCAAATTTGCTGATGACTCTGCTGTGGTGGGGCTCATTAGTGACAACAACGAGTGCCATTATAGGCAGGAGGTCCAACAAATGGCAGAGTGGTGTGTGGATAACCAGCGCCGTCGTATAGGGGGGAAAGGTTATGACAATTATAAGGGCCCACAGCCCGCTAGGGCCCACACACAGCCCCCAGTAGCCTCTATGACAAAATGATTATGCATACACTGAACTAATATATATTCCTATGAATGAATCCGAATTAAAACAAAGCCACAAATCATACAATATTCTAATTTTAATAATTTCAATAATCCCCTTGGCCCCTTCTTTAAAAATGGGTTGGTCCACACCACGGTTCGTTCTTCCCAGGGACGTGCACAGGAGTTTTGAGGGGCAGGTGCCGAGGGGGGGGGGGGTTGGATCGCGGACGAGCGCTATTGTTAACGGGGGGTTGGATCGCGGACGAGCACTTTTGCGGGCGCGATTGTTGAAGAACACTCAGAGGGCACTTTCTAATACAAGGCAAAAAGGGCAGGGGCTCAAGCACCCCTAGGGCCCTATGTGTGCACGTGCCTGGTTTTTCCCATGGTTCTTCCTCATCGGAAGTGAGTGAGCGATGAGACTTACAGTGAACAAACAAGCCAATTTAAACTTTAATTGAGATTAGATGAGGCTTGTTGTTGTTTTTGATATTTGTTTTACAACAACGTATTCCATGTGCTCTTTGTTTCACTTGTACATTTAAGTTAAATGCTACATATATACCTGTGGACTATCTTGAGCCAGGACACTTTGTTTTTTGCATATCAGTGCTTGATTGTTAAATACAATAAAATACCCACACCTATTTGTTGAGTGGTTAATTTAAAATGTATTTGCAATCAGAGGTGTAATAACGTGTTGCAAATCAGGGAAATGAGAATAAGACAATTAATAATACATAATTTACATAATAATACTCTGACTTGTTAAGTCGTTAAATGTAAAAAAGGAAACAAATTGGGTGTATTACACCAGGCACCTTCAAGAACACTGAAAAACAAGAACATTTAAGGTGGCAATGAATGGGGTAGAGGGGCCCACACGATATTCTTTCAGGGGGCCCAGAATTCCTAGCAACTGCCCTGTGGATAACAACCTGGTCCTAAACACCACCAAAACAAATGAGATCCTTGTGGACTTTAGGAGGTCCAAGAGGACCACGCAGACCCCACTTACCACCAATGGGGAGGGAAGAAGTGGAGAGGGTGGACTCTGTTAAGTTCCTGGGGACGTACATCACCAAGGACCTAACATGGGCTACTAACATCTCCAACCTTATGAAGAGGGCGCAGAAGAGGCTCTTCTTTCTAGGGAAGCTCAAACAGGCTGGTTTATCCACACATCTGCTCATTAACTTTTAATAGGAGCACATTTGAGAGCATCCTCTGCCAGGGCTGCAGTGTGTGGTATGCAGGCTGCACAGCGGAGAGCAGGAGGGACTTGGCCAGGGTGGTTAGGTCAGCTAAAAGGATCATAGGAGCTGAGCTCCCAGACCTGGACTCTGTGTGTGGTGACCGGCATGGTCAATGAGCACAGATCAAACTCACCCTGGACACACCTTGTTTGTCCCCCTACCATCAGGGAAGAGGTACCGCACACTGCGGGCCCGCACCACAAGAGCTGTAGCCTCCATCACCCCCTCAACCTTCTGACAAAGACCTAAGGACAACTCTCCTCCAGGAGCAGGAGCTTCCAACACCCACAACCCCGCCCGCCCCGCCCCTCCACACACACACAACAGACTGGACTTGATGGGCACAATATGTACAGGGTGATGTGTGTGTGTGTGTGTGTGTGTGTGTGTGTGTGTGTGTGTGTGTGTGTGTGTGTACTATGAGTATTGTGCACTTTACTGTGGCCTCCACTGAAATCTTTATGCACTTTACAACTGCGGTTCATTTTTAATCTACATGTCACTATTCATGTCTTTTTTAACCACTTCTGTCATTTGCTCTTTGTCTTTGTGTCATTGTCTTATTGTATCTTTTTGTGTTTTGTGTCATTTAGACATTTAAACTCTAACTGTTGCTAGAGAGTTCTAACCTCTATTTTGTTGTATACTACAATGACAATTAAACTCCTTGAACCTTCACACATGTTATTGTGTTCTGTATCAAACCAGTAATAACACTTACCTCCTGAAGTAGAGCACGCAAGTCTATATAGAGATAAACAATACAGTAACATGTCAGGACAGCAGTCACTATCATTCAGTATAACCCTGATACATGTTAGTTTAATGTAACCATGAAACATGTTAGTTTAATGTAACCATGAAACATGTTAGTTTAATGTAACTATGACACATGTTAATTTAATGTAACCCTTACCTCCCAGGACTATGGTTGATATTATGAAAGATATGCATCCTATTATTATGAACTGCTCCATATATTCTATCTAAGTTATCTGTTACTCATTTACAAAGTGAAACATGTGAAATAAGAACTTACCATTTAACTTCCTCTCCTGTTCCGGTGTTTTCTTTTTCTATAAAATAAAAATGTAAATAAAATATCAACATTGGGTTCATTACAAGGTCATCATCTAATAACTCCACCACTGCCAGCTAGGGTCACACATATTATTGTGTTCTGTATCAAACTAGTAATAACACTTACCTTCAGAAGTCGATCAATCCATGCTATATAGAGATAAACAATACAGTAACATGTCAGGACAGCAGTCACTATCATTAGTTAGTTTAATGTCACCATGATACTTACATTTACATTATATAGATTTAAATAACATGTATCATGGTTATAACCATGATACATGTTAGTTTATTGTAACTATGATACATGTTAGTTTAATGTAACGTGATACATGTTAGTTGAATGTAACCCTTACCTCCCAGGACTATGATTGATATTATGAAACGTATCCATCCTATTATTATGAACTGCTCCATATATTCTAATCATGTAGAATCAGTTGAACCAGTTCCTGGTTTCCACTCTGAATTAGCCTTTACACAGAAGAACATCTTGACAGACTGAATACGTGTAGGGAGACGGCTGCCATTATCGTGGTCAAACAAGGACAGAAGTCTTTCTACCCTTTGTCCCTGCTCTGTGTTGACTCAGTGATCTACGTTATAAACGCCACTTAGCTGACGTTATGCTGGCCACATCGCCCCAGCTATGAGAGTAGTGTCTTATATACATGGATAGCTCCATTCTATAATCTAATATCTGGATGATGTTGTTCAGTAGGTCTGCCACTCTGGTCCCTCTGCTAGGTAGGCTCTGACTCTCTGGTACAATTAGATTGAATGTTTTTTCAATCACAGAGATATCATTTGACTTGGTGTGAGTCAGTAACCCTTGCGAATCACTGGGTATGAATAAATTATCTGTTACTCGTTTACAAAGGGAAACATGTGGAATAAGAACTTACTGTTACACTTGGTCCACTGGTCCATTGTTTCCTTTTTCAATAAAATAAAAATGTGAATCAAATATGAACATTGGGTTCATTACAAGGTCATCATCAGTGGTGGATTAAGGTGGTCATTGGCCCCTAGGCTACTATTTGTGTGAGGCCCCCTTACTGATCACACAGAAAAAACAAATCAATTTAGTGCAATGTATAAAAGCGTGCTAGGAATATTACATGGCCCTTACACACACAATCGTGGAGCACTGGCACACACACACACATTGAGACGGCCTTCACTAAAACACCAATGATACAGAAACAAGTGTGAATTCCCCATAGCTGCTGCGACCACGTATTTCTGTGGACCGACCGACAGAGAACTCCTTAATGAGGCTGGTGAAATCTAATTTACGCAGAATATCTCTTTCAATGGACGGATCAGAGACGGGTGATTGTCTGTTTTGGCCCATCGTGGATCTCAGTCTATCTTCAACTGGTGCCAATTTTGAAAAAGAGCGCTCCCCGCTGGCATTGGTCACAGGCAAAGTCATAAATAGTCTGAGTGCTATATCCACCAATGGAAACACTGCTTTTCGCTATTTCTCTTTTCAGACATTCTGCCTCTTTGCTGTCCAGCAGACGTGACGTATTCCTTTACAACCAAACTGACTTTATGAACCTGGTCACATGACATGGTCCACACATCTACCCAATCAGCTGCTTCACTTTTTAATGGTTCTTGTTATGGGCCAATAGGGGTCAAGTCTTTTTTTATTTCAAGTCAAATTGAAAATAGTCTGGCCAACCCAGGGCCCCTTACACACCTGGGCCCCTAGGCTCAGCCGAGGCTAGCCTGTGTGTTAATCCACCTCTGGTCATCATCTAATAACTCCACCACTGCCAGCTAGGGCCACACATATTATTGTGTTCTGTATCAAACCAGTAATAATACTTACCATCTCACGTATTCGTTTATCCAATTCTATAGAGATAAACAATACAGCAACATGTCAGGACAGCAGTCACTATCATTCAGCAAAATTTGACTTGGTGTGAGTCAGTAACCCTTGCAAATCACTGGATAATAACGAATGATATGTGACTCATTAACACAGTAAAACCTGTGGAATTATAGCTGCTGCGCAGCAATGGGTCGGGTCCGGGCTAATTTTGGCAAATTCTGAGCAACAAACAGGAGAATAGGAAGACAGGACAGTTGACCTTAAAATGTTCAATTTGCACCAGTTGAGGATTGAACCCACAACCTCTGGAACCAAAGACCATTGTCTATCGCACTGAGCTAATTGGCAAGTGGCATTTCAACAGTGGCTTCACAAATTGAGTGACAGCTGTTGTAAAGGCAAATTTAAAAAATGGTCAAAATTTCAGAAATGATAAGTGTTTTGCTTCATAAGAGAAAATATGATGTTTAAAGATTCCACTCTCACATTGGCTGCAGTTGTTCCCATGAGAGCAGAATTCAAAATGTTCTAAAAAATTCAGTTTTTGAGATAAAATTCTGATATTTGCCAAACTTCATCAACCATGACTCCAGAATATTCTCAATTTTTTTCAGGAAGATTGAAAATGTATTTATCAAGAATTTGATGGTATACGTTTACAGTACTGTTTACAGTCATACGTTTTCATGCACTGTAGGATCAATTTTTGCTTAATCAAAAATCCGAGAAACAAGTTTTGTTGAGGACGGTCTGGAGATGCTCTGTACCAAGTTTGGTGACAATTGAGCAAAAATTGTGGGAGGAGATACATTTTAAAAGTTTTACAGTTATTGAAAAAAACAGAGTGATGGACTTCATAATTTGTAATGAGTTTAAGTGGACAAAAGTTTCAGCAGTATTGAGGCTACATTGTGGTGAAGTTTCAACACTGTAGCATCTACCGTTGGTTTGGTAGGAATTTTTTAAGTTTTTTAATTTAAACGCTTATTGTGCCCCCCCTAGGAGGGGGGGGCACATGTCCTTGGAGTTGAGTGAATCTGGCATGGGACTGGACCTTTGTGCAAAGTTTGGTGAGTTTTCACCCATGGGAAGTATGACTTCCTTGGAAGAAGAAGAAGAAGAAGAAGAAGAAAGAATTCCTAGGAATACAATAGGTTCCCGGCAGCTTAGCTGCCCGGACCCTAATAAGAACTTACCAGTTAACTCCCTATCCAGTTCCAGTTTTTCCTTTTTCTATAAGATAAAAATGTAAATAAAATATCAACATTGGGTTCATTACAAGGTCATCATCTAATAACTAGTATAGAATTACCCAAGAAAGTATTACCAAAACTCCACAACAATGTCAACTTTCAAACCAGAGATAAAAACACACTGGACCAAGTATATACAAATATACAGAGGGCATATGAAGCTGCACAATCCCCACACCTCGGATTATCAGATCATATCTCCTTGACACGGATTCCATCTTATAAACCAGTTGTCTGTAGAACCAAACCAGCTGTGAAGACAGTACAGGTATGGAGTGAGGAAGCTGTTACATCACTACAGGACTGCTTTGAGAGCACAGTATGGGAGGTATTTTCACAGGGAGCCAACTTGGAGGAGTACACCTCTAACGTCCTGGACTACATTCAGTTTTGCACCGAGACAGAACTGCGCACCAGAACCATCAAGGTGTTCCCTAATCACAAACCCTGGTTTGACGGTAATGTGAGGTTGCTGCTCAGGGCGAGAGATACTGCCTTCAGGTCGGGTGACATGCTGGCCTATAGAACCGCCCGACAAGACCTAAAAAAGGGCATTAAAGAGGCCAAAGGCAAGTACAGACAGAGCATTGAGGGTCACTTTGAAAACCAGGACCCCAGGAGCATGTGGAGAGGCATCAAAACTCTAACTGACTACAAATATAAGACCACACTGGTTTGCGAGGACAGGGACCTCCCAGACACCCTAAACCACTTTCTCGCCCGCTTTGACAAGCAGCACAGTGGGGTGACAGTGGAGCGTCAGGTGACAGGGCCAGAGGAGGAGCAGACCATCACTCTTCAGCACCACCAGGTGAGGTCCCCCTTGAGAAGGATTGACACCAACAAGGCTACTGGCCCTGATGGGTGTCGGGCCGTATACTGAGGTCATGTGCCGACCAGTTAGCAGGAGTTTCTACAGACATCTTCAACCTCTCTCTGCAACAAGCTGCAGTTCCCACCTGCCTTAAGACCACTACCATCGTCCCTATCCGCAAAAGATCTGGCATTACCTGCCTCAATGACTAGCGCCCAGTCGCCCTCACCCCAGTAATCATGAAGTGCTTTGAGCGGATGATACTGACGCACATCAGAGACCGCATCCCTCTGGACCTGGACAGCCACCAGTTTGCCTAAAAAGCAAACAGATCCACAGAGGACGCTGTCTCCATCGCACTCCACACAGCCCTGTACCACCTGGAGTACCTGAACACATATGTAAGGATGCTCTTTGTGGACTTCAGCTCTGCCTTCAACACCATAATCCCCCATAAACTGGTCCTCAAACTCATTAATCTTGGTCTCCCCACCTCACTCTGCTCATGGATCCTGGACTTTGTTTCAAACAGACTGCAGAATGTCAGAGTAGGGGATCTGACATCCTCAACCATAACCTTGAACACCGGTGCGCCCCAGGGGTGTGTACTCAGCCCAGCCCTCTACACCCTCTTCACCCATGACTGCGTACCCATCCATTCATCCAACACCATAATCAAATCCGCTGTGGTGGGGCTCATTAGAGACAACACCAAGTGCCATTATAGGCAGGAGGTCCAACACATGGCAGAGTGGTGTGTGGATAACAACCTGGTCCTAAACACCACCAAAACAAATGAGATCCTTGTGGACTTTAGGAGGTCCAAGAGGACCACGCAGACCCCACTTACCACCAATGGGGAAGAAGTGGAGAGGGTGGACTCTGTTAAGTTCCTGGGGACGTACATCACCAAGGACCTAACATGGGCTACTAACATCTCCAACCTTGTGAAGAGGGCCCAGAAGAGGCTCTTCTTTCTAGGGAAGCTGAAACAGGCTGGTTTATCCACACACCTGCTCATTCACTTTTATAGGAGCACATTTGAGAGCATCCTCTGCCAGGGCTGCAGTGTGTGGTATGCAGGCTGCACAGCGGAGAGCAGGAGGGACTTGGCCAGGGTGGTTAGGTCAGCTAAAAGGATCATAGGAGCTGAGCTCCCAGACCTGGACTCTGTGTGTGGTGACCGCCTGAAGAGGAAGGCAAGGTCAATAAGCACAGATCAAACTCACCCTGTACACACCTTGTTTGTCCCCCTACCATCAGGGAAGAGGTACTGCACACTGCGGGCCCGCACCACAAGAGCTGTAGCCTCCATCACCCCCTCAACCTTCTAACAAAGACCTAAGGACAACTCTCCTCCAGGAGCAGTAGCTTCCAACACCCACAACCCCGCCCGCCCCGCCCCTCCACACACACACACAACAGACTGGACTTGATGGGCACAATATGTACAGGGTGATGTTTGTGTGTGTGTGTGTGTGTGTGTGTGTGTGTGTATGTGTGTACTATGAGTATTGTGCACTTTACTGTGGCCTCCACTGAAATCTTTATGCACTTTACAACTGCGGTTCATTTTTAATCTACATGTCACTATTCATATCTTTTTTAACCACTTCTGTCATTTGGTCTTTGTCTTTGTGTCATTGTCTTATTGTGTCTTTTTGTGTTTTGTGTCATTTTGACATTTAAACTCTAACTGTTGCTAAAGAGTTCTAACCTGTATTTCGTTGTGTACTACAATGACAATTAAACTCCTTGAACCTTCACACATGTTATTGTGTTCTGTATCAAAGAGTAATAACACTTACCTCCTGAAGTAGATCATCCAAGTCTATATAGACATAAACAATACAGTAACATGTCAGGACAGCAGTCACTATCATTCAGTATAACCCTGATACATGTTAGTTTAATGTAACCATGATACATGTTAGTTTAATGTAACTATGACACATGTTAGTTTAATGTAACCCTTACCTCCCAGGACTATGATTGATATTATGAAAGATATGCATCCTATAATTATGAACTGCTCCATATATTCTATCTAAGTTATCTGTTACTCATTTACAAAGTGAAACATGTGGAATAAGAACTTACCCTTTAACCTCCTCTGCTGTTCCGGTGTTTTCTTTTTCTATAAAATAAAAATGTAAATAAAATATCAACATTGGGTTCATTACAAGGTCATCATCTAATAACTCCACCACTGCCAGCTAGGGTCACACATATTATTGTGTTCTGTATCAAACCAGTTATAACACTTACCTTCAGAAGTCGATCAATCGATGCTATATAGAGATAAACAATACAGTAACACGTCAGAACAGCAGTCACTATCATTAGTTAGTTTAATGTCACCATGATACTTACATTTACATTATATAGATTTAAATAACATGTATCATGGTTATAACCATGATACATGTTAGTTTATTGTAACTATGATACATGTTAGTTTAATGTAACATGATACATGTTAGTTGAATGTAACCATGATACATGTTAGTTTAATGTAACCCTTACCTCCCAGGACTATGATTGATATTATGAAACATATCCATGCTATTATTATGAACTGCTCCATATATTCTAATCATGTAGAATCAGTTGAACCAGTTCCTGGTTTCCACTCTGAATTAGCCTCTACACAGAAGAATATCTTGACAGACTGAATACGTGTAGGGAGACGGCTGCCATTATCGTGGTCAAACAAGGACACAAGTCTTTCTACCCTTTGTCCCTGCTCTGTGTTGTCATGACGACTCAGTGAGCTACATTATAAACGCCACTGATCTGACGTTATGCTGGCCACATCGCCCCAGCTATGAGAGTAGTGTCTTATATACATGGATAGCTCCATTCTATAATCTAATATCTAGATGATGTTGTTCAGTAGGTCTGCCACTCTGGTCCCTCTGCTAGGTAGGCTCTGACTCTCTGGTACAATTAGATTGAATGTTTTTTCAATCACAGAGATATCATTTGACTTGGTGTGAGTCAGTAACCCTCGAGAATCACTGGATATTAATAAATTATCTGTTACTCGTTTACAAAGGGAAACATGTGGAATAAGAACTTACTGTTACACTTCGTCCACTGGTCCATTGTTTCCTTTTGAAAAAAAAAAAAAAAGTGAATCCAATATGAACATTGGGTTCATTACAAGGTCATCATCAGTGGTGGATTAAGGTGGTCATTGGCCCCTAGGCTACTATTTGTGTGAGGCCCCTTTACTGATCACGCAGAAAAAAAAAAAATTTGTGCCATGTGTAAAAGCGTGCTAGGAATATTACATGGCCCTCACACACACACTCGGGGAGCACTGGCACACACACACACATTGAGACGGCCTTCACTAAAACACCAATGATACAGAAACAAGTGTGAATTCCCCATAGCTGCTGCGACCACGTATTTCTGTGGACCGACCGACCGACAGAGAACTCCTTAATGAGGCTGGTGAAATACAATCTCTTTCAAGGGACGGATCAGAGACGGGTGATTCAGTCTGTTTTGGCCCATCATGGATCTCAGTCTATCTTTAACTAGCGCCAATTTTGAAAAAGAGCGCTCCCCGCTGGCATTGGTCACAGGCAAAGTCATAAATAGTCAGAGTGCTATATCGACCAATGGAAACACTGCTTTTCTCTTTCAGACATTCTGCCTCTTTGCTGTCCAGCAGACGTGACGTATTCCTTTACAACCAAACTGACTTTATGAACCTGGTCACATGACATGGCCCACACATCTACCCAATCAGCTGCTTCACTTTTTAATGGTTCTTGTTATGGGCCAATAGGGGTCAAGTCTTTTTTTATTTCAAGTAAAATTGAAAATAGTCTGGCCAACCCAGGGCCCCTTGCACACCTGGGCCCCTAGGCTCAGCCGAGGCTAGCCTGTGTGTTAATCCACCTCTGGTCATCATCTAATAACTCCACCACTGCCAACTAGGGCCACACATATTATTGTGTTCTGTTACAAACCAGTAATAATACTTACCATCACAGGTAATAGATTAGCCAATTCTATAGAGATAAACAATACAGCAACATGTCAGGACAGCAGTCACTATCATTCAGCATAACAAAGATACATGTTAGTTTAATGTAACATGATACATGTTAGTTTAATGTAACATGATACATGTTAGTTTAATGTAACCCTTACCTCCCAGGACTATGATTGATATTATGAAACATATCCATCCTATTATTATGAACTGCTCCATACATTCTAATCATGTAGAATCAGTTGAACCAGTTCCTGGTTTCCACTCTGAATCAGCCTCTACACAGAAGAACATCTTGACAGACTGAATACGTGTAGGGAGACTGCCGCCATTATCGTGGTCAAACAAGGACAGAAGTCTTTCTACCCTTTGTCCCTGCTCTGTGTTGTCATGACGACTCAGTGAGCTACGTTATAAACACCACTGAGCTGACGTTATGCTGGCCACATCACCCCAGCTATGAGAGTAGTGTCTTATATACATGGATAGCTCCATTCTATAATCTAATATCTAGATGATGTTGTTCAGTAGGTCTGCCACTCTGGTCCCTCTGCTAGGTAGGCTCTGACTCTCTGGTACAATTAGATGAAATGTTTTGAATCACAGCGATATCATTTGACTTGGTGTGAGTCAGTAACCCTTGCGAATCACTGGATAATAATAAATTATCTGTTACACATGAACACAGTGAAACATGTGGAATAAGAACTTACCAGTTAACTCCTTATCCAGTTCCAGTTTTTCCTTTCTCTATAAGATAAAAATTTAAACAAAATGTCAACATTGGGTTCATTACAAGGTCATCATCTAATAACTCCACCACTGCCAGCTAGGGTCACACATATTATTGTGTTCTGTATCAAACCAGTAATAACACTTACCTCCAGATGTCTTCTATAAACCAATGCTATAAGGTGATAAACAACACATGTCAGGACAGCAGTCACTATCATTCAGCATAACCCTGATGCATGTTAGTTGAATGTAACATGATACATGTTAGTTTAATGTAACATTATACATGTTAGTTTAATGTAACCATGATACATGTTAGTTTAATGTAACCATGATGCATGTTAGTTTAATGTAACCATGATACATGTTAGTTTAATGTAACATGATACATGTTAGTTTAATGTAACCATGATACATATTAAAGTGTAATGCAACCCTTACCTACTATGATTGATATAATGAAAAGTATGCATCCTATTATTATGAACGCAATTGCCATATATGTAATACATGTAGAATCAGTTGAACCAGTTCCTGGTTTTATCTGCACCCCAGAATCACATCTGAAACCAGAAGGACAAAACCACGTTTAGTTCAGCGTAGCAGACTGGGTGTTGGACTCCAGGTTTAAAAGGTATTGGGTTCGATAATGAACTCCACTTTAGGGCTGCAACAACGAATCGATAAAAATCGATAAAAATCGACAATGAATTTAGTCATTGATTCGTTGAGTAGAGCAATTATTAATACTCGTAGGCGCAGAACTGTTTACAGAAGCCGACGCCGACAGGTCCGTGCTTCATGCGCGCCCACAGCGAGCCTTCTGCTCTATAGTGTGAGCGACCACAGTGAGCCTTCAGCTCTATAGTGTGAGCGACCACAGCGAGCCTTCAGCGCTAGACCACTGCTTGTATTTTGGACATGAAACACGGCGGAGGCGGAGAAAACGGTTCGACCGAAATCTTCCAAAGTGTGGGAGCAATTTACAATACATGAAGTTAAAAAGTGTGTTAGTTACAATCTTTGCAAAAGCGAAATGGAGTGGCACGGAAGCACCACGGTGATGTCATCCGTGACGGGAAGGGGGCTCGACAGCAGGGTTAAGTCAATTCAAGATCTCACATTTATTCAGTTTTCAAGTAAGGACATGCAACAACAGTATCTCCTGTTTCTCGTTTGGTGTTTTAATTTATTCGTTATCCAGCTTTACAAGCATGAAAAGTTTATTAAACTGACGTAAGCTGGTTAATTGTGTGTGTGTGTGTGTGTGTGTGTGTGTGTGTGTGTGTGTGTGTGTGTGTGTGTGTGTGTGTGTGTGTGTGTGTGTTACTTCATCGATTCATCGAAAAAATATTCAACCGATTAATCCGATTATTAAAAATCGGATTAATCGATTATTAAAACCGATAATTTACAGCCCTACTCCACTTACATCGTGTGGGGTTGGCATGACGATGTGGCATCTGAGAATGTGTCTTTATCTGCTGAGTCACTACAGAAGAATCCATCCAGGGGCTCACACTCAACATCTGATGTTGGAGTACACAACTTCTTCACCTTCAGACCGAGAACTGTCAATCACAAGAGTTACAACCTGAGACAACCTGAGAGTACACAACTTCTGATATAAACATGAACAACACAACTTCTGATATAAACATGAACAACACAACTTCTGATATAAACATGAATAACACAACTTCTGATATAACGTGGACAACACAACTTCTGATATAAACATGAATAACACAACTTCTGATATAAACATGAACAACACAACTTCTGATATAAACATGAACAACACAACTTCTGATATAAACATGAACAACACAACTTCTGATATAAACATGAACAACACAACTTCTGATATAAACATGAACAACACAACTTCTGATATAAACATGAATAACACAACTTCTGATATAACGTGGACAACACAACGTTCTCATCAACACAACATATGGGGGTTGCATGGGGGGCGTTTCTATTTAATAATATAGATGTACCTGTGCCACACTTTGTACAGGCAGAGCATTGCTTCTGTCCGCTAAAGCCTTCTTTGAAAGTACCATCGGGGCACTTTGAGCACAATGTAATGGTTGTCGCTGTGCAATCCCGATGAACCTTATATCCTGTTGGAAAGAACGTTTAAAATATGTTGTTTTCCAATGGATTTGTTTGAAGAAATCATACAGAACTATTTTGGACAACAGCTTGACAACAGCTGGGTTAATGGACTCTTACCACCAGGACATGCAAGGCAGCAGAACTGTCCCGCTCTGTATTCATCCGCGCGACACCATAGTGATGCAGAACTAGCAACGCCATAAGTATTAAAAACTGAACATATTAGGAACATGATTTGTAAGAACATGGTGGTCTAACGTTTTTGGCAGATACTTCTTCTGTGTGTCAGTGCAAGTCTTGTTTTTCAGCCAAGGCCAAATAAGGTTGATTGTTATGTCCTCCTTTGTATATTCTATATACATGGGCCACACACGCTATACTTTGGCTGCCAAATCTTCATTGCCATGCAGCTACAGATTTATCTTGAAGTTCAGAAACATCTGGAGAGATAATAAAAATAATCAGGGTTAATACATGTAATAACTTGTATCTTTAACACTTTTCTCTAAACCAAAATAATATGAAGTTTGAAAACATTAGAGCTGTTAAACAAAGAGTTGTTAACCTTGTATGTCTGCATTAACTGTGATCTAATGCTTATCATTTTTCTGTGACAAATACATTTGTGAGTGTTAAAAGTGTGTCACAAATATAATGTACCACTTTTATGTTCATTGGGCTACATCATTTTCTAGACTGATTTGGTCTTTGGATCCTATGTTTAATACAGGATTTCTTTGGGTGGAACACTTCACCTTACTCATCCAATACTAAACCTCAAACACAGTCATCTGGCTGCTGAAGATCTAAGGGGCTAATCACCAGCCTGGAGGCCTGCGTGTAAGCCTGGACACAATGAGCAGGCACCAGGCCTACAGGAGGTCTTCACCTGGAGTTATGGCACTATTGATTATTCATCAGCTGAGACACAGGGTCTCTTCTGATGTTCCTAGGAGCCAGAATGTTTGTTGAAAACATCCTATTTTATAAAAACCACCCTGAAGGTCTTCGTTGTTTCTCTGTGAGCGAACTAAGTGAAAGCGAAAGTAAGGCTGGGTTGCACCAACATGGATTAAACTAATCCTGGTTTAGGGTTAATCTAGGGTTAGTAAATCTAGGTTTAAACTGGTTCATAATTAATCAGAGACGCGTTGCACATCTTATTTTTAACCCTGGATTAGTTAAACTAGTTTAAGGATTAAAGGATTAAAAGGATTAAAATAGGATTAGTTTGTTTTCAGTGTCTGCGATGATGGATTCTGGCAAAATGTGAACAAATTCACAATGTATGCTTGATAAAGATGGACCACAATTTATTCACCAGTTCTCTTGTGAATAAATTATTAACTTGTTGTTGTCTTTATTTACAGAGTCTATATTTACCAAGTCTATATTTACAGAGGGGAGAAAATGAGTGGCCCCTGCCCAAGTGGCACAGCCCAGGTCGGCCTTGAACTACAATGCAAAGGCAAAGAAGGACGCGGCAGGAGAGAGGAGGCGGATGTTTCAAACTGGTGGAGGACCACCAATGATTACGGACCCTCTAGCTGGGTTGCCCCAACATGGTAGCTCAGGTCAAAGAAAATCAAAACTCTAATTTTCCTGCGATGAACTCTTTCCTCTAACCCCATTCAGCGAAGATATACAGCCATGTTGTCAAGAAAACTGTGATAAACCTAACATAAACCTCCTCCAGAGGTGGTTTAAATATAACCGTTAAACCAGGTTAAGAATAGGTTTAAAATTACTGGCGCAACAGATTTAAATTTAATCTCAGTTTAAATGGAGTTTAAACTGAGATTACCAAAGGGTTAAATATAACCAGGATTAATATTAAACTAGGTTTAAAGTTTGCTGCAACACGGTTAACAGTTAAACCTTGATTTAATCCAGTTTAAGATTTTTTTTTGGATATGGATTAAGATGTTTTTAATCCATATTGGTGCAACCCAGCCTAAGAATGGCACCATGAACATATCACTCTTTTTATGCAGTTATAGTTTTAAAAATGACCTGAACCTTTAAAAAGTGTAAACGACCTGAATACAATGACGAGGATATCAGTTTTGACATAGACAGCGTTTATATTACCTTACTCTAATTGAGAGCGTCGAAACATTTCAAGTACTCGTCGAATGGTCGAATCACACGCCTTGTCAGCAGCAACAACAAAACCCAGGAGGAGACTCATGAATATTCATGAGGTGTCGACGCTGCAACGCTTTTTCATTGGTCGGATTTGAATGCGAGTAATTACAAGCTGTCAAATCACTACCTGTTTAATTCATTTATTCATTCAATGACCAATCCATTATTGTAAGCTGGTGGATATTTGGCCACCATTGAACCTTGAAATAGCTGCTACACATGCTCGTTATTAAATTAAAATATTACTTAAGAGAATGCATTTCAGATGCATCATCTTATATCCGTGGAGCATGCCCTATTAGACTGGGTAGCCCCACCCCCATCTGCCGGCGATTGGAATTCGCCCTGCACATGGTGCAATCTACAATTGGACTTGGTCTGGCAATGGCCAGGCTAATGCCCTATCGATTCAACTGATCCTGGAGAAACGCCACAATGTCGAGCAGACCATGATGGGCGTTCTGTCCTGAGCAAAGTTGACAAACCAATAACAATACCATCAATATTACTGATGGACGTTTGTATCTCCCACTGTCTCAAACATAAACCAGAATAAAACTGGACTCAACAGGTGGGACTCTATGATTTAGATCTCTCAAGTGAATGACAGTTTGTCGTTTTGAGGATTGTGAGGTATCTCATTATTTCAGAAAAATAAGAGCAGATAATTTTTACATGAACATTTCTTTAATTCATAAAAAAGGAGCATCATCTTTTCCAACATTTTTTAGAATTACGACATAATTATGTCGTTAATTCAGAAACACAAGAGCAGAATTTATTTTCTTTAGTGAATGCATTGATTATGCTTCCGTACGACTCGATTCACGTGTCATATCGTAGGGTTACTTAACGTAATCCCTGGTTCTTTGATAACAGAGTGAGGCGTTTCACTATGGGAATCGCCTTGGCGTGACAGCTATGGAACTATGGAAGCTCCAATGACACAACGAGACAGACAGGTCACGCTGTGCTGGGGCCCCGCCCCCTCATCTTACTACAGCCGACCGGCCCCTCTCAACTCATTCTAGACCGGTTTCTTCCCGTGTCTATGCGAAGAGGGACGTGATGGTGAAACACCTCACTCTGTTATCAAGAACCAGGGATTACGTTAAGTAACCCTACGTTCTTTTTCTAACTTTGTTCGGTGTTTCACTATGGGAGATATAGACCACTCCCGGATTGCATAAGTCTCCCGAAGCCCTAAACAAGTTAAAGCCCGGCAGTGCTATGCAGACCCTGGTCCGTTCGCCTCTAGCAGCGCCTGTGCTACAGATGGCCCCGAGACATCCAGCCTGTAAAACCTGTGACATATTTTAGCTGTAATATTCTCACATAGCCACACGGAGCAGCACCGAGCACATAGTTGAGAGGTAATATACTCTCACATAACCACAGAGGGCAGCACTGAGTACATTTAACAATTAAAAGGTAATACTCTCACATAACCACAGAGGGCAGCACTAAGCACATTTAACAAAGTTGCAACATTTACACATAGGGGGCAACAACGGACACACAGATGAAGTGAGCACGTTTTTAGCGAGGTAGAAGAAGTCTACCTTCACCTGTTTATAAAAGCAACAGCATTGCGGTAGCCAGGCAAAATCTCTTGGGCGGCGTATCGTAGATATAATGGTGTGTTCACACCGCACTTTGTCCCATTTCGCCTATTCGCGCGAATAGGCGAATGTTGCCGCGCGACAAATCATAATCTGTCGCTGTGCATTTTTGTGTGCATTCGCGGGGCGAATTTTTTTTTTGCCTGGCAACATCATGCCAATTCATTCTCATCAACCATGGCCGAGATGTGTGTCTGTACCTGTTGTGGAAGAGGGAGAGCCCGTCGTTTATGGGTTAATAATATAATCCGGAGGCGCACACCGCTTTGTGCCGTGATATTATATATATCGTATATATTATATGATATAGATATTTATATATTATATGTAGATATAGAGCGGGAGTCGCAAACGGCAACAATCACTTTCTCCTCCAAGCTGCGGTTCACTGAACGGTTGAACGGTGATTGGCTGTTTTACGTTACTTCACCCAGGGAGTGAACTGATTGGCTGTTACGTGACGTCACCCAGGGAGTGAACGCTGATTGGCTGTTTTACGTTACTTCACCCACGTTACCCACAGGGAGTGAACGCTGATTGGCTGTTTCAACGCGAATGCCGCGAAGAAGTTGAAATATTTTAACTTTATTCGCGCGAATCCACGTGAACGCGCTCGCCGCTCACGTGGAAAAATTTCACGCTGTCAATCAAATCTTGTCGCGCGTATCGGCGAAAAAAAAATTCGCCCGATTCACGTCTCCACGTTCACTTAACATTGAAATGTGTCGCGGGGCGAAGTGCGGTGTGAACACACAGTAAAGCTTAGAGACGTTCCGCGCGTTATATACCATTCCTCTCCTTTTGTTTCATAGACGATAGACAATAGACCAAAACCTTTACCAAATAAAGTGAGTTAAAAGCGATCCTGTCTCGGCGGCCTTTCCTGGATTAAAAATAACATAACAATGCCAACTAGCAACCAGAATCTGCCTCTTCTGACATCACAAGCCTAATAACATGTTGAATGCTGGAGAGGGTGGAAATGTTGTAAAGCAATAGGCACACGGTGAGTGAACTGCTCGATAGAAGGCTTGTGGGCTTGTCACTCACACATGCCAGAACTTTGTCTGAAAGTCCCCACTCAGAAGCAATTCTTAGTAGCTGCTGAGCTAGGTTAGGTGCTGTATGCTTCTGTGAACTGAAAGCAGTCCAGTTAATGTGAGGAGAGTTGAAATCAATCCACATACTGGCAGGTGACCACCAGGTGTGGTGTGATTAGCTGTTACAAGCCAGTTTGGAAATCTGCCCCTTATGACAGGTGGGCATGTCCATCTAGATGTGTGACGGATAGATGAGCAACGTTTGCTACAGTCCACTGGGTAGGCTGGTAGACTGGTCTATCCAGCACACATCTAGGTGGACACGCCCACTTGTGATGTCAGAAGAGGCAGATTTTCAAAACGGCTTGTCACGGCTAATCACACTCACACCTTAAGGACCTGTCTCTGTAGTACAGAGACAGGTCCTTAAGGGCCGGGTAGGGGTTAGACAGTACAGAGACAGGTCATTAAGGAGCAGGTAGGGGTTAGACAGTACAGAGACAGGTCATTAAGGAGCAGGTAGGGGTTAGACAGTACAGAGACAGGTCATTAAGGAGCAGGTAGGGGTTAGAGTCTAACCCCTACTCGCCCCTTAATGACCTGTCTCTGTACTGTCTAACCGTTAGACAGTACAGAGACAGGTCATTAAGGGGCGAGTAGGGGTTAGACAGCCGAGATAGCCTGATAGCCGGAGAGACCAGCCGGAAACCTTAAGCGGACGGCGCGGGAAGGAGAAGGAGATCCCAGGCGGACAGCCCGGGAAGGAGCAGGAGATCCCGGGCGCTGGATCAGGAAGGAGCAGGAGACCCCAGGTGGACGGCCCGGGCGCTGGACGCTAGAAAGACCACCAGACATGCAGAGCCGCTCTGGAGGATGACTCGGGGGCCGGAAGGTGAAACAGTGGTATCACCTCTCAGGGACATAAACCCTTTTCTATACATGAGTATCATGACCATTTACCATGAATTGCATTGCTAATGTATTATATTAACCTATTGGTTTGCTAAGGGATAGACTAGATTGTAAATTTACCACAGTAAGAAAAGAATAAACAAGTTTGCCAATAACATTGGTATAAATCTAATATGGAATATTACATTGATCTTCTTTGTCATTAGCGCCATTAGTTCAGCAGGGCCGTAGTAGTAAGTTTTCATCTACTGTTTCATACACGTACTGCAGTGTAAAACGTCTTCATTTACAGATTTAAGATTTAACATCAAGAATTTATAATAATTCACCACTTAATTCATGCTTATGTATCTTACCAACCTGTGACCGGTGTATATGGGTTTGTCCACGCTCACCATGGTCGCTGAACAGAATGACGCAATAGCAATGTCAATGAAATAAATATGAAATAAAAGTAATATTGTTAATTAATTTCCAATTTGTATGACCTTTAACTATAAAACAGCTTGACCGATTTTGATGGCACCAAAGTTGTGCGGCTGTGTCATTCAAGGCAAAATAAGGTTTATTGTTTTGACATTCTTTCATTCAAAATATATATGGTCCACACTTGTTATATTTTGGCTGCCATATCATCATTGTCATGCATGTTGAGGTTCTGAATATTTGGGAAGAGATAAAAAAGAAAAAGAAAATGCAATATTTTACAAGAACGAAATCCGATGTTAATCAATCAATCCTTTATTTAACCAGGTAAGAAAATTCATTGAGATTAAAAATCTATTTTCCAAGAATGACCTGGCCAAGAAGGCAGCACTATGATAAGATAAGCAGAGACGTGAATGAATTCATTGTGTTTTTTCAGCGTGACCAGGAGCCACCTAGTGGCCATATGGGACAGAGAATAGTCTCTCTGGGGAGACCGACCGAACGTGAAAACTCAATCCAAACGCATTTTAAATGAGTGTGGGCACGCAATGCAGAACTAAACATAATGCATTGAGTCGTCATGGTTTCCCCACCTAACATTTTAATCAAGTGGTAAAAATAATGTAAAAAAAAAGCTCTCAAAGACAAGTGGTTCCCCCAACATCTCCATCTCTGTATAATCATTCCCTGTACATCTTCCTTGGTCGCCCAGGAGAGGTGGAGCTTGGACCCAAGCCAACGTTACCCATCATAACCCAGGACGCCTCACAGAGCACACCTCACACTATCTATTAACCCCTCGCTTGTCTTTGCTCTGTGAGCCACATATAGAAGAATAATGTGAGGATTGATCTAATAATGATGATAAACACACCACGCCTCTTCTCCTGTGAAAGCTGGCATCAGGAAGGAATCAGACTGGTGTATTTCCTCCTCTAGTGTCTGAGTTTGATTAATCTGATTCACTTTCAGGTTGATCCAGAATTTCTAGAACGGGCGTTACTTGTGTCTCCTGTAATGTCATTCCCCTTCAATAGTGAAACACGGTCGATGGGGAACTTGGGACTAACGGCGATATTAAAGAATCCTGTTACCATCTTTGGGCAGCGTTTGGACTGGACCCATCTCAATGTCTAGCTGTCCAGTACCAGACCTGTAGGCATCCAGACGTTGGTCATCATCATGACCATCCATAGTTACATCAGGGATAGTTGTTCTTGAAGTGTGTTCTTGTTGGTCCCCGGTTGGTGCAGGAGATTCACTATTTAGTGGTGTAGTTTCTGGAAGAGAAGGCAGCAGAGAGTCAGGACACACAGCCAGCCTCCACATGCAGCAACACTCACTGAAGACTGAAGCCCAGTGGAGCAGCTCTGCAGCTGGGAACTCTCAGGAGGAGATGAGGACACGACCAGACACACACACACACACACACACACACACACACACACACACACACACACACACACACACACACACACACACACACACACACACACACACACACACTGTTCAATTACAGTGAAAAAAGGTCAAAAGGTCATCTTGGTTTGAATATTTTTTTGATGGGAATGAGTTGCAGTCTTATAGATTCCCTCATATCTATTTGTGGACTAAATGAGAAAAATAAAAATTTGAAAAAAATTTGAACTATACACATCGAACTATACAGACAATTATTGTATAATTTTAGAAAATTTCAAAATTAGAGTCCCACATTTTTACATTGAAATTACAATATGCTCTATATGGTCTGACAGTGGCAGATATATTTGACATCAGGAGAACTCTGACTATACACCTAGCCAAAATCAAGCATTTTACTGCATAATTTGAATCACAGCGATATCATTTGACCTGGAGGGAGTCAGTAGCCCTTGCAAACTACTGGATATTAATAAATGACTGTTTCTCTTCATTTACAAAGAGAAACATGTGGAATAAAAACGTACCATTTAACTCCATGTTCGGTTCCTGTGTTTTCTTTTTCTATAAAATAAAAATGTAAATAAAATATCAACATTACAAGGTCATCATCTAATAACTCCACCACTGCCAGCTAGGGTCACACATATTATTGTGTTCTGTATCAAACCAGTGATAACACTTACCTTCTGGTGTCTTCTACAAACCAATGCTATGAAGTGATAAACAAAAAATGTCAGGACAGCAGTCACTATCATTCAGCATAACCCTGATACATGTTAGTTGAATGTAACGTGATACATGTTAGTTTAATGTAACCATGGTACATGTTAGTTTAATGTTATTATAATACATGTTAGAGTTTAATGTAACCCTTATCTCCAGGACTATGATTGATATTATGAAACGTATCCATCCTATTATTATGAACTGCTCCGTATATTCTAATCATGTAGAATCAGTTGAACCAGTTCCTGGTTTCCACTCTGAATTAGCCTCTACACAGAAGAACATCTTGACAGACTGAATACGTGTAGGGAGACGGCTGCCATTATCGTGGTCAAACAAGGACTGAAGTCTTTCTACCCTTTGTCCCTGCTCTGTGTTGTCATGACGACTCAGTGAGCTACATTATAAATGCCACTGAGCTGACGTTATGCTGGCCACATCGCCCCAGCTATGAGAGTAGTGTCTTATATACATGGATAGCTCCATTCTATAATCAAATATCTACATGATGTTGTTCAGTAGGTCTGCCACTCTGGTCCCTCTGCTAGGTAGGCTCTGACTCTCTGGTACAATTAGATGAAATGTTTTTGATCACAGTGATATCATTTGACTTGGTGTGAGTCAGTAACCCTTGCAAATCACTGGATATTAATAAATGATGTTACTCATTTACAAAGTGAAGCATGTGGAATAAGAACTTACCAGCTGACTCCCACCACCTTTTCGGTGTTTCCTTTTGCAATAAAATAAAAATGTAAATAAAATATCAACATTGGGTTCATTACAAGGTCATCATCTAGTAACTCCACCACTGTCAGCCAGGGTCAAATATTATTGTGTTCTGTATCGAACCAGTGATAACACTTACCCTCTCAAGACTTAGTTTAGCCAATTCTATAAAGAGATAAACAATACAGTCACATGTCAGGACAGCAGCCACTATCATTCAGCATAACCAAGATACATTTTAGAGTTTAATGGAACCATATGATTATAACTGATCATGAATATTTGATAGAATTATAGCAAAGATGTGTCTGGATTAGTTCATATTGTCATTAGTTACATAACTGCAGCTGTAACACAATTAACACAATTCACCTTCAGCAGGCTGTGTTTCACTGGAGGGAGCTGGAGGGCCGGATGTCTCTAGACCTGCAGGCTGTGTTCAAACATACAGTTCATCCATACTGTTACACCACTGCATTAAGTCCTTCATTCTACTACATATAAGGTAGCACTGTACAAATACACTTTATATAATTTGACTGAGACATTCAATTAATTAGTAACAAGGTGTAACTAACATTTAACAATAATAATAATAACAATAATAATTAAAACTGCGCGCAGTGATGAACGGGACCTCGTAACATGTGAGCTTTTTTAAAACTGCACGCAGTGATGAACGGGACCTCGTAACATGTGCGCTGCCACGAGGTCCCGTTCATCACTGTGCGCAGTTTTAATTTAAATTTTTAGCGAATTCATGTAATCTGTAGAAGCAGATGAGATACATTCCCTAGGAGGAGTTTGTTGAAATACAAGGCGAAAAAGTGAAAAAATTCCATTCAAAATGGCCAACTTTGACGGCACGCCACGGACACGCCCTTCAACGTACAGTCACAAATAACACGGCGTTGGTTCAGCTCCATTTCGTGACTGTACTGACCAATTGTGAAGCAGGTCCGATAAATTCCCTAGGAGGAGTTCGTTCAAATACAAGGCGAAAAAGTGAAATTTGCCGGTAAAAAAGTGAAATTTGCCGGTAAAAGTGCAAATTTAAAAAGAAAACAGCCGACTTCCGGTGGGTTTTGGGGCATGGGTCCAAGAGGCTTTTCTGTAGGTATTGTCATGTTGTACGTGCCTACCGAGTTTCATACATATGGGTGAAACGTGGCGCAGGGGCTGGTTTTTAAAGTTCCTGTAGGGGGCGCTACAAACATGACAACCAGGATTTTTGGTATGTGAGCTACAGGCACCAGTCTACACGTGTCCTCTGAATTTCATATTCATAACTATTACGGTCTCCGCAGAGTGATTTTGAGCCTCTGGCGGCCATGTTGTTTTTCCAATCGACTTAATTTTACTTGAGCAGTTAGAACTTTGGTCCCCAAAGGCCACTGAGTTGGTCCCGCTGAAATCAAACATAGCGTCTATGAACTGTGGCTATTTTAGTAACAGGCCACGCCCATTTTGAAGCCACGCCCCATTCGAAATTTTTTTGACTTTATCTTGTTCAGAATTTGATTCTGAACAACTTTAGTAGAGGGGTCCAAGATCATAGGAGTCCAATTAATGTAGATATGTGCAATTTACCAATTTTTTGGTAAAAACCACACCCCTTTTCGAACTCAATGGCTCATGGGAGCTTTAAAATTGACAGTACAGACTAATCCTTATGTCAAATTGAAGATAATAGGCCATAGATGATATGTGGCAAAGGATTTTTGTGAAAGTCGAAAAACCTGGGATCCTTGGGGAATTTACTGTTTTTAACTAAATTCAAAATGGCGGGAAATGTGGCTACCGGAAGTGCTAAGTTAGTATCTGCAAATGTGTTCATCATGAGGTTTTGCATGTGTGGCAAAAGTTTCATGAGTGTAGGTGAAGCTGGTGACGAGATATGCTTGTGCAAATGTCGAAATTTTGGCATAGTTGGTATAGCGCCACCTTGGGGCCAATCTGAATTAGACGGCTAGAATCTCTAATTTACAGCAGTTCCACCAAATGTGGCGAATAAAAATGAGTTTTCGTATATGTTCAGGGGGGGGAAAATGCAATCAAAGTGCCTGAAAAATAATAAGAAGAAGAAGAATTAAAACTGCGCGCAGTGATGAACGGGACCTCGCGCCGGCTTGCAGCCGCCACTACGAGGTCCCGTTCATCACTGCGCGCAGTTTTAAAAAAAAATCGCGCCGGCTTGCGGCCGCGTCACGTGCCGTCGTAACATGTGTGCTGGCAAGATGTGCACATGTTAGGACCGCACGTGACGCAGCCGCAAGCCGGCACGAGGTCCCGTTCATCACTGCGCGCAGTTTTAAAAAAGCGCAGTTTTAAAAAAAATTCGCGAATTTATGTAATCTGTAGAAGCAGAGGTGCCCTGTGGTGTCCTACTGATTGTTTTGACATTAACATGTAAGACCACATTTAACTGAATTACATGTTCATTAACCCTACATCAATGATCCAATAAATTCCCTAGGAGGAGTTAGTTGAAATACAAGGCGAAAAAGTGAAAGAATTCCATTCAAAATGGCCAACTTTGACAGCCCGCCACGGCCATGCCCTTCAACGTACAGTCACAAATAGCAGGGCGTTGGTTCAGCACCATTTTCTGACTTTACAGAAAAACTTTGAAGCTGATCCGATAAATTCCCTAGGAGTTTGTTTGTTAAAATTCAAGACCACATAATTATTCAAAATGGCCAAGTTTGACGGCACGCCACGGACACGCCCTTCAACGTACAGTCACAAATAGCAGGATTTTGGTTCAGCACCACTTCATGACTGTACTGACCAATTTTGAAGCAGATCCGATAAATTGCCTAGGAGGAGTTCACAAGGCCAAAAAGTGAAAAAAATTCAAAATGGCCGCCAAAAGTGAAAATTAGAAATGCAAATAGCCGACTTCCTGTGGGGTTTGGGGCATGGGTCCAAGAGGCTTTTCTGTAGGTATGGGCACATTGTACGTGAATACTGAGTTTCATACATATTGGTGAAACGTGGCGCAGGGGCTGCTTTTTAAAGTTCCTGTAGGGGGCGCTACAAAAAATAGAAACACGAATTTTGGTATGTGAGCTATCGGCACCAGTTTACACGTGTGCCGTGAATTTCATATTCATAACTATTACGGTCTCCGCACAGTGATTTTGAGGCTCTGGCGGCCATGTTGTTTTTTTAAATCGACTTAATTTTTGGTGAGCAGTTAGAACTTGGGTACCTAACGGCCACTGAGTGGGTCCCGCTCAAATCAAACATTGCGTCTATGAACTGTGGCGATTTTAGTGTCAGGCCACGCCCACTTCGATGCCACGCCCCATTTGAAAATATGTTGACTTTATCTTGTTCAGAATTTGATTCTGAACAACTTTTGTATTGGGGCCAACATCATAGGCGTCCAACTTGACGTTGATATGAGCAATTAACTATTTTCGAGGTTTCAACCACACCCCTTTTAGAACTCATTGGTGCTCTAAACTTTATTGTACAGACTAATCCTTAAGTCAGATTGAAGATAATGGGCCATATATGATATGTGCCAAAGGATTTTTGTCAAAGTCGAGAAACCTGGGATCCTTGGGGAATTTATTGTTTTTAACTAAATTCAAAATGGCGGAAAATATGGCTACCGGAAGTGTTCAGTTCAAGAGACTTTTTTGTTCATCATGAGGATTTTCATGTGTGTGCAAAGTTTCATGAGTGTAGGTCAAACTGGTGACGCGTGCTGCTTGTGCAAAGTTTGCACTTTTGAACAGTTGCTATAGCGCCACCTAGGGGCGAATGTGAATTTGGGGGCTAGAATATCAAATTTTTCACCAGTCCCCACAATTGCACCAAAAAAAAAAGAGTTTTAGAATATGTGCAGGGGGGGAAAAATGCAGTCGAAGTGTTTAAAAATAATAATAATAATAATCACGAGGGTTTCAATAGGGTCCTTGCCAAGTTTGGCTCGGTCCCTAATAATCGGACCAATAACAATAGGGACCTTGCAGGTTCTGCTCGGTCCCTAATAAAGACGAAATAGCAGTTTATTATTAATAACACAGAGACCACAAATAATGGGCTGAACGTACGGGCTCCAGAGAGAGGAGAGGTGTGGATGGGAGACCAGAGGTCTCTTCTCCAGCAGCTCCACCTGGACGGTTATAGAGTAGATAAAGTTAGCCTTACATTACAAACAAGACCTGTAGCTGCTGCTGCAGAGTAGCTAGCTAGCCACTACAAGCGCTCTGCCGCGGGTTTCTGAAGCGTCTCAAGCGGTTCTGTACACTAGTGGCTGCTCTGTCTCGGTGCTTGGGGTCTAGTCTATCCTTTGTGGCAAATGCATTGAGACGACCAAGCGATCAGAGAGAGAGAGTTAGCGACTTTCCACATGTGACTATGTCCGGATTTCAAAATAAAGGGTTAACACAGGGTATATACAAAGACTACAGGGCCTACACAAAATCAAGCATTTTTAAATGTTTATCATTTTAGAGAATTAAAATCCTACATTACATTAAAATGACACATTGCTCTTTAAGTTCTGACAATGAGAAAAATTCTAACTATACACTATACAGGATTTGTATTGTATCATTTTAGAGAATTTCAAAATTAGAGTCCCACATTTGTACATTGAAATTACTTTATGTCTGACACAAACAATATGCTCTATTTGGTCTGAACGTGGCAGATATATTTGACATCAGGAGAACTCTGACTATACACCTAGCCAAAATCAAGTATTGTACTGCATAATTTGAATCACAGCGATATCATTTGACTTGGGAGGGAGTCAGTAGCCCTTACAAACTACTGGATATTAATAAATGATCAGTTACTAATTTACAAAGAGAAACATGTGGAATAAAAACTTACCATTTAACTCCATGTTCGGTTCCTGTGTTTTCTTTTTCTATAAAATAAAAATGTAAATAAAATATCAACATCAGGTTCATTACAAGGTCATCATGTAATAACTCCACCACTGCCAGCTAGGGTCACACATATTATTGTGTTCTGTATCAAACCAGTTATAACACTTACCTTCTGTCCAAAAAACGATTCTATAAAGAGATAAACAATACAGTAACATGTCAGGACAGCAGTCACTATCATTCAGCATGACCCTGATACATGTTAGTTTAATGTAACATGATACATGTTAGTTTAATGTAACCATGATACATGTTAGAGTTGAATGTAACCCTTACCTTCCAGGACTATGATTGATATTATGAAACATATCCATCCTATTATTATGAACTGCTCCATATATTCTAATCATGTAGAATCAGTTGAACCAGTTCCTGGTTTCCACTCTGAATTAGCCTCTACACAGAAGAACATCTTGACAGACTGAATACGTGTAGGGAGACGGCTGCCATTATCGTGGTCAAACAAGGACAGAAGTCTTTCTACCCTTTGTCCCTGCTCTGTGTTGTCATGACGACTCGCTGAGCTATGTTATAAACGCCACTGAGCTGACGTTATGCTGGCCACATCGCCCCAGCTATGAGAGTAGTGTCTTATATACATGGATAGCTCCATTCTATAATCTAATATCTAGATGATGTTGTTCAGTAGGTCTGCCACTCTGGTCCCTCTGCTAGGTAGGCTCTGACTCTCTGGTACAATTAGATGAAAGGTTTTGAATCACAGCGATATCATTTGACTTGGTGTGAGTCAGTAACCCTTGCAAATCACTGGAAATTAATATATGATCTGTTACGCATTTACAAAGTCAAACATGTGGAATAAGAACTTACCAAACATGCATTTCAGTGGATTCCATTTCTATAAGATAAATAAAATATCAACAATGGGATCATTACAAGGTCATCATCTAATAACTCCACCACTGCCAATTAGGCAGTGATGGAGTATTACAAAGAAAGTATTACCAAAACTCCAGCTGCACCCAGGGTATCTGCAGGCAAGTCAAATTTAAGACTTTTTATTACAACCCAAGCATAGCATGTGTGTCACTCAATGAGACTCATTGAAGTTGACTTTTTGTCTGTTTATTGAACATAAAGTGATACTCAGTGCTCTCTGGTTCAAAAGCTGTAAAAGTGCAGTTTAACGGCATATTTCTGACCAAGTATCTAGCAAGAAAGAAGCCTCTCTACGTGTCCTTCCCGAAAAGTCCCGCGAGAAAAATAAAAAAATAAATAGTCCTGCCCAGACAAATTTAAGACCTTGAGTTACAGTATTTAACGAATTTAAGACTTTTTAAGGCCTTAAATTTAGAAACATGAATTTAAGACTTTTTAAGACTTTTTAAGGATGCGCGGACACCCTGGCTGCACCATCCCCACTGTTACGTTGCTATACAGGAAAATGTGATATTTTGCGCAACTGCGCTGCTCTGCATCTGTTTCCCTACAGGCTGGTTGTTCCCGCCGCGGCCGATGTGACATCGGCTATAAAGGCACGCCCAGCCCAGACCTCAGACGGATTGGATTTTGATCCCGCACGCACGCATACTGTTTCCTCGTCGCCAGTCCCACGCGGTGCCACGTCGGCACCAAGCGTTCGTTGTGTGACTAAGTTTGTAATTGCAATTTGCTTTAAAACACCTTTTTCCCATGTGGGAACATTATTGCCGCTATTTTACTTTAAAATTAATGGTTGGCGATGGTTGTTTTCACGTTTTTAGATTAGGTTAGTGCAGAGTAGATAGAGGTCCCGGCTGACTCACATCCCATTTTATTTCTGGTCGGGAGTAGGCCAGTTTGGGTCCCCCAGAGTTAGGGTTAGTTAGGGTTTTCTTTCTGTTTTGTTATCTTTTCTTTCGTTGATTTAATATTATGGTATATTAATAGTATGGAGTGAGGAAGCTGTTACATCACTACAGGACTGCTTTGAGAGCACAGTATGGGAGGCATTTTCACAGGGAGCCAACTTGGAGGAGTACACCTCTAACGCATTGAGGGTCACTTTGAAAACCAGGACCCCAGGAGCATGTGCAGAGGCATCAAAACTCTAACTGACTACAAATATAAGACCACACTGGTTAGCGAGGACAGGGACCTCCCAGACACCTTAAATCGCTTTTTCGCCCGCTTTGACAAGCAGCACAGTGGGGTGACAGTGGAGCGTCAGGTGACAGGGCCAGAGGAGGATCAGACACTCACTCTTCAGCACCACCAAGTGAGGTCCCCCTTGAGAGGGATTGACACCAACAAGGCTACTGGCCTTGATGGGTGTCGGGCCGTATACTGAGGTCATGTACCGACCAGTTAGAAGGAGTTTCTACAGACATCTTCAACCTCTCTCTGCAACAAGCTGAAGTTCCCACCTGCCTTAAGACCACTACCATCGTCCCTATCCGCAAAAAATCTGCCATTACCTGCCTCAATGACTAGTGCACAGTCGCCCTCACCCCAGTAATCACGAAGTGCTTTGAGCGGATGATACTGACGCACATCAGAGACCACATCCCTGTGGACCTGGACAGCCACCAGTTTGCCTAAAAAGCAAACAGATCCACAGAGGACGCTGTCTCCATCGCACTCCACACAGCCCTGTACCACCTGGAGTACCCGAACACATATGTAAGGATGCTCTTTGTGGACTTCAGCTCTGCCTTCAACACCATAATCCCCCATAAACTGGTCCTCAAACTCATTCATCTTGGTCTCCCCACCTCACTCTGCTCATGGATCCTGGACTTCATTTCAAACTGTTGTGTGCCCGTGAGGCCACACGTTGACGCACCTAGCCCTAAGCTTCCCACTGCCCAATCACTGGGTAAGACATCTGCTATTAATCTGGACAATAAATGAACACTGTTGAATTGCTGAACTGTTGTAACTAATGATCTGCTGTATCTGAAAAGTTATAATACTGATCTGCTGTTTCAACAATAAGTGTACTGTCTACCTCAAAGAAAAGCGGAACCATCATAACCATCTGTTCATAAAAAAGACTGCGTTATGTGAAACATCGAAATGCTGAAATATTGGAACTGCTGATATGCAGTTTCGATGCTAAGGATATCGGTGGCCTCCGAAGAAAACGGGAACAATCGTGGACATCTGCTCTTGGAAAAAAACCGGACTTTCAGTGACACTACCATATATGAACAGGACTTCCGAATTTAGTGCGAGCATCACGTGGAATATACTGAGATATTGAATTGTTAAACTGCTGAGCTGCTGCGTCAGCAAAAATTGTACCAAAGGGCCCCAGAAGAAAAACAGGAACCTCCATGCCTCTCTACCTCTGATTAAGACTGAATGTAACTGTATCATAACTACGCATGCGCCTGCCTTCGCACGCACAAGTCAGCTGTCGACTGGTAGATATAGGACCCCGCACCCAGGACCCTCTCGGCAGCACTTCTTCTCCTGCCTTCTTTTACTCACTAACCCACGGGGTCTGATGGAGTCACTTGACTCTATTGGACCCCGGTCACTGCTTTTTCCCCTCCTTCCCTTTCTCCCTCTACTTACTTAGTAAGGCAGCCTCTACGGAGGCCTTTTTTGCGTATTGCGATTACCTCTCTTTAGCTTATTCTTTTTCAGGTTTGTTAGAATTACTAACCTTAGATTCTTTTTCAGGTTTGTTAGGATTACTAACCTTAGATTCTTTTTCAGGTTTATTAGGATTACTAACCTTATATCTAATCTTACTTATATTGTTTATTGATAATTTGTATTGTTGATTGATAATTGAATGCATGGTTTATTGTAACACTGCTCGTGCAGTCTACTAGACTCAATTGTTGACTCTAATAGATATGCAAAGACAGGAGCGTGTAGACCTCTTTAATAGAAACCTTAATGTTGATTTAATGTTTTAGACTATTTTTTAATGTAATCATAATTTTCTGTAACTTTTTGTAAAACTGTATTATATATTAGACTCCGTTAACATTTAACCTCTTTCTCTTGAAAATCCCTTTTCTCTGTCATAGTGTAAAACGAGTTTATTGAATCTAAATAAAACTACCTAACTACACTTTGTAGTAGGCGATTGAATCGGTTCTTCAGTAATTGATCCGGCTCCTCAGTAGGGGCCCAACCGACAGCTCGCAGCTCTCCCAGCCTCCGCACGATAGGTGAGTGGTGCATGACACAAACAAGGTTGATTGTGACTGGTCCGGAGAGTGAGGCAATGTAAAGAGGTTCAGACCCTTTACATTGCCCGCTTCGTGGCCCATAGGGACTGGGGTGGTAAGAGACACCACAGAGTTCGATCGAAACGCGTATAGCCTAAAACTTAGCTTAACCTCGTAGGGGCTTAAACGAGTGACCTGTGTTGGACACATAGACCAGAGTCTTCCTCCACTGAGCTTAGCCGAGGAACTCTAACACGTACCAAGAGGGCCAGCACAGGTTAAGCCCCGGGGCCGAAGAGAAACCAGTATCGGGTATCCCCCCTCCTAGGCGACGGCTCAGGAGAGGTCTTCCCACCTAGTGCGACTGAAGGTTCTCATATAGCCCTCATACTATAAAAACCCATTATAGGTTGGAACACTCGACAAAACAGACCGCAGAATGTCAGAGTAGGGGATCTGACATCCTCAACTATAACCTTGAACACCGGTGCGCCCCAGGGGTGTGTACTCAGCCCAGCCCTCGACACCCTCTTCACCCATGACTGCGTACCCATCCATTCATCCAACACCATAATCAAATCCGCTGTGGTGGGGCTCATTAGAGACAACACCAAGTGCCATTATAGGCAGGAGGTCCAACACATGGCAGAGTGGTGTGTGGATAACAACCTGGTCCTAAACACCACCAAAACAAATGAGATCCTTGTGGACTTTAGGAGGTCCAAGAGGACCACGCAGACCCCACTCACCACCAATGGGGAAGAAGTGGGGAGGGTGGACTCTGTTACGTTCCTGGGGACGTACACCACCAAGGACATAACATGGGCTACTAACATCTCCAACCCAGAAGAGGCTCTTCTTTCTAGGGAAGCTCAAACAGGCTGGTTTATCCACACACCTGCTCATTAACTTTTATAGGAGCACATTTGAGAGCATCCTCTGCCAGGGCTGCAGTGTGTGGTATGCAGGCTGCACAGCGGAGAGCAGGAGGGACTTGGCCAGGGTGGTTAGGTCAGCTAAAAGGATCATAGGAGCTGAGCTCCCAGACCTGGACTCTATGTGTAGTGACCGCCTGAAGAGGAAGGCAAGGTCAATAAGCACAGATAGACTCACCCTGGACACACCTTGTTTGTCCCCCTACCATCAGGGAAGAGGCACCGCACACTGCGGGCCCGCACCACAAGAGCTGTAGCCTCCATCACCCCCTCAACCCCCTAACAAAGACCTAAGGACAACTCTCCTCCAGGAGCAGTAGCTTCCAACACCCACAACCCCGCCCGCCCCGCCACACACACACACACACACACACACACAACAGACTGGACTTGATGGGCTCAATATGTACAGGGTGTGTGTGTGTGTGTTTTATCCAAATATCACTATTAATATATTTTTTAAACACTTCTGTCATTTGGTCTTTGTCTTTGTGTCATTGTCTTGTGTCTTTTTGTATTTTGTTTAGTTTAGACATTTCAACTCTAACTGCTGCTACAGAGTCCCAACCTGTATTTCATTGTGTAGTACAATGACAATCAAACTCCTTGAACATTCACACATATTATTGTGTTCTGTATCAAACAGAAATAACACTTACCTCATTATATTGATCAGCCAATCCTATATAGAGATAAACAATATAGTAACATGTCAGGACAGCAGTCACTATCATTCAGCATAACCCTGATACATGTTAGTCTAATGTAACCATGATACATGTTAGTTCAATCTAGCCACAATACATGTCAGTAGTTTAATGTTATCATGATACATGATAGAGTTTAATGTAAAGATATGCATCCTATTATTATGACCTACTCCATATATTCTATCTAAGTTATCTGTTACTCATTTACAAAGTGAAACATGTGGAATAAGAACTTACTCTTTAACTTCCTCTCCTGTTCCGGTGTTTTCTTTTTCTATGAAATAAAAATGTAAATAAAATATCAACATTGGGTTCATTACAAGGTCATCATCTAATCACTCCACCACTGCCAGCTAGGGTCACACATATTATTGTGTTCTGTATCAAACCAGTTATAACACTTACCTCCTTAAGACGATGATACATGTCTATATAGAGATAAACAATACAGTCACATGTCAGGACAGCAGTCACTATGTTAGTTTAATGTGTTAGTTTAATGTCACACTAATGTGTTAGTGTTAGTTTAATGTCACCATGATACTTACGTACTGCCCTTTATGCCTACTGACATGTAGGGCAGCAACAAAGGATCTCCCCTCCTGTCTGTTTTGGGTCACCATGATACCTGTTATTTAAATCTATAGATTTAAATAACAGGTATCATGATTATAACCATGATACATAGTTTACATAGTTAGTTTAATCTAACCATGATACATGTTAGTTGAATAAGTTTAATTATGTAACCCTTACCTCCCAGGACTATGATTGATATTATTAAACGTATCCATCCTATTATTATGAACTGCTCCATATATTCTAATCATGTAGAATCAGTTGAACCAGTTCCTGGTTTCCACTCTGAATTAGCCTCTACACAGAAGAACATCTTGACAGACTGAATACGTGTAGGGAGACGGCTGCCATTATCGTGGTCAAACAAGGACAGAAGTCTTTCTACCCTTTGTCCCTGCTCTGTGTTGTCATGACGACTCAGTGAGCTACGTTATAAACGCCACTGAGCTGACGTTATGCTGGCCACATCGCCCCAGCTATGAGAGTAGTGTCTTATATACATGGATAGCTCCATTCTATAATCTAATATCTAGATGATGTTGTTCAGTAGGTCTGCCACTCTGGTCCCTCTGCTAGGTAGGCTCTCACTCTCTGGTACAATTAGATTAAATATTTTGAATCACAGCGATATCATTTGACTTGGTGTGAGTCAGTAACCCTTGCAAATCACTGGATATTAATAAATGATGTGTTACTCATTTACAAAGTGAAACATGTGGAATAAGAACTTACCGTTACACCTCTGCCAATGTTCCAGTGTTTCCTTTTACAATAAAATAAAAATGTGAATCAAATATGAACATTGGGTTCATTACAAGGTCATCATCAGTGGTGGATTAAGGTGGTCATTGGCCCCTAGGCTACTATTTGTGTGAGGCCCCCTTACTGATCACGCAGAAAGAAATCTATTTCGTGCCATGTGTAAAAGCGTGCTAGGAATATTACATGGCCCTCACACACACACTCGGGGAGCACCGGCACACACACACATTGAGACGGCCTTCACTAAAACACCAATGATACAGAAACAAGTGTGAATTCCCCATAGCTGCTGCGACCACGTATTTCTGTGGACCGACCGACCGACAGAGAACTCCTTAATGAGGCTGGTGAAATCTAATTTGTGCAGAATATCTCTTTCAATGGACGGATCAGAGACGGGTGATTCAGTCTGTTTTGGCCCATCATGGATCTCAGTCTATCTTCAACTAGCACAGATTTTGAAAAAGAGCGCTCCCCGCTGGCATTGGTCACAGGCAAAATCATGAATAGTCAGAGTGCTTTATCCACCAATGGAAACACTGCTTTTCTCTTTTTCTCTTTTCAGACATTCTGCCTCTTTGCTGTCCAGCAGACGTGACGTATTCCTTTACAACCACACTGACTTTATGAACCTGGTCACATGACATGGCCCACACATCTACCCAATCAGCTGCTTCACTTTTTAATGGTTCTTGTTACGGGCCAATAGGGGCCAAGTCTTTTTTTATTTCAAGTCAAATTGAAAATAGTGTGGCCAATCCAGGGCCCCTTGCACACCTGGGCCCCTAGGCTCAGCCGAGGCTAGCCTGTGTGTTAATCCACCTCTGGTAATAACTCCACCACTGCCAGCTAGGGCCACACATATTATTGTGTTCTGTATCAAACCAGTAATAATACTTACCGCCTCACGCATTAGATTAGCCAATTCTATAGAGATAAACAATACAGCAACATGTCAGGACAGCAGTCACTATCATTCAGCATAACCCTGATACATGTTAGTTGAATGTAACATGATACATGTTAGTTCAATGTAACCATGATTCATGTTAGAGTTTAATGTTATCATGATACACGTTAGTTTAATGTAACATGATACATCTTAGTTTATTGTATCTATTATACATGTTAGTTTAATGTAATCATGAAACATGTTAGAGTTGAATGTAACCCTTACCTCCCAGGACTATGATTGATATTATGAAACGTATCCATCCTATTATTATGAACTGCTCCATATATTCTAATCACGTAGAATCAGTTGAACCAGTTCCTGGTTTCCACTCTGAATTAGCCTCTACACAGAAGAACATCTTGACAGACTGAATACATGTAGGAAGACGGCCGCCATTATCGTGGTCAAACAAGGACAGAAGTCTTTCTATCCTTTGTCCCTGCTCTGTGTTGTCATGACGACTCAGTGAGCTACGTTATAAACGCCACTGAGCTGACGTTATGCTGGCCACATCGCCCCAGCTATGAGAGTAGTGTCTTATATACATGGATAGCTCCATTCTATAATCTAATATCTAGATGATGTTGTTCAGTAGGCCTGCCACTCTGGTCCATCTGCTAGGTAGGCTCTCACTCTCTGATAGATTTAATGTTTTTAATCACAGTGATAAAATTTGACTTGGTGTGAGTCAGTAACCCTTGCAAATTACTGGATATTAACAAATGATATGTTACTCATTAACACAGTAAAACATGTGGAATAAGAACTTACCAGTTAACTCCCTATCCAGTTCCAGTTTTTCCTTTTTCTATAAGATAAAAATGTAAATAAAATATCAACATTGGGTTCATCACAAGGTCATCATCTAATAACTAGTATAGAATTACCCAAGAAAGTATTACCAAAACTCCACAACAATGTCAACTTTCAAACCAGAGATAAAAACACACTGGACCAAGTATATACAAATATACAGAGGGCATATGAAGCTGCACCTCGGATTATCAGATCATATCTCCTTGACACTGATTCCATCTTATAAACCAGTTGTCTGTAGAACCAAACCAGCTGTGAAGACAGTACAGGTACGGAGTGAGGAAGCTGTTACATCACTACAGGACTGTTTCGAGAGCACAGTATGGGAGGTATTTTCACGGGGAGCCAACTTGGAGGAGTACACCTCTAACGTCCTGGACTACATTCAGTTTTGCACCGAGATAGTACTGCGCACCAGAACCATCAAGCTGTTCCCTAATCAGAAACCCTGGTTTGACGGTAATGCGAGGTTGCTGCTCAGGGCGAGAGATACTGCCTTCAGGTCGGGTGACATGCTGGCCTATAGAACTGCCCGACGAGACCTAAAAAAGGGCATTAAAGAGGCCAAAGGCAAGTACAGACAGAGCATTGAGGGTCACTTTGAAAACAAGGACCCCAGGAGCATGTGGAGAGGCATCAAAACTCTAACTGACTACAAATATAAGACCACACTGGTTAGCGAGGACAGGGACCTCCCAGACACCCTAAACCACTTTCTCGCCCGCTTTGACAAGCAGCACAGTGGGGTGACAGTGGAGCGTCAGGTGACAGGGCCAGAGGAGGAGCAGACACTCACTCTTCAGCACCACCAGGTGAGGTCCCCCTTGAGAAGGATTGACACCAACAAGGCTACTGGCCCTGATGGGTGTCGGGCCGTATACTGAGGTCATGTGCCCACGCAGACCCCACTTACCACCAATGGGGAAGAAGTGGAGAGGGTGGACTCTGTTAAGTTCCTGGGGACGTACATCACCAAGGACCTAACATGGGCTACTAACATCTCCAACCTTGTGAAGAGGGCCCAGAAGAGGCTCTTCTTTCTAGGGAAGCTCAAACAGGCTGGTTTATCCACACACCTGCTCATTAACTTTTATAGGAGCACATTTGAGAGCATCCTCTGCCAGGGCTGCAGTGTGTGGTATGCAGGCTGCACAGCGGAGAGCAGGAGGGACTTGGCCAGGGTGGTTAGGTCAGCTAAAAGGATCATAGGAGCTGAGCTCCCAGACCTGGACTCTGTGTGTGGTGACCGCCTGAAGAGGAAGGCAAGGTCAATAAGCACAGATCAAACTCACCCTGGACACACCTTGTTTGTCCCCCTACCATCAGGGAAGAGATACCGCACACTGCGGGCCCGCACCACAAGAGCTGTAGCCTCCATCACCCCCTCAACCCCCTAACAAAGACCTAAGGACAACTCTTCTCCAGGAGCAGTAGCTTCCAACACCCACAACCCCGCCGCCCCGCCCCTCCACACACACACACAACAGACTGGACTTGATGGGCACAATATGTACAGGGTGATGTTTGTGTGTGTGTGTGTGTGTGTGTGTGTGTGTGTGTGTGTGTGTGTGTGTGTGTGTGTACTATGAGTATTGTGCACTTTACTGTGGCCTCCACTGAAATCTTTATGCACTTTACAACTGCGGTTCATTTTTAATCTACATGTCACTATTCATATCTTTTTTAACCACTTCTATCATTTGGTCTTTGTCTTTGTGTCATTGTCTTATTGTGTCTTTTTGTGTTTTGTGTCATTTAGACATTTAAACTCTAACTGTTGCTAGAGAGTGCCAACCTGTATTTCGTTGTGTACTACAATGACAATTAAACTCCTTGAACCTTCACACATGTTATTGTGTTCTGTATCGAACCAGTAATAACACTTACCTCCTGAAGTAGAGCACGCAAGTCTATATAGAGATAAACAATACAGTAACATGTCAGGACAGCAGTCACTATCATTCAGTATAACCCTGATACATGTTAGTTTAATGTAACCATGAAACATGTTAGTTTAATGTAACCATGAAACATGTTAGTTTAATGTAACTATGACACATGTTAGTTTAATGTAACCCTTACCTCCCAGGACTATGGTTGATAATATGAAAGATATGCATCCTATTATTATGAACTGCTCCATATATTCTATCTAAGTTATCTGTTACTCGTTTACAAAGTGAAACATGTGGAATAAGAACTTACCCTTTAACTTCCTCTCCTGTTCCGTTGTTTTCTTTTTCTATAAAATAAAAATGTAAATAAAATATGAACATTGGGTTCATTACAAGGTCATCATGTAATAACCACCACTGCCAACTAGGGTCACACATATTATCGTGTTCTGTATCAAACCAGTTATAACACTTACCTTCAGAAGTTGATCAATCAATCCTATATAGAGATAAACAATACAGTAACATGTCAGAACAGCATTCAATATCATTAGTTAGTTTAATGTCACCATGATACTTACATTTGCATTATATAGATTTAAATAACATGTATCATGGTTATAACCTTGATACATGTTAGTTTATTGTAACTATGATACATGTTAGTTTAATGTAACATGATACATGTTAGTTGAATGTAACCCTTACCTCCCAGGACTATGATTGATATTATGAAACATATCCATCCTATTATTATGAACTGCTCCATATATTCTAATCATGTAGAATCAGTTGAACCAGTTCCTGGTTTCCACTCTGAATTAGCCTCTACACAGAAGAACATCTTGACAGACTGAATACGTGTAGGGAGACGGCTGCCATTATCGTGGTCAAACAAGGACTGAAGTCTTTCTACCCTTTGTCCCTGCTCTGTGTTGTCATGACGACTCAGGGAGCTACGTTATAAACGCCACTGAGCTGACGTTATGCTGGCCACATCGCCCCAGCTATGAGAGTAGTGTCTTATATACATGGATAGCTCCATTCTATAATTTAATATCTAGATGATGTTGTTCAGTAGGTCTGCCACTCTGGTCCCTCTGCTAGGTAGGCTCTGACTCTCTGGTACAATTAGATGAAATGTTTTTTCAATCACAGCGATATCATTTGACTTGGTGTGAGTCAGTAACCCTTGCAAGTCACTGGATATTAATAAATGATATGTTACTCATTTACAAAGTGAAACATGTGGAATAAGAACTTACCATCACACTCCATAGCCTGTTCCAGTGTTTCCTTTTTCAATAAAATAAAAATGTGAATCAAATATGAACATTGGGTTGATGACAAGGTCATCATCAGTGGTGGATTAAGGTGGTCATTGGCCCCTAGGCTACTATTTGTGTGAGGCCCCCTTACTGATCACACAGAAAAAACAAATCAATTTCGTGCCATGTGTAAAAGCGTGCTAGGAATATTACATGGCCCTTACACACACACTTGGGGAGCACTGGCACACACACACATTGAGACGGCCTTCACTAAAACACCAATGATACAAATGTGAATTCCCCATAGCTGCTGCGACCACGTATTTCTGTGGACCGACCGACCGACAGAGAACTCCTTAATGAGGCTGGTGAAATCCAATTTGTGCAGAATATCTCTTTCAATGGATGGATCAGAGACGGGTGATTCAGTCTGTTTTGTCCCATTGTGGATCTCAGTCTATCTTCAACTAGTGCCGATTTTGAAAAAGAGCGCTCCCCGCTGGCATTGGTCACAGGCAAAGTCATGAATAGTCAGAGTGCTTTATGCACCAATGGAAACACTGCTTTTCTCTTTTTCTCTTTTCAGACATTCTGCCTCTTTGCTGTCCAGCAGACGTGACGTATTCCTTTACAACCACACTGACTTTATGAACCTGGTCACATGACATGGCCCACACATGTACCCTATCAGCTGCTTCACTTTTTAATGGTTCTTGTTATGGGCCAATAGGGGCCAAGTCTTTTTTTATTTCAAGTCAAATTGAAAATAGTCTGACCAACCCAGGGCCCCTTACACACCTGGGCCCCTAGGCTCTGCCGAGGCTAGCCTGTGTGTTAATCCACCTCTGGTCATCATCTAATAGCTCCACCACTGCCAGCTAGGGCCACACATATTATTGTGTTCTGTATCAAACCAGTAATAATACTTACCTTCTCATGTATTAGATTAGCCAATTCTATAGAGATAAACAATACAGCAACATGTCAGGACAGCAGTCACTATCATTCAGCATAACCCTGATACATGTTAGTTGAATGTAACCATGATACATGTTAGTTGAATGTAACATGATACATGTTAGTTGAATGTAACCATGATACATGTTAGTTGAATGTAACATGATACATGTTAGTTGAATGTAACCATGATTCATGTTAGAGTTTATTGTTATCATGATACACGTTAGTTTAATATAACATGATACATCTTAGTTTATTGTATCTATTATATATGTTAGTTTAATGTAACCATGATACATGTTAGTTTAATGTAACCCTTACCTCCCAGGACTATGATTGATATTATGAAACATATCCATCCTATTATTATGAACTGATCCATATATTCTAATCATGTAGAATCAGTTGAACCAGTTCCTGGTTTCTACTCTGAATTAGCCTCTACACAGAAGAACATCTTGACAGACTGAATACGTGTAGGGAGTCGGCTGCCATTATCGTGGTCAAACAAGGACAGAAGTCTTTCTACCCTTTGTCCCTGCTCTGTGTTGTCATGACAACTCAGTAAGCTACGTTATAAACGCCACTGAGCTGACGTTATGCTGGCCACATCGCCCCAGCTATGAGAGTAGTGTCTTATATACATGGATAGCTCCATTCTATAATCAAATATCTACATGATGTTGTTCAGTAGGTCTGCCACTCTGGTCCCTCTGCTAGGTAGGCTCTGACTCTCTGGTACAATTAGATTTAATGTTTTTAATCACAGCGATATAATTTGACTTGGTGTGAATCAGTAACCCTTACAAATCACTGGATATTAGCAAATGATATGTTACTCATTAACACAGTAAAACATGTGGAATAAGAACTTACCAGTTAACTCCCTATCCAGTTCCAGTTTTTCCTTTTTCTATAAGATAAAAATGTAAATAAAATATCAACATTGGGTTCATTACAAGGTCATCATCTAATAACTAGTATAGTATTACCAAGAAAGTATTACCAAAACTCCACAACAATGTCAACTTTCAAACCAGAGATAAAAACACACTGGACCAAGTATATACAAATATACAGAGGGCATATGAAGCTGCACCATCCCCACACCTCGGATTATCAGATCATATCTCCTTGACACTGATTCCATCTTATAAACCAGTTGTCTGTAGAACCAAACCAGCTGTGAAGACAGTACAGGTACGGAGTGAGGAAGCTGTTACATCACTACAGGACTGCTTTGAGAGCACAGTATGGGAGGTATTTTCACAGGGAGCCAACTTGGAGGAGTACACCTCTAACGTCCTAGACTACATTCAGTATTGCACAGAGACAGTACTGCACACCAGAACCATCAAGGTGTTCCCTAATCGGAAACCCTGGTTTGACGGTAATGCGAGGTTGCTGCTCAGGGCGAGAGATACTGGCTTCAGGTCTGGTGACTTGCTGGCCTATAGAACTGCCCGACGAGACCTAAAAAAGGGCATTAAAGAGGCCAAAGGCAAGTACAGACAGAGCATTGAGGGTCACTTTGAAAACAAGGACCCCAGGAGCATGTGGAGAGGCATCAAAACTCTAACTGACTACAAATATAAGACCACACTGGTTAGCGAGGACAGGGACCTCCCAGACACCCTAAACCTATTTTTCGCCCGCTTTGACAAGCAGCACAGTGGGGTGACAGTGGAGCGTCAGGTGACAGGGCCAGAGGAGGACCAGACACTCACTCTTCAGCACCACCAGGTGAGGTCCCCCTTGAGACACCAACAAGTCTACTGGCCCTGATGGGTGTCGGGCCGTATACTGAGGTCATGTACCGACCAGTTAGCAGGAGTTTCTACAGACATCTTCAACCTCTCTCTGCAACAAGCTGCAGTTCCCACCTGCCTTAAGACCACTACCATCATCCCTATCCCCCAAAAATCTGCCATTACCTGTCTCAATGACTAGCGCCCAGTCGCCCTCACCCCAGTAATCATGAAGTGCTTTGAGCGGATGATACTGACATACATCAGAGGGACCGCATCCCTTATGGACCTGGACAGCCACCAGTTTGCCGATAAAGCAAACAGATCCACTAAGGACGCTGTCTCCATCGCAATCCACACAGCCCTGTCCCACCTGGAGTACCCGAACACATATGTAAGGATGCTCTTTGTGGACTTCAGCTCTGACTTCAACACCATAATCCCCCATAAACTGGTCCTCAAACTCATTCATCTTGGTCTCCCCACCTCACTCTGCTCATGGATCCTGGACTTTGTTTCAAACAGACCGCAGAATGTCAGAGTAGGGGATCTGACATCCTCAACTATAACCTTGAACACCGGTGCGCCCCAGGGGTGTGTACTCAGCCCAGCCCTCTACACCCTCTTCACCCATGACTGCGTACCCATCCATTCATCAACACCATAATCAAATTTGCTGATGACTCTGCTGTGGTGGGGCTCATTAGTGACAACAACGAGTGCCATTATAGGCAGGAGGTCCAACACATGGCAGAGTGGTGTGTGGATAACCAGCGCCGTCGTATAGGGGGGAAAGGTTATGACAATTATAAGGGCCCACAGCCCGCTAGGGCCCACACACAGCCCCCAGAAGCCTCTATGACAAAATGATTATGCATACACTGAACTAATATATATTCCTATGAATGAATCCGAATTAAAACAAAGCCACAAATCATACAATATTCTAATTTTAATAATTTCAATAATCCCCTTGGCCCCTTCTTTAAAAATGGGTTGGTCCACACCGCGGTTCGTTCTTCCCAGGGACGTGCACAGGAGTTTTGAGGGGCAGGTGCCGGGGGGGGGGGGGGGGGGGGGGGTGGGGGGTTGGATCGCGGACGAGCGCTATTGTTAACGGGGGGTTGTATCGCGGACGAGCACTTTTGCGGGCGCGATTGTTGAAGAACACTCAGAGGGCACTTTCTAATACAAGGCAAAAAGGGCAGGGGCTCAAGCACCCCTAGGGCCCTATGTGTGCACGTGCCTGGTTCTTCCCATGGTTCTTCCTCATCGGAAGTGAGCGATGAGACTTACAGCGAACAAACAAGCCAATTTAAACTTTAATTGAGATTAGATGAGGCTTGTTGTTGTTTTTGATATTTGTTTTACAACAACGTATTCCATGTGCTCTTTGTTTCACTTGTACATTTAAGTTAAATGCTACATATTTACCTGTGGACTATCTTGAGCCAGGACACTTTGCTTTTTGCATATCAGTGCTTGATTGTTAAATACAATAAAATACCCACACCTATTTGCTGAGTGGTTAATTGAAAATGTATTTGCAATCAGAGGTGTAATAACGTGTTGCAAATCAGGGAAATGAGAATAAGACAATTAATAATACATAATTTACATAATAATACTCTGACTTGTTAAGTCGTTAAATGTAAAAAAGGAAACAAATTATTACACCAGGCACCTTCAAGAACACTGAAGACAAGAACATTTAAGGTGGCAATGAATGGGGTAGAGGGGCCAACACGATATTCTTTCTGGGGGCCCAGAATTCCTAGCAACTGCCCTGTGGATAACAACCTGGTCCTAAACACCACCAAAACAAATGAGATCCTTGTGGACTTTAGGAGGTCCAAGAGGACCACGCAGACCCCACTTACCACCAATGGGGAAGAAGTGGAGAGGGTGGACTCTGTTAAGTTCCTGGGGACGTACATCACCAAGGACCTAACATGGGCTACTAACATCTCCAACCTTGTGAAGAGGGCCCAGAAGAGGCTCTTCTTTCTAGGGAAGCTCAAACAGGCTGGTTTATCCACACACCTGCTCATTCACTTTTATAGGAGCACATTTGAGAGCATCCTCTGCCAGGGCTGCAGTGTGTGGTATGCAGGCTGCACAGCGGAGAGCAGGAGGGACTTGGCCAGGGTGGTTAGGTCAGCTAAAAGGATCATAGGAGCTGAGCTCCCAGACCTGGACTCTGTGTGTGGTGACCGCCTGAAGAGGAAGGCAAGGTCAATAAGCACAGATCAAACTCACCCTGGACACACCTTGTTTGTCCCCCTACCATCAGGGAAGAGATACCGCACACTGCGGGCCCGCACCGCAAGAGCTGTAGCCTCCATCACCCCCTCAACCCCCTAACAAAGACCTAAGGACAACTCTCCTCCAGGAGCAGTAGCTTCCAACACCCACAACCCCGCCCGCCCCGCCCCTCCACACACACACACAACAGACTGGACTTGATGGGCACAATATGTACAGGGTGATGTGTGTGTGTGTGTGTGTGTGTGTGTGTGTGTGTGTGTGTGTGTGTGTGTGTGTGTACTATGAGTATTGTGCACTTTACTGTGGCCTCCACTGAAATCTTTATGCACTTTACAACTGCGGTTCATTTTTAATCTACATGTCACTATTCATATCTTTTTTAACCACTTCTGTCATTTGCTCTTTGTCTTTGTGTCATTGTCTTATTGTGTCTTTTTGTGTTTTGTGTCATTTAGACATTTAAACTCTAACTGTTGCTAGAGAGTGCCAACCTGTATTTCGTTGTGTACTACAATGACAATTAAACTCCTTGAACCTTCACACATGTTATTGTGTTCTGTATCAAACCAGTAATAACACTTACCTCCTGAAGTAGAGCACGCAAGTCTATATAGAGATAAACAATACAGCAACATGTCAGGACAGCAGTCACTATCATTCAGCATAACCCTGATACATGTTAGTTTAATGTAACCATGAAACATGTTAGTTTAATGTAACTATGACACATGTTAGTTTAATGTAACCCTTACCTCCCAGTACTATGATTGATATTATGAAAGATATGCATCCTATTATTATGAACTGCTACATATATTCTATCTAAGTTATCTGTTACTCATTTACAAAGTGAAACATGTGGAATAAGAACTTACCCTTTAACTTCCTCTCCGTTGTTTTCTTTTTCTATAAAATAAAAATGTAAATAAAATATCAACGTTGGGTTCATTACAAGGTCATCATCTAATAACTCCACCACTGCCAGCTAGGGTCACACATATTATTGTGTTCTGTATCAAACCAGTTATAACACTTACCTTCAGAAGTCGATCAATCGATTCTATATAGAGATAAACAATATATCAACATGTCAGGACAGCAGTCAATATCATTAGTTAGTTTAATGTCACCATGATACTTACATTTACATTATATAGATTTAAATAACATGTATCATGGTTATAACCATGATACATGTTAGTTTATTGTAACTATGATACATGTTAGTTTAATGTAACATGCTACATGTTAGTTGAATGTAACCCTTACCTCCCAGGACTATGATTGATATTATGAAATGTATCCATCCTATTATTATCAACTGCTCCATATATTCTAATCATGTAGAATCAGTTGAACCAGTTCCTGGTTTCCACTCTGAATTAGCCTCTACACAGAAGAACATCTTGACAGACTGAATACGTGTAGGGAGACGGCTGCCATTATCGTGGTCAAACAAGGACTGAGGTCTTTCTACCCTTTGTCTCTGCTCTGTGTTGTCATGACGACTCAGTGAGCTACGTTATAAACGCCACTGATCTGACGTTATGCTGGCCACATCGCCCCAGCTATGAGAGTAGTGTCTTATATACATGGATAGCTCCATTCTATAATCTAATATCTGGATGATGTTGTTCAGTAGGTCTGCCTCTCTGGTCCCTCTGCTAGGTAGTCTCTGACTCTCTGGTACAATTAGATTTAATGTTTTTTCAATCACAGAGATATCATTTGACTTGGTGTGAGTCAGTAACCCTCGCGAATCACTGGGTATGAATAAATTATCTGTTACTCGTTTACAAAGGGAAACATGTGGAATAAGAACTTACTGTTACACTTGGTCCACTGGTCCATTGTTTCCTTTTGAAAAAAAAAAGAAAAGTGAATCCAATATGAACATTGGGTTCATTACAAGGTCATCATCAGTGGTGGATTAAGGTGGTCATTGGCCCCTAGGCTACTATTTGTGTGAGGCCCCCTTACTGATCACGCAGAAAAAAATAAACTTCGTTCCATGTGTAAAAGCGTGCTAGGAATATTACATGGCCCTCACACACTCGGGGAGCACCGGCACACACACACACATTGAGACGGCCTTCACTAAAACACCAATGATACAGAAACAAGTGTGAATTCGCCATAGCTGCTGCGACCACGTATTTCTGTTCACCGACCGACCGACAGAGAACTCCTTAATGAGGCTGGTGAAATCAAATTTACACAGAATATCTCTTTCAATGGACGGATCAGAGACGGGTGATTCAGTCTGTTTTGGCCCATCATGGATCTCAGTCTATCTTCAACTGGCGCCAATTTTGAAAAAGAGCGTTCCCCGCTGGCATTGGTCACAGGCAAAGTCATAAATAGTCCGAGTGCTATATCCACCAATGGAAACACTGCTTTTCTCTTTTTCTCTTTTCAGACATTCTGCCTCTTTGCTGTCCAGCAGACGTGACGTATTCCTTTACAACCAAACAGACTTTATGAACCTGGTCACATGACATGGCCCACACATGTACCCAATCAGCTGCTTTATTTTTTAATGGTTCTTGTTATGGGCCAATAGGGGTCAAGTCTTTTTTTATTTCAAGTCAAATTGAAAATAGTGTGGCCAACCCAGGGCCCCTTGCACACCTGGGCCCCTAGGCTCAGCCGAGGCTAGCCTGTGTGTTAATCCACCTCTGGTCATCATCTAATAACTCCACCACTGCCAGCTAGGGCCACACATATTATTGTGTTCTGTATCAAACCAGTAATAACACTTACCGCCTCACGTATTAGTTTATCCAAATCTATAGAGATAAACAATACAGCAACATGTCAGGACAGCAGTCACTATCATTCAGCATAACCCTGATACATGTTAGTTTAATGTAACCATGATACATGTTAGTTTAATGTTATCAGGATAAATGCATCCTATCATTATGAACTGCTGCTGGTTTCCACTCTCAATCAGCCTCTACACAGAAGAACATCTTGACAGACTGAATACGTGTAGGGAGACGGCTGCCATTATCGTGGTCAAACAAGTACAGAAGTCTTTCTACCCTTTGTTCTCTCTGTTGCTCTGTGTTGTCATGACGACTCAGTGAGCTACGTTATAAACGCCACTGAGCTGACGTTATGCTGGCCACATCGCCCCAGCTATGAGAGTAGTGTCTTATATACATGGATAGCTCCATTCTATAATCTAATATCTAGATGATGTTGTTCAGTAGGTCTGCCACTCTGGTCCCTCTGCTAGGTAGGCTCTGACTCTCTGGTACAATTAGATGAAATGTTTTGAATCACAGTGATATCATTTGACTTGGTGTGAGTCAGTAACCCTTGCAAATCACTGGATATTAATAATCACTGGATATTAATAAATGATCTGTTACTCAATCAAACATGAAACATGTGGAATAAGAACTTACCATCTAACTTCCTATCCAGTTTCTTTTTCTATAAGATAAAAATGTAAATAAAATATCAACATTGGTTTCATTACAAGGTCATCATCTAATAACTCCACCACTGCCAGCTAGGGTCACACATATTATTGTGTTCTGTATCAAACCAGTAATAACACTTACCTCCAGATGTCTATAAACCAATGCTATAAGGTGATAAACAACACATGTCAGGACAGCAGTCACTATCATTCAGCATAACCCTGATGCATGTTAGTTGAATGTAACATGATACATGTTAGTTTAATGCAACATTATACATGTTAGTTTAATGTAACCATGATACATATTAAAGTGTAATGCAACCCTTACCTACTATGATTGATATAATGAAAAGTATGCATCCTATTATTATGAACACAATTGCCACATATGTAATACATGTAGAATCAGTTGAACCAGTTCCTGGTTTTATCTGCACCCCAGAATCACATCTGAAACCAGAAGGACAAAACCACGTTTAGTTCAGAGTAGCAGACTGGGTGTTGTACTCCAGGTTTAAAAGGTACTGGGTTTGATAATGAACTCCACTTTAGGGCTGCAACAACAAATCGATAAAATCTATTACTAAAAGTGTTGGCAACGAATTTAGTCATCGATTCGTTGAGTAGAGCGATTATTAATACTCGTAGGCGCGGAACTGTTTACAGAAGCCAACGCCGACATGTCCGTGCTTCATGCGCGCCCACAGCGAGCCTTCTGCTCTATAGTGTGAGTGACCACAGCGAGCCTTCAGCTCTATAGTGTGAGTGACCACAGCGAGCCTTTAGTGCTATAGTGTGAGCGACCACTGCTTGTATTTTGGACATGAAACACGGCGGAGGCGGAGAAAACGGTTCGACCGAAATCTTCCAAAATGTGGGAGTAATTTACAATACATGAAGCTAAAAAGTGTGTTAGTTACAATCTTTGCAAAAGCGAAATGGAGTGGCACGGAAGCACCGCGGTGATGTCATCCGTGACAAGAAGGGGGCTCGACAGCAGGGTTAAGTCAATACAAGATCTCACATTTATTCAGTTTTCAAGTAAGGACATGCAACAACAGTATCTCCTGTTTCTCGTTTGGCGTTTTAATTTATTCGTTATCCAGCTTTACAAGCATGAAAAGTTTATTAAACTGACATAAGCTGGTTAATTTTGTGTGTGTGTGTGTGTGTGTGTTACTTCATCGATTCATCGAAAAAATATTAAACCGATTAATCGATTATTAAAATAATCGTTAGTTGCAGCCCTACTCCACTTACATCGTGTGGGGTTGGCATGACGATGTGGCATCTGAGAATGTGTCTTTATCTGCTGAGTCACTACAGAAGAATCCATCCAGGACCTCACACTCAGCATCTGATGTTGGAGTACACGACTTCTTCACCTTCAGACCGAGAACTGTCAATCACAACAGAGGAACCTGAGACAACCTGAGAGTACAACTTCTGATATAAACATGAACAACACAACTTCTGATATAAACATGAACAACACAACTTCTGATATAAACATGAATAACACAACGTTCTCATCAACACAACATATGGGGGTTGCATGGGGGGCGTTTCTATTTTATAATATAGATGTACCTGTGCCACACTTTGTACAGGCAGAGCATTGCTTCTGTCCACTAAAGCCTTCTTTGAAAGTACCATCGGGGCACTTTGAGCACAATGTAATGGTTGTCGCTGTGCAATCCCGATGAACCTTATATCCTGTTGGAAAGAACGTTTAAAATATGTTGTTTTCCAATGGATTTGTTTGAAGAAATCATACAGAACTATTTTGGACAACAGCTTGACAACAGCTGGGTTAATGACTCTTACCACCAGAACATGCAAGGCAGCAGGACTGTCCCGCTCTGTATTCATCCGCGCGACACCATTGTGATGCAGTACTAGCAACGCCATAAGTATTAAAAACTGAACATATTAGGAACATGATTTGTAAGAACATGGTGGTCTAACGTTTTTGGCAGATATTTCTTCTGTGTGTCAGTGCAAGTCTTGTTTTTCAGCCAAGGCCAAATAAGGTTGATTGTTTTATCCTGCTTTGTATATTCTATATACATGGGCCACACACGCTATACTTTGGCTGCCAAATCTTCATTGCCATGCAGCTACAGATTTATCTTGAAGTTCAGAAACATCTGGAGAGATAAAAAAAATATTCAGGGTTAATAAATGTAATAACTTGTATCTTTAACACTTTTCTCTAAACCAAAATAATATGAAGTTTGAAAACATTAGAGCTGTTAAACAAAGAGTTGTTAACCTTGTATGTCTGCATTAACCGTGATCTAATGCTTATCATTTTTCTGTGACAAATACATTTGTGATTGTTAAAAGTGTGTCACAAATATAATGTACCACTTTTATGTTCATTGGGCTACATCATTTTTTAGATTGATTTGGTCTTTGGATCCTATGTTTAATATAGAATTTCTTTGGGTGAAACACTCCACCTTACTCATCCAATACTAAACCTCAAACACAGTCATCTGGCTGCTGAAGATCTTAGGGGCTAATCACCAGCCTGGAGGCCTGCGTGTAGGCCTGCACAATGAGCAGGCACCAGGCCTACAGGAGGTCTGCACCTGGAGTTATGGCGCTATTGATTGTTCATCAGCTGAGACACAGGGTCTCTTATGATGTTCCGAGGAGCCAGAATGTTTGTTGAAAACATCCTATTTTATAAAAACCACCCTGAAGGTCTTCGTTGTTTCTCTGTGAGCGAACTAAGTGAAAGCGAAAGTAAGGCTGGGTTGCACCAACATGGATTAAATTAATCCTGGTTTAGGGTTAATCTAGGGTTAGTAAATCTAGGTTTAAACTGGTTCATAATTAATCAGAGACGCGTTGCACATCTTATTTTTAACCCTGGATTAGTTAAACTAGTTTAAACAAGGATTCAAATAGGATTTGTTTGTTTTCAGTGTCTGCGATGATGGATTCTGGCAAAATGTGAGCAAATTCACGATGTATGCTTGATAAAGATGGACCACAATATATTCACCAGTTCTCTCGTGAATAAATTATTAACTTGTTGTTGTCTTTATTTACAGAGTCTATATTTACCAAGTCTATATTTACAGAGGGGAGAAAATGAGTGGCCCCTGCCCAAGTGGCACAGCCCAGGTCGGCCTTGAACTACAATGCAAAGGCAAAGAAGGACGCGGCAGGAGAGAGGAGGCGGATGTTTCAAACTGGCGGAGGACCACCAATGATTACGGACCCTCTAGCTGGGTTGCCCCAACATGGTACCTCAGGTCAAAGAAAATCATTGATATGATCCCGCAGCTGTGAAAACTATTTTCATGAATTTAAATTGGGTTTAACCTATCTCTAATTTTCCTGCGATGAACTCTTTCCTCTAACCCCATTCAGCGAAGATATACAGCCATGTTGTCAAGAAAACTGTGATAAACCTAACATAAACCTCCTCCAGAGGTGGTTTAAATATAACCGTTAAACCAGGTTAAGAATAGGTTTAAAATTACTGGCGCAACAGACTTAAATTTAATCTCAGTTTAAATGGAGTTTAAACTGAGATTACCAAAGGGTTAAATATAACCAGGATTAATATTAAACTAAGTTTAAACTAGGTTTAAAGTTTGCTGCAACACGGTTAACAGTTAAACCTTGATTTAATCAGTTTAAGATTTTTTTTTGGATATGTATTAAGATGTTTTTAATCCATATTGGTGCAACCCAGCCTAAGAATGGCACCATGAACATATCACTCTTTTTATGCAGTTATAGTTTTATAAATGACCTGAACCTTTAAAAAAAGTGTAAACGACCTGAATATAATGACGAGGATATCAGTTTTGACATAGACAGCGTTTATATTACCTTACTCTAATTGAGAGCGTCGAAACATTTCAAGTACTCGTCGAATGGTCGAATCACACGCCTTGTCAGCAGCAACAACAAAACCCAGGAGGAGACTCATGAATATTCATGAGGTGTCGACGCTGCAACGCTTTTTCATTGGTCGGATTTGAATGCGAGTAATTACAAGCTGTCAAATCACTACCGGTTTAATTCATTTATTCATTCAATGACCAATCCATTATTGTAAGCTGGTGGATATTTGGCCACCATTGAACCTTGAAATAGCTGCTACACACGCTCGTTATTAAATTAAAATATTACTGAAGAGAATGCATTTCAGATGCATCATCTTATATCTGTGGAGCATGCCCTATTAGACTGGGTAGCCCCACCCCCATCTGCCGGCGATTGGAATTCGCCCTGCACATGGTGCAATCTACAATTGGACTTGGTCTGGCAATGGCCAGGCTAATGCCCTATCGATTCAACTGATCCTGGAGAAACGCCACAATGTCGAGCAGACCATGATGGGCGTTCTGTCCTGAGCAAAGTTGACAAACCAATAACAATACCATCAATATTACTGATGGACGTTTGTATCTCCCACTGTCTCAAACATAAACCAGAATAAAACTGGACTCAACAGGTGGGACTCTGTGATTTAGATCTCTCAAGTGAATGACAGTTTGTCGTTTTGAGGATTGTGAGGTATCTCATTATTTCAGAAAAATAAGAGCAGATATTTTTACATGAACATTTCTTTAATTCATAAAAAAGGAGCATCATCTTTTCCAACATTTTTTAGAATTACGACATAATTATGTCGTTAATTCAGAAACACAAGAGCAGAATTTATTTTCTTTAGTGAATGCATTGATTACGCTTCCGTAGCCTACGACTCGATTTGCGTGTCATATCAAAACTGAAACCAGAGGTGCGTTATCATATTTTGCCAGCAGATATCACTGCTGGCGAACTAAATATTACATGAACATAGTGAGTGCATTGTTCTTGTTGTTCTTCTGCGCAAGGTGCACATGATGTACTTGTGAATTATGTACAATGTCTATTAACATGCATTCCTGTTGGACGGAACATTTTTGCCAATTGACTGTTGAAAAATGATCTAACAAATAAAACTTGAGCATTGTTTCAACAAGTTAACTAGTTAATGCAGACATGCAGTTGGCTGCATTAGACACAACTATAACTTGATTAAGACAGCTAGTTAGCTAGCTATGGCAGACATTCTGTGGGCTTGAATTAGTCAACTAGTTAGCTCTAGCTAGTTCAGATATTTAACTCTTCTTACCATCTGGACTGCTAGGACAGCATTCCTCTCTCACTCTGTATTCTGCCTTTTGACATTTTGCTGATGCAATAAAGTTACCGATGAAATTTAGATTAAATAAAACTAAATATATAAATAGCATTATTTGAACATTAAAAAATAACATGGCCGTCCAACGTTCAAAGTGTTTGACATATTTTGATGGCAACAAGGATGTGTGGTAACGTATAAAGGCAAAATACGGTATTGCTATATTGTTTTGGTTGAACATGATTGTATACGATTGGCTAACAGACCGCACAGCTCAGGGGTCAAGGCACCCTAAAGATGTAAATACATCTGAATGTAGGCTGTTCATTCACAATTAAATATATTGTTTTACTTGCAGTAAGTATTCAGAAGTCCCTGAGTGTCTATGCCGAGGCAGAGGGCTGTTCTTTTTAACAGAAGTTTGGGTCATCATTCAGAACAGACACACAAACGAGAAAGCGCCACAGTGCGCTGGGATCCTCACTAAAAACACAGGAGTTCCTGTGGACTCTGAATATGTTCCTGTTGTGGCCGCTAGAGGGCAGTGTGTTCATCGGCGCGTCCGATAGCCGAGCTATTATACATCATGGGCTGTTTGTAGTAGCCAGGCTAGCGCCGCCTACTGGTTCCGGCAAATTTAATTTGCCTCAACCATATAGTCAGGGAACTAGCAATGCGTTTCGGTTTGCTCCGTCCGCCAGAGCGGACGGACCAATCAGCGAGCAGATGTGGCGATGACGGGCGATGACGGGCGATGACGTCGAACTGAAGCGCCCAAACTGAAATACCGGTGTAGTTCCCAAGCTGCGGTAAACAGTTGACGAGATGGATGTCGGCGAAGCTATACGCTCTGTGCTTGAAACTATTCCGGATATTGAAGACTTAAAGCCAGAACAAGAAGCATGTTTGACGAATTTTTTGGAGGGCAAAGACGTTTTTGGACTTCTTCCTACCGGGTTTGGGAAAAGTTTAATTTACCAGCTGGCCCCGTTAGTGGCGAAGACATTATGCAAGCCAAACGCTAATGCTAACCCTATTGTCATCGTTGTGTCCCCCCTGCTTGCCCTGATAGAAGACCAGATTAAGGAGGCAGGGATACTGGGTGTAACAGCAGGCCAGCTTGGCGTTAGTGATTTACATAATAAACTGAAATAAATAAACGCATAGCATACGTCACCGCCAAGCAGCAGCGATTAGTCGAAGCAAACGGAAGCAACCGCCTCCCGGAAGCAAACGAATCTCTACGGCTCGTGTTCAGACGCTATATGAAATGTAATGAAGTAAGCGGCTGATGCATCAGGCTATGTTTGTAGTGCCATAGACTATAAAACACCTTCATAGAGGGGAGTTTATGTGACGGCTTTTCTTCATTTTCTTTTCGTCTTTCTTATCTGTATGGTACACCATGAAACCTACTTTCACTCATTGAGTCGTGTTTCCACTGCAAAACATGAAAGCTACACTTTCACGGCTGGAGCCCACTTAAACGGGGCTACAGCCGTGTATATCACATGACATTACATATATTACAACACTGGATACATCAGCCATCATTATCTGTCTGTAGATATTTTCAATACAAGTGATTCCTTTCTATTTGAACCCACCTGCTTTCTATGATCCTCTGTATATTGTCATAGTGGGTCTAGTCTGTATATCATAGTGGGTCCAGTTTGTATAACATAGTGGGTCTAGTCTGTATGTCATAGTGGGTCCAGTCTGTAAATCATGGTGGGTCCAGTCTGTATATCATAGTGGGTCTAGTCTGTATATCACAGTGGGTCCAGTCTGTATGTCATAGTGGGTCTAGTCTGTATATCATGGTGGGTCCAGTCTGTATATCATAGTGGATCCAGTCTGTATATCATGGTGGGTCCAGTGTATATCATAGTGGATCCAGTCTGTATATCTTCATAACGAGTCCAGTCTGTATATCTTCATAACGAGTCCAGTCACTTCCGACACTTGGAACAGCAGCAGACTCGATGATGCATTCTGGGATATTTAACGGTCCCAAGTCCACACGAGTCACCTCCGATGCATCCTCGGTAGAACGGCCTCATCGAGAACGCATCAAGAACACTTCCAGGTTTTACGACAGTACTCGCGTACTTGGAATTGGAACAGTGCTTGGGCTACCACTGATGACGTTTACCGAGAACGCAAATTGAGAAACGGCTTTAATGTCTATGTGCTCGTTAACGTCGCCCTTATGACATCACAGGTGGGGGTGTCCACCTAGATGTGTGACAGATATATATGAACATGTCAGGTTAGCAGTCATTTAGAACAACCGTGATACATACACGTCAGGGTTGAATCTACCCGTGATACACGTCAGGGTTGAATCTAATCATGATACATGTCAGGGTTGAATCTACCCTAACATGCCGAAAAACAACACATTTATAGAAATGTTATCAAAACGCCTTTTAATGCTGATATGCTAATATCATTTATGGGGGTGTTTTGGACGACAAACCTATACCATACCTATTCTGTGGTTTGGGTTGGAGGACAGGCACGTTCGACAGATACATGAAAGAAGGCCATTTGATAATAATCCAAACCCCCCAAATGCTGTTAACAAAACAAACACTGAACATTTAAGCAAGATATCCCCATTCAAATAAAGTTTAAAAAACAATACACTTACAGACACTTTCATAGCGGTTTTGCAGAGAGAACTATTGGAGTGGAGTGTGTGTGGATGACGGCTGGTTGAAGCAGCCTCACCTGGGCCCGAGTCAGACTGACTGGACTCTGGGGCTGGGTGAGGCTGCACACCTGTTGCACATTGAGCAATCACAGGTTAAACCAGCCGTCACCACACACACCCAGAGAGATCTCCTGCAGGGCAACATGGAGCACCAGGCTATGGTTCACTTAAAGTTTAGCAGAGAAACACTGTTTAGCATTTAGCATATTGTTCCTGAATTCTTACAATCCAACACCTTCAATAAAGTGATGGCGCTAAATGTCTAACATAGAAACAGTTTCCTTCTCTTCAAAATGACATATGGGTGAGAAATACTGTGTCATTAAGAAAATGGTGTAAACGTCCCCTCCCCCCGCCCTGAATGGGGGGTTTGCATCAGTTTGACCTCGTTAAGAAAAACTGAAAATATTTAGAGTCACCTGACTTTATCTAATAATTAAAACATGTTCAGCAAGTGGTCAACATTGCACTTTTATCTCAAAGTAAAAAAGAAAACATTGTAAAAAAAATGTATCATACTAAAATATTTTATCTCAAAGACAAGTGGTTCCTCTCCCCCAACATCTCCATCTCCGTATAAACATTCCCTGTACATCTTCCTTGGTGGTCGTCCAAGAGAGGCGGAGCTTGGACCCAAGCCAACGTTACCCATAATATCCCAGCACACCTCACACTATCTATTAACCCCTCGCTTGTCTTTGCTCTGTGAGCCACATATAGAAGAATAATGTGAGGATTGATCTAATAATGATGATAAACACACCACGCCTCTTCTCCTGTGAAAGCTGGCATCAGGAAGGAATCAGACTGGTGTATTTCCTCCTCTAGTGTCTGAGTTTGATTCATCAGATTCACTTTCAGGTCGATCCAGAATTTCTAGAACTGGCGTTACTTTGTCTCCTGTAATGTCATTCCCCTTCAATAGTGAAACACGGTTGATGGGAAACTTGGGACTAATCCTGTTACCATCTTTGGGCAGCGTTTGGACTGGACCCATCTCAATGTCTAGCTGTCCAGTACCAGACCTGTAGGCATCCAGACGTTGGTCATCATCATGATCGTCCATAGTTACATCAGGGATAGTTGTTCTTGAAGTGTGTTCTTGTTGGTCCCTGGTTGGTGCAGGAGATTCACTATTTAGTGGTGTAGTTTCTGGAAGAGAAGGCAGCAGAGAGTCAGGACACACAGCCAGCCTCCACATGCAGCAACACTCACTGAAGACTGAAGCCCAGTGGAGCAGCTCTGCAGCTGGGTACTCTCAGGTGGAGATGAGGACACACACACACACACACACACACACACACAACCAGAGGAGAAAGCTACTGAATACACGTTTAATCTGCATTTTTATTAATTAAATTATACATTTTAATTAAGCTGCAGAGTAGCTAGCTAGTCACCACAAGCACTCTGCCGCGGGTTTCTGAAGCGTCTCAAGCGGTTCTGTACACTAGTGGCTGCTCTGTCTCGGTGCTTGGGGTCTAGTCTGTCCTTTGTGGCAAATGCATTGAGACGACCGAGCGATCAGAGAGAGAGAGTTAGCGACTTTCCACATGTCACTATGTCCGGTTTTCAAAATAAAGGGTTAACACAGGGTTTAGGAGTGTTAAGAGAGAGGAGACAGCAGAGAGAGAGGTCGTGTTTCCCGAAGCTCCGCTAGACAGTGGCAAAAAGTACTTAATTCATCGTTCAGGTCTACTTTATTTTACTTTATTTCATGATCATAATACTTAAGAATATATAGTTTGTTTCCGTCAACCTCAATTGCTCGATTCAACAATACTTTTTGGCACTTTGACTACCGGATCAGACCGCAGCAAAAGCCTTGGACTTTCCTATCGCCAACATGCCTCTGTACTCGGATGTCTCAGGCACAGAGACTGGGAAATGCACAGACTGCACCAAACTGCAACAGACAGTGGCTTTATTTGAAACGAGGCTAGCAGCATTAAAAAAATGCAAAGGACTTCTCCAGGATACAGTGCCGATGGGTGAGTTTGCTGAGCTAGCTCAGACAAATCCACAACAGGATGATCAAAGCTATACTGTATCCTTCCCGAAGCTGGACAAGAGAGAGACTATTCCAACTGCCTCTCATTGGCACAGAGTCGGCGCTAAGCCCAAACAACATTCCAAAGTGAATCAACAAGTTCACTCAACGCCAAATGCTAAGCTTCCCAAAGCTAAAATCAGCCGGATTAGCCAATCGCCGAAGTTTACCATGCCGATGAAGAACCGGTTCCTGCCACTCCAGGAGTCCACGAACGCGCCTGCCACCCATGCACCCCTAAGCCCCAAGATGCGTCCAAACGGATGGTGTGGACAAAGACCGACCATGACCCTGTCGCCAGAGAGGCCAGCTGCGCATGCATCTGCCACCCGTGCACCCCTGAGCCCCAGGATGCGTCCGGACGGACGGTGGGGACAGAGACGGAACAAGAACCAGTCACCACGGAGTCGAGCTGTGCATGCGTCTGCGACCGCCACTTCAAGCCAACAAGGGCCCATCTCACAGAAAGCAGATGAACCAGACACTCTGATTGTAGGAGACTCAACCATAAAGGATATAACCGGTAAGAAGATCAAAACATGCTACTTCCCAGATGTGATGGTTAGTGATGTCAACCAGAAACTAGCCACAATTATACTGGAAAACCCCAAAATCTCACAGATTATTGTGCATGCAGGACTTAATGATATTCGAAAAGAACAGTCAGAACTTCTGAAGAGGGATTTCACTGAACTATTGGACACACTGGACAAATTACACGTTAGGTCATTCATCAGTGGACCCATACCAGCCGTTGACAGGGGAATAAACAGATTCAGTCGTCTACTTGCACTGAATACATGGCTTTCAAGAGTCTGCAATGAAAGAGGTAGGGGCTTTATTGACAATTTCAACTTGTTCTGGGGGCGCAAATATCTTTTCAGAGCAGATGGCCTACACCCAAACAGGCTAGGCTCAAAACTGTTAAGGGACAATCTTCTCTTCTCACTCTCCCACCATGAGAAGAAGCGAGACTACAGCCTCCCCCACACATCTACTGTCCCACTATCTGACACACAGATAGCAGACAGACCACAGACCTTGAAGAGAGACAACAGCCCGCCCGACACCATCGACACCATGCCTCCCCCCTTTGCTGATGCTGGCTTGGCGAGGAACGGCCACCCCCCTCCTCTGCCCTCCCCCATCGACGATGACCTCCAGCTCTCACCCATCGATGAGGACCTCCAGCACTCCCCCATTGATGATGACCACCATCCTCATCTCTCCCATAGCCACAACAACAACTCCAGTTCCACTGTCTCCTCCCTTTATGATTTTCCAGATGAATTTAAGAAACTGAGAAATGTTGGCATCAAACTTGCATTTTATACTGATAAAATTGAAGGCATCAGACGTGCCATCAATGTCTCCACTTTAAACAAAAATGCTGGACTACCACCATATTCAGGCAAAAGTAACGTGGCAATGACATGCTTTAATGTCACAGACTCTAAAACTCTTGTGGAAACTGTGACACAACTGAAGCCATCCACCTGTTGCCTTGATACTTTACCTACCAACCACTTTAAGAATGTTTTTGACTGCCTAGCAATAGACATATTGCAAATAGTTAACAACTCTCTCCAATCAGGCACTTTCCCAAAAGGCTTAAAAACTGCAGTTATCAAACCCCTTTTAAAAAAGCGGAGCCTAGATGCCTCTGTTATTAACAACTACAGACCAATATCAAATCTACCCTTCATAAGTAAAATCATTGAGAAAATTGTCCTCCAGCAACTTAGTGACTTCCTGGCATCAACTGGTTGCTATGACACCTTCCAATCCGGATTTCGACCCCTTCACAGCACTGAGACCGCCCTTATTAAAGTTGTAAACGACATCCGTCTTAACACAGACTCTGGCAAAATCTCAATACTAATGCTACTAGACCTCAGTGCTGCATTCGACACTGTAGACCATACAATACTTTTGGACAGATTAGAAAACTGGGTGGGGCTTTCAGGCACAGTTTTAAATTGGTTTAGGTCCTACCTACAAAATAGGAACTACTTTGTTTCCATTGGCGACTTTGTTTCAGAATCAACAAACGTGACATGTGGAGTCCCACAAGGTTCGATCTTAGGACCCTCTCTATTCAACATCTACATGCTCCCACTAGGGCAAATCATGCAAAATAACAATATTGACCATCACTGCTATGCTGATGACACGCAAATCTATGTATCTCTATCACCAAATGACTATCAGCCCATAGATCTGTTGTGCCAGTGCATTGAGCAAGTCAAAGGCTGGATGTGCCAAAATTTCCTTCAACTAAATGAGGACAAAACCGAGATAATTGTATTTGGTGCTAAAACCGAAAGGCTTAAAGTTACCCAACACCTTCACTCTCTGTCCTTGAAAACCTCAATCAAAGCCAGAAATCTAGGGGTTATTATGGATTCAGATTTACATTTCGACAGTCACATCAAATCAGTTACAAAATCGGCATATTATCACCTTAAAAACGTAGCAAAACTTAGAGGGCTCATGTCTACCGAAGACTTACAAACACTTGTACATGCCTTTATCACTAGCAAGCTTGATTACTGCAATGGTCTCCTTACAGGTCTCCCAAAAAAAACTCTAAGGCAACTACAGCTTGTTCAGAATGCTGCTGCTAGAGTTCTAACAAAGACCAAAAAATGTGAACATATTACACCAATTCTCAAATCATTACATTGGCTCCCTGTATGTCAGAGAATTGATTTTAAAATCATGTTGCTAACCTACAAATCCCTACATGGTTTAGGGCCAAAATATTTAACTGATATGCTTCCACTACATAAGTCTTCTAGACCACTAAGATCCTCTGAGACCAATCTGTTAATTATCCCCAGAGTCAACACGAAACATGGGGAAGCAGGATTTAGTTACTATGCAACAAATAGCTGGAATAAACTCCCTGAGGATTTAAGACTTGCCCCAACCCTGACAGCTTTTAAAACAAGACTGAAGACTTTTATGTTTGCTTTAGCTTTCTGCTAAATCTTAAATCTACAATGTTTCTATTTTTATTTTTATTTTATTAGTAACTTTGCCTTTCTAAAATGCATTTTTATTAACTCTGCCTTTCTAAAATGTTGTTTTTTAACTTTGCCTTTACTTTCTATCTATTTTACTTTTTACTTATCTATTATTTTATTTTATTGTATGACAATGTTTATATGTGAAGCACTTTGAGTCTGCCTTGTGTATGAAAAGTGCTATATAAATAAAGTTGCCTTGCCTTGCCTTGCCTTGCCTTGCCTTTATACAAAGACTGCAGGGCCTACACAAAATCAAGCATTTTTAAATGTTTATCATTTTAGAGAATGAAAATCATTACATACCTACATTACATTAAAATGACTGTAAAACACATTGCTCTATAAGTTCTGACAATGAGAAAAATTAAGATTCTAACTATACGTTTTTATTGTATCATTTTAGAGAATTTTAAAATTAGAGTCCCATATTATTACATTTGTTAAGTCAGTAATAATAATACAGTAAAAATGCTTGATTTTGTGTTAGTGTGCAGGCACTGCAGTTTTTGTATATCCCCTGTGTTTCCACTCTGGTCCCTCTGCTAGGTAGGCTCTGACTCTCTGGTACTATTAGATTAAATGTTTTGAATCACATCGATATCATTTGACTTGGGGTGAGTCAGTAACCCTTAAAAATAAATGAATATTACTAAATGATCTGTTTCTTATTAACAAAGTGAAACAGGTTGAATAAGAACATACCAGTTAACTTCTTCTCCTCCTCCTCTTCTTTCTTGTTCTGTTCCTGTGTTTCCTTTTTTAATAAATAAAACACCAACATTGGGTTCATTACAAAGTCATCATCTAATAACTCCACCACTGCCAGCTAGGGTCACACATATTATTGTGTTCTGTATCAAACCAGTGATAACACTTACCATCTCACGTATTCGATCAGCCAATCCTATATAGAGATAAACAAAGCAACATGTCAGGACCGCAGTCACTATCATTCAGCATAACCAAGATACATGTTAGTTTAATGTAACCATGATACATGTTAGTTTAATGTAACCATGATACGTTTTAGTTTAATGCAACACTTACCTCTTATTTTCTTCCTCTTAATAATAGCTATGATTATTAAAGCCACCAAAGCTACCAGTATGACTCCTGATATTACTCCTGCCACTAGTCCTGTGTGTGAACCATGTTCTCCACATTCAGAATCAGTTGAATCAGTTCCTGGTTTCATCAGTTCCAGCCCCACAGATTCACATCTGAAAGGAGAAGGAGCAGACAACAGGTTTAGTTTCAGGGTGTGTGGTGTATATCTTATCCTGGGGGGAGGATAGTAGACTGGGTGTTGGACTCCTGGTCCAAAGGTACTGGGTTCGATCCCCAATGTCCACAACCTTCCTGTAGGCCTTCAGGTAGATAGACAGGTAGATACTAATGACCTGTATCTACCTGTGTCTGAATTCACTGCAGGCTGCTATCAATAAAATTAAAATAGAAAAAACAACAACATTCAAACCAAAGCACTAGCTTAATGCTAAAAGTACCATTAATGTACTAACTGTATTGATAAATAAACTATAATATTCACTTACTTTGTGTGGGGCTGGCAAGACGATGATGTACCATTTGAGAATGTTCCATCAGTACAGTGAAGGCACTCTGTGTCTTTATCTGCTGTTCCTGTAGGAATACAAATGTTGTGACAAAAATATGGATATTTACTTCTGCAATATAAAATATAGCAACCAAGCTGAAATTCATCAAAGTTGTTTGATGAATGCTGCAAGAAGGAACAAGGGAATAGAGAATTGTAATTAAAAGGAGATCTGGGCTTAATTGATTCAGAAGATGAGTTTTGACACCAACCTCTTTGACCGATGTAATGACCAGGACTGCAAACCGTGTGTCTCTGAGCGGCCCTACATCCTCCTCTGTTAGAGTCACTACAGAAGAATCCATCCAGGGTCTCACACAGAGCATCTGATGTTGATGTACACGACTTCTTCACCTTCAGACCGAGACCTGTCAATCACAACAGTTACAGAGGAACCTGAGAGAATGAGAAGGTCATCTGAGGAAGTCTTTGATTAGAATAACTTGATAGGAAAATAAGGAGCATTCAGTGCATTTAAGGGGCATCTAGGCATCTGTTACCCTCATTAATCTAAACTCATGTGTCTCATTCATGCCCTGCCCATCATTGAATTCATGGTCTTGTTTAAGGGGGAAAGGGTTTTAAATGACATGTCAACGTATCACTGAGCCATCAGGGACTTGAACCCTGATATTTGTAATATTATCAAGGGGTCCGTGAAATAATAAGATGAAAAGTGAAAATGTACCTGAATCACAATGTTTACATAAAAAGCATTGTTCACGCCCATTGTCGCCATCTTGGAAAGTACCTTCCTTGCAAGATGCACATGATGTACTTGTGAATTCTGTGCAATGTTTTTTAACATGCATACCTGTAGGACAGAAAACAATTGACTATGTAGACTTTTTTTTAAATTTCATTCAATTTGAATACCAAAATAAATTATACAAGCTAGTAAACTAGCTTAATCAGACCTTCTGTGGGCTGCATTCAACACATTATAACTTGATTTCTACAGCTAGTTAGCGAATTCAGAGACTCTTACCTGGTGGACAGGTAGGACAACATTGACCTTCCACTTGGTATTCTGCCTGGCGACACTTTGCTGATGCAATAGCATTGCCAATTACATTTAAATTAAGTAAAAGGAAATATAGACTTAACATCAATTGAGCATTGGAAAAGGACATGGCCGTCCAATTTGTTTGAGCCTCAACCATCAAACTGTTTAACATATTTCAATGGCAGCCAACTTGAGTGGCTCTGTGTCAGTATTCAAACAATATAAGTATTTTATATTGAAGAAAAATTAGGCGTATGGTTTTGACTTAACAGGCTTTCATTCAAAACATATGGGCCCCACATGCTGCCAGGCAGGTCCTCTAAATGGATTGAAGCTCTGCAATACCTGGGGAGAGACAAAACCACGAGCAGTTAATAAATATCTGGAGACAGGTTAAGGTTTACTTATAGTGTTAGCCACGCTTGTATCTTACCCAACACCCAAATTAATATAAAGTTTCAAAATATCAAGACGTAGTTGTGAGGCCTCGTTAGAAGATGGCCGCTCACATCAAAAGCCATGAGGACGGCCGTAGAGACAAGAAGGGTCTGGCTGCAGGCTTGGGCGTTTCCATCATGACACAAGAACACCCATTAGGTGTCCCTGGTAGCTTTTCACTGACCAATCACGAGTTTCGCAAGGCATACTGGGTATTCTTCCCTTCCTTAATGGCAATTTTACCTCGTGGTATTTTTTCCAGAGAAAGCAAAGTGTTGACCGATTTAAATTTTTGCATGCCAATACATTTGTTTGTTAGTTTGTTTTATACTGTGCCTACCATGTATGTTCTAAAGTAAATTGTTCAAGAGCAATTATATTATTGTCTTTATTGAAAACATTCAGTGGGAAAAGTAAGTGAACATTGGAGTCAAATAGACTACAGTTTGAGCCTTTATAAAGTGTCTGGTAACTGGATTTGAACTGCATAATCCGAGATCCTACACATATGATCGTGTTGTTATATTATTATTATTATATTATATTATATACAGTAATGAAACCTAATCAAGCCGCTCAAAAGATCCTACACATAAATGTAAGATAACGTTCTGTAGATGGCTTAGCTGGCTAACGTTAGTTCTTTGCTACCCGTACGGATTACTAGATCTTGTTTTGAAACTTCTGTTTGAGAAAATCTAACTATTCTTTTTTTTATTTTATTTTTTATTGAAGGCTGATTCTTTTACATAAATCAAGGCAATAGACAACAATGAATACCTCTTAACATACAAGGCACATTAGGTAAGAGAAATAACTTAAATTATATAAGGTGATAATAACTAACATAAATAATAGAAAGTAGAAAATAAATAATAGTAACATAAGAGAAATAAATAAAAATAAATAAAAGTAAATAAGTCCAGTAATAATGAGTCCACAATCTTCCATAGTTATTCTAGAGGTCATCAAATATTTTCAGATCTTCATAAGCTCTAGAAAGAGACTTTAATCTAACTATTCTAGCGAATGTTATATAAACCCATCCGTGAAAGTTACAGTTCAACGAGAAAGGCGACGACGAAGAAGAAGGGGGCGTTCCACCCTGCGTAAACGAGAACCCAACCCTCCAACACACGAGAACGCCCGTGTTGTGTCTGCGGTGGGATGATATTGGAAGAGACTGCGAGGAATCCTCCATCCTGACAGGACATAATCATCAACAGCCAACAGGCTTTAAGAGCCGACGGACAGCAGAACCAGGCTGTCTTTGAGTTGCTGAGCCATGTTATGGAAGAGATTAAATTTGGTTTGTCCTGTCGGTCACATGGCCGCCTGACAGATATTGGATTTCAAAAAAGGTAAAGACATTTTCAAAAGGGAAATCTGGAAAGACTAAGTGGTTAATTGGTGGGGACATACGGAAGAGTAAAGCATTCCCCTGGGAATATAAATTCCGCTCCGTTTTTCTGAATGAACGAGAAACCTCAAAATCCCAAGAGAAGCTCTCATTCACTTAAGAACTCTAATTCATGTAATTCTAATTATGCTTGAGGTAATTTTAGCGTTTGTCCTGGATCAACACCGTGCGTGCGTGTGTGTGTGTGTGTGTGTGTGTGTGTGTGTGTGTGTGTGTGTGTGTGTGTGTGTGTGTGTGTGTGTGTGTGTGTGTGTGTGTGTGTGTGTGTGTGTGTGTGTGTGTGTGTGTGTGTGTGTGTGTGTGTGTGTGTGTGTGCGTGCGCGTGTTTAATTTCCTCGTCCGGTGAGGGTTAGGTTTCCCGGACACCTATACCACATTTTATCCGCAAACTGTACAAACTAAATATCCAGCCAGGATTAGGAAACCTTTTCCTCCATTCAAATGAGTCGCAATCAGACGTGCCCCAACTCGTCTTCCGTTCCGACCATATTCATAGGTGAACGCACTCGAAATATGCTTGGACGACTATATTATAGGCTCTTTATTGTGGTACCGCACAAAAACACCTTTGAAATGATTCGAGACAGCAAAATGAAAAAAACAATGACCGCACAAAGTTCCTCCATTATTACTGTCCAGACCAAGGAACCATATGTTCTGCTCATATTTTGTCTTATGACGGAAACAAGAGGAAATGTAACAAAGAACTTCCCCTCAGCGACTTACTTTTAAGCCCCTCAGTACGACTGACCTTATTAACCATGTCGATGACGATTAGGAGACGGATTGAACGCGGTGGTCATTTGCATACTTTAAACCATATTTAAAAATAGATGTCATTTTCCGTGTTCTTTCAGTTTGGCTCGAGGGAGTCAAGATGGAATCAAAGTCCCGAAGTTCCGTAGTGGGCGTGGCCTGCACGGCCTCTTCGTGGCCTCTTCTCCTGACAAAGCTGGCATCAGAAAATATACAGTAGACTGCCTGCCCTAGTTTATGAGTTTCATCATCAAAAAAGGCATAAAATCTGTCAGGACACGCAGCCAGTCTCCACATGCATGAGGACACAAACAGACATACAACCAGATAGACAGATGCACGTAACCAGCTCACACAACCCAATGCAAAACCAGACACACCAGAAAACAGAAACACACAACCAGGGAAACATTAGAACAAACAACTACACAGGAGAACATCTTGACAGACTGAATAAGTGTAGGGAGACGACTGCCATTATCGTGGTCTGGACAGAGGACAGAGGACACTTTGGCCCTGCTCGGTGTTGTAATGTATGTAATGATTAACCCAAGTGGCTGAGCCAAAACGCAGACTTTCAAGGGGCCACATTGCCCCGGCTGTGATAGTAGTGCCCGAGTTTATATCCCATAATAGATGATAGTTATCACGTGACCACTATCCCATAATAGATGATAGTTATCACGTGACCACTCTGGCGGGTAGACTGATCTACAGTTTGGATTTGAAACATTCCAACACATGGTCTGAGCTGAGCCTTCCTGCCACATATAACCTAACTCTGTTCTGTGTTAGACCAAATTTGACTACTAATAGGCCTACAAACAAAAGTAGACGCTAAGGGAAAATGCTAAAAGTAAGGAGAAGACAAGACAAACAGAACAACAACAAATAGGGCAAACAAAATAGACGGTATAAACAGTATCAATTATAAAAAAGTGTAAAGTATAAATTGGAAATTTTAAAGTGGCTAAGTTCCAGAAATGCAATGTAAACAAGGAGAAAAAGTGGCCCAGTGATCAAGTACACACACAGACACACACACGTGTGTGTGTGTGTGTGTGTGTGTGTGTGTGTGTGTGTGTGTGTGTGTGTGTGTGTGTGTGTGTGTGTGTGTGTGTGTGTGTGTGTGTGTGTGTGTGTGTGTGTGTGTGTATATATATATATATATATATACACACAAAAACACACATAGATGCATATGCTAACACTACGCATACACATACGTCACACACAGCCTAATGGCTGCCGGCTCAAAGGAGCACTTGAAGGAAATGAATCTGTGGCTAAAGGTGCTCGCCATCTGCCGCAGCTCAGCATAGAGGGGATGGGAGGGGTTACCCAAGATGAACTTGCATTTGTCCCTCTACCTCCAGACTGTGGTTATCATTTTCTTTTCCATAGTATAAATTGAGAACAACGTCACTTTCTGATACGAGTCGAATCACAACCCTTCCGCCTCGAACCATGTAACCGCATTTGATCAATATAAGTGCGCGGCACTATATACAACAATCTACAACACATTGTCAAACCCATATGCCATATATAATAGGTTTAACCACTTCAATAAATAGCAAAAGAAGAAGTTTAGAAATTACGTAAAGAGACGGCATTTTCCATATGTGAAACTAGCTACCTCCCTAACTCAAATGCAAAGTGCGTCACATCTAAACTGAAACCAGTTACATACTTCGACAGCAGATGTCACTGCACGACTCACTCATAAATCATCGAGGTTGCGTCCCAAAGCCCAGGCTGCAGCCTTCGTGAGGGGATGTCTGACCCGAACATAACCTGAGGTCAGCCCAGTCTGATGTATCAGCTGGTTCCCGATTCCTGGTTCCTGATTCCTGGTTCCTCATAAAGGTCGCTTGGAGTACAAGCAAGTCCAACTAGATAAGTCCAACTAGATATAAGGGAACATATTAAGTATTCACAATCTTCACTTGACTGTGAAGGAAATGAGATTGAGAAATACATTTTTTACATGTTGACAAACAGCTTAATATTGATATAAAACATATAGGGTTAAAAGTTATTTTTACCAATTTCTACTCATGTAGTCCTCAGCAAGGAAAAATAAGGCTAAAACTAAAATAAAATGAAAACATCTACCTTTATTTCAGGATCTCCCCTGTCAATCAAAAATGAGAACAATGCATCTATGACATAGGTCTGTGAAAATATAACTTCTAGAAAAAAAGTGGCGTTGTCAATTTACCCCAAGATAGCTCAACTTACCCCTAGGCTGGGGCAACTTGAGCCATCTGGGGGTAAATTGATCCAAGTTTCAACTGCTCTGATGGATTTTCACCCTTGACATCAGTGGCTGCTCTCTCCATCTCCTTTCTCTCTCGATCTTGACATGATAGCATTTCTACAATGTTTAAAATATGAAAAAACAAATCAGTTTTCTAATACTACATTGAAATCCCACTTTATACTTGAGAGACTTAACTTCACTGCATCATGGTGGGGTGAGTTGAACGTCAATTTACCCCACTCTCCCCTACATATATTGCAGGTCGTAAAAAAGGTTAATTCAAAATTATAATATCGTACAAAAATAGAAATAAAAGTGTTTGATATTAACACGTAGGGCACATTTCTGAACATTTATTCTATGTAATGTGTTTAAATCCCAACAGAGTCTAATAAACAGAAATGATTTGTTTTTAATAACTTGCTTTCGTCGCTCTTACCAAATCCTTCTGTGCCAAACTCTGCTGGTGGTCGGTCCATGTATTTAGCCACCCATCTGATTGGTCCGTGTATTTAGCCACCCATCTGATTGGTCCATGTATTTAGCCACCCATCTGATTGGTCCGTGCCATTTGTCAAGAGTCAATCTCGAGGAGTCAAAGCCTCGTGAGACCACCCTAGTCTGTAGTCGCAGTGATGCATTTGGCCCCAACATTGGTGTGGCCGAGCAGTTCGCGAACTCTCCGTGCAGAGAGTATCAACATTTCAGACGTGACAATATCGCAGAATGAACCGTGCACAGGGCTGTGACGACATCTTTTTCTTTTTTTGCATTTTGGAGTGTAGTTGCTGGAGTGTTTCTGTCCACTGCTCTCCAGCTTCTTCCCATAGGTCACTGGTTGGCGTGGCAGAGACCCTGGATTGGTCGGAACATGAGAGGCTCCCGTCAGCTTCACTGAACTCGGTCTACTCTCAGAATCCTGAGTGGGACCGACCAATAGGGGGCGCTCCTCAGTGAAAATGCCGCAAGAAAGCTGGGAGATTTCCCACTTTGCAACTCGAGTGTGTGCGAGTGCATCTGGATCCCACCAGTCTCAGTTCTGGAAGAGAAGGCAGAATGACAGAAGTCTTAAACTGTGGTAAACAGGGTTATGTAATGATTAATGTTACGTTATGTATTTGTGGGGGTTTGCCCCCCCCCCCCCACCCCCACCCCCTTAATAGAACTACACATATGGCTGTTCTGGAGTCCAGCTGGATTGATTGGAGGCTGCTCCCCAACGATTTTAGTAACACATTTGTTAACTGGAATAGTTGGAGGAAGAGCTTACCGCTTGGCTGATGGTCGGATCTCCTATCTTTATCCTTGTAAATACAATATTCACATTTATTATATTTTTAAATGTATTCATTTCTTAAAATAAATATATTGAGTTATTAACAAGGTGCAACATTTAATAAATATCACTGTCAGTATAGGTGCACACACACACACACACACACTCGGATACCCGGATAAGCAGTTTGACGATGAGGATGAGGTTGGTTTTCAAGCTATATCGTGATTAACAATACAGTAAAATACCGTAATGTCAGAGAGGCACTATCATTCAGTATAATAACCATGATACATGTTAGTTTAATGTAACCTTGATACATGTTAATTTAATGCAACAAGATACATGTGAGTTTTATGAATCACTTTATGCATGTACCTCTCATTTTCATCCTCTGAATAATGGCTATGATTATTAAAGCCATTACCAGTATGACTGGTATTACTCCTGCCACATGTCTTCTCTCTGAAACATGTTCTCCACATTCAGAATCAGTTGAATTAGTTCCTGGTTTAATCAGTTTCAGTTTCACAGATTCACATCTGAAAGGAGAAGGACCAGACAACAGGTTTAGTTTCAGGGTGTGTGTACAGTATATACTATCCTGGGGGCAGGATAGTAGACTGGGTGTTGGACTCCTGGTCCAAAGGTACTGGGTTTCGATCCCCAATGTCCACAACCTTCCTGTAGGCCTTCAGGTACGTTCATGTTCTTGAGCTAGATGCCTGACCCCTACCTGCTCCAAATGACCTGTATCTGCCTGTGACTGAATTCATAGAAAATCATGTCATCGATTATCAAGCTTTTATGATACTTTTGCCGTTTATTTTATTGCCATTTTTCTGATGATTTTCTGATCTTTAGAAAGTAGTAGAGAAGTAAACTACAAATCATAATGCCTGCTAATAATAAGCCACACTAATACCCATATGGTATATTACCCAGGCCTCAAGTACCGTTAATGTTCTCTGTTTTGATAAATAAACGATAACATTCACTTACTTTGTGTGGTTCTGACAAGACGTTGATGTGCCATTTGAGAATGCTCCATCAGTACAGTGAAGGCACTTTGTGTCTTTATCTGCTGTTCCTGTATAAATATATTGATGTTTTATTAGAACACGATCATTCTCAGATTTAGTGTAAACATTACATTTGGGAAAAAGGTTGAATAATGCAACAACCTACACCAAAATTGTTTGGCGCAAGCTCATGGACATGGAGAATTGCAATTCAGAAGGTGTTTCGGGCCATCTACTCATTGTCAGACTGTTGTAGAAAATGGAATAACTTAGACACCAATACATTAAATGTTAAGAAGCTTGACAGACCTATAGGGCTGAATATATTCGGGAGATGTTTAAAGCTTTAAAGATGTTTAAAGTTCAGGTCTCTCTTGTTAAAGAAGTATCTACACCTCAAGAAGACGTCCTGAATAAATTAAAGGTTAAATGAAAAATGCAATTATATAAAGTTGTTGTACAGTATATATAGAACACCAACCTCTCTGACCGATGTATTGACCAGGACTGCAAACCGTGTGTCTCTGAGCGGCCCTACATCCTCCTCTGTTAGAGTCACTACAGAAGAATCCATCCAGGGGCTCACACAGAGCATCTGATGTTGATGTACACGACTTCTTCACCTTCAGACCGAGACCTGTCAATCACAACAGTTACAGAGGAACCTGAGAGAATGAGAAGGTCGTCTGAGGAAGTCTTAGATTAGAATAACTTGATAGGAAAAGGAGTATTCAGTGCATTCCAGCGGCATCAAGGCATCTGTTACCCTCATTAATCTAAACTCCTGCCCATCATTGAATTCATGGTCTTGTTTAAGGGGTTTTTAAATGACATGTCAATGTATCACTGAGCCATCAGGGTCTTGAACCCTGATATTTGTGATATTATCAAGGGGTTTGTGAAATAATAAGATGAAAAGTGAAAATGTACCTGAATCACAATGTTTACATGAAAAGCATTGTTCACGCCCATTGGCGCCATCTTGGAAAGTACCTTCTGTGCAAGATGCACATGATGTACTTGTGAATTCTGTGCAATGTTTTTTAACATGCATACCTGTAGGACAGAAAACAATTGACTATGTTGACTTTTTCAATTTCATTTAATTTAATCCCAAAATTATCTATACAAGCTAGCTTAATCAGACATTCTGTGGGCTGCATTCAACACAATTATAACCTGATTGAGACCGTTAGTTAGCTCCATCAAGTTCAGATATCTGTCTCTTACCTGGTGGACAGGTAGGACAGCATTCATCTCCCGCTCGGTATTCTGCCTGGCGACACTTTACTGGTGCAGTAGGATTGCCAATTAAATTGAAATTAAATGAAACTAAATACATAATTAACATGAAATGAGAATTGGAAATTAACATGGCTGTCCAATTTGTAAGTTTCAACCAATCAAACCAAGTATTTTATATTGAGGCAAAATAAGGTGTATGGTTTTGACTTAACATGCTTTCATCAAAACATATGCCCCACATGCTGCCAGGCAGTGGGATTGAAGTTCTGCAATATCTGGGGAGAGAAAAAAACCACAAGCAGTTAATAAATATCTGGAGACAAGTAGGTGAAGTTTCAACCATCGTGTTAGTATAAGTTTACACATTTGCTTACTTAACACCTGAACAACTTAACACATTTGCTTACTTAACACCTGAAAAGGTGTTAAGTAAGCAAATGTGTAAACTTATACTAACACGATTACAAGCCGTTTTGGAAATCTGCCCCTTATGACATCGCAAGTGGGCGTGTCCACCTAGATGTGTGCTGGATAGATCAGTCTACCAGCCTACCCAGTGGACTGTAGCAAACGTTGCTCATCTATCCGTCACACGTCTAGGTGGACACGCCCACTTGTGATGTCATAAGGGGCAGATTTCCAAAACGGCTTGTAACTAATCACACTCACACCTGGTGGCATGTCATGGGACCTTTAAGAGCCGGGCGGACAGAGGCAGTTAAAATGAGAACCAGGCTGTCTGAGTTGCTGAGCCTCATGACGCCTCGTGGTTTTGGCAGAGCGCCCTGCGCCTGTTATGGCGGCCGTAATTCACACCCTACGGACCTAAATACGGACGCTTTCGTCCGGTCCCGGGGGTCGTTTCGTCCATCAGTAGGTCCGTCCGGCGTGCTGGCAAAAAATAGTGTAAATTCGATCGTGTAAATTCGTATAAGTGAAAGGATTCTGCATTTAGTCTATAAAATAACTATGCCAAATGATGAATTGTTCGCCATTAATCCCAAAGAGTGGTGCTGATTTCAAAATGCATGAGCAACGTAAAACCTGCCTTGTTCTATAATTTAGGTAATTCGCTTTAAATACACCCTGTGTAAGAAATGTATTGCATATGTTTTCGACCGCTGTGAGGTAGCGGCGGTGGCGTAGTGGATTATTAAAAGACACGAACGCAAGCGACCGGCGATCAAATCTCGCCGGTCCATCATCATGCCTTTTAATCCCATAGGGCCTACTTGTGGTGCCAGCACGGTCTTGAAAACATGGATTCAAGTTCGAAATAGATACAAAAATATAATTCCATAACCTTCAGTAAATTAGTATTCCATATGACTTGTGACTTTTTAAGCTTCACACAAATGCGCATCACTTGGGAGACGAACCCGACGCGCTACCTCCACCCTACCACTCTTTCACGGAGACGCCCTGCGCAACAGCAACCATTGTCTACATAAGGTCCAACAAGGACGATAAAGTAGCGAATACCCGCTGATGAGAACCTGTATCTCTCATAAAGAATATTCTCAGGCAATGCCAAGGGATCGGATCTGTCCCAAAAGACCCTCTGTCTCCGGAGAGACCCCTGTACGATACGGGCTCCGAGGTCTACGGGGAAACCCACAAATGGGGACGTCATTGTCAACGGAGGGGCGAGGAAGCTGCGCTTATTTTAGCTGAAAACCTGCTCCCGACCAGATTTGGTTGACACAGCACAAGTCACCATGGTGATACAGCGACGCTAAAAGAAATCGACTTTCGTGTCCCAGGCTTTGAGCGCACATACCTCGCTAACCCACTAATCGAGGTTCGTAGTAGAGGGCACCGGAGACAACGTTTAGTACGGACGGACGAATTTCGTCCGTATCCTGGCGGATTTCAACGCAACACGCATGAAAACACACACACACACACACACACACACACACACACACACACACACACACACACACACACACACACACACACACACACACACACACACACACACACACACACACACACACACACACACACACACACACACACAGGTCACATGGTCTGACAGCTATTGAATCTAGAAATATTTGAGACCTATTGAAATTTGAATGTTCGTTGTTATACATGCAAGCATAACTTTGACAAAATTGTTGCTTTCCATTGTAGTTGAGATGTTGATGGAAAATAATAGAACGGCTAACGTAGGCCTACCATGACCCAACTACAAGAAGGCAACCAAAATGCATGCATTGTTGATTGAACGCACACTTTTTTTCCGCAAACTGTACAAACTTTAGACATCCAGCCAGGATTCAAATGAGTCGCAATCAAACGTGACCCAATTCCTCCTCCATTTTTATAGGTGAACGTCAGAAAATCATCGAAATACATAACATTATAATACAATTGATTTTGGAAACTTACAAAAGCACGTTTGAAATTATTGGAATTGTGGTTATGGGGTTATTTCTTGTTTGAAAAAAATATATAGGCCTACCCATATGTTCTGTCAAATAAAAAAATTGACTGTCCTGTAGAGTTTAATGTTCGCGCTGACGAATCAGGTGAAAATGCAACAAAGTATCAACTTCCCCTCTGAAACAAGTTAACATCTAACAAAGTTTCAACTTCACCGCTCTCAAAATAAACGTCTAGAAAACAAAATGGGCCAAAAGATGTAAACAAAGAAAAGGTCAATGGACGCCCACACTGAATACAAATAAGTAAGAAATACAAAAGGCCTTCATTATTACTGACCTCATTAACTATGTCGATGGCGAGTAGAAGGTGTCATTTGTATATTGTTGTTGTCCGATATTCTCCCAGTTTGGCTGCAGAGTGCACAGTGAGTTCCTTGCGTTCCTAGGCGTGTCCGGTTGTTCTGTTTACCAGCAGATTGCAGAAGTAGCAAATGTTTCAGCCGTTTCAGTACTGCAGAAGAGAGCCTATTGAAAAGGAAGGAAAACTCTCTCTCTCTCTCTCTCTCTCTCTCTCTCTCTCTCTCTCTCTCTCTCTCTCTCTCTCTCTCTCTCTCTCTCTCTCTCTCTCTCTCTCTCTCTCTCTCTCTCTCTCTCTCTCTCTCTCTCTCTCTCTCTCTCTCTCTCTCTCTCTCTCTCTCTCTCTCTCCTAAAAGGGTGCAGTTACATATTTCGCCAGCAGTTGTCACTCAGTCCCATAAAATGGCTCTGAACACGACAGCTCAGACGACTGCACAACGCAGAGACAGCAACGGACAATATGGACAACACACAGCGTCCACATGAATCACCATGGCATCGATAGAAAACGTTGCATTAAAGGGGTGACATCCTGCCATCAGGTGTGAGTGTGATTAGCCGTTGGAAAACCTGCCCTTCCCTGGGCCTTAGTGACACCACAAGTGGGCGTGTCCACCTAGATGTATGACGGATAGATAAACAACATTTACTGCAGTCCACTGGGTAGGCTGGTAGACTGATCTATCCAGCACACGTCTAGGAGGACACGCCCAGTTGTGATGTCACTAAAACACAGGAAAAGTCAGATTATCAAACAGCTTGTAACGACTAATCACAATCACACCTGGTGGCATAATATATCGACCCTTTAACTAATTTACTGTGGTGCGCAGCCCGGGAATGACCAGACGTGGGTTAACTTGAGTTCGCAACTCTCGTGCCCCAGTCACCGCACGACGACGAGAGTTGTCTTTATTTAAAACACCCACGTGTCAATCAAACAACACACGAACCAACCCACCAACATGTCCGCCTTGGTAGTGGTGGTGTCGATTCCGACCGACCCCAGCGCCACCGCGCTGTAATCGCCCGTCAGTTGTAGATTATTGAGGAGCCAGGAGGGCGCTACAGCTCCACTGCGATAGTCCGAACTCTCCCAGGATCCTTTGCGGCACCCGGAACACGGCGACCACGGCCGTGATCGCCACAATACAGAACATCACATACATTCACTGGCTGAAGTTTAGGAAAATAGAATTCACATTTACTGTATCTCTAGGAGTGTCATCGAAACGCATTGAAATAATGAAACAATCTTAAAATGTCACACTTTCTACTAATATTGCCGCTGTAAAGTATTATGGGCAACAAACATCTCTTCATCTCATCTTTCGTACAGGTTGGTCAGGAGTAACCTATGCTGAAGGTGGGTTAAAGGTTGCATCGAGGCACCTTTCCGTAGCATTTTTAGAATTCAAACCATCTTTTTCATTTAGTTAGGAAAGGAAATTTCCTAAGCAAAGAACTGAATTCGTAGCGGCCCATGGAGTACCAGGCTATGTCTCACTTAAAGTGGTGCTGAGAAACACTGTTTAGCACCTGAATTCTTGCACCTTCAATCTAATTAAAGCACTTAAAGTTTAGCAGGGAAATAGCTTATTTAGCTTCATTCTCTACAAAATTATTCACGGGTAAAAAAACATACATGTCATCGTTTACAAAATAGTGTCAAAACATCTGAAAGTATCAGAAAAAACACATACAAAAAATTTGGTCTCAAAGACAAGTGCTTCCTCTCGCCCATCTCCATAAAAACATTCCCAACGTTACACTGTTTTTTTTTTTTTGCTCTGTGAGCCACATATAGAAGAATAATGTGAGGATTAATCTAATAATGATGATAAACACACCACGCCTCTTCTCCTGTGAAAGCTGGCATCAGGAAGGAATCAGACTGGTGTATTTCCTCCTCTAGTTTCTCAGTTTAAGACATCAGATTCACTTGGCAATACTTCTTCTTCTGCAATGTCATTCCCCTTCAATAGTGAAACACCGTCCCTGGGACTTGAGAATTTAAAGTGACTTGATACCGACTGGGAGCGAACAGGAAACCTTCGGGCTGACCTGAAGGTGGAGGGGAGACCCAGACCGAGGGGGAGGGGGAGGGGGAGGGGGGCACCTGACCGAGGGGGGTGGACTGGGAGGCTCCACTGTCTCCCCTGATGGGGACTGGTTTTAGTGAGTTTAAGGCACACGGTCGCTGTGATACTTGGGATTTTCAAGGCAACTTGATTCCGACTTGGAGCGAACACGAAACCTTCTGGCTGACTGGGAGGTGGAGGGGAGACCCAGACGGAGGAGGCTGGACCGGGAGGGGGAGGGGGGCACCTGACTGAGGGGGGTGGACTGGGAGGGGGAGGGGGAGGGGGGCACCAGACTGAGGGGGGTGGACCGGGAGGGGGAGGGGGGCACCTGACTGAGGGGGGTGGACCGGGAGGCTCCATTGTGTCTCCTGATGGGGACAGGCGGATCGTCCTCCTGATGGACTGTGACTGACACAGATCCATTAGGTTTGGGGCTGGAGGGCGGGGCTGGACCCAGACTCTGGTCACCATCAGGATCATCTATAGTAGCAGCAGGGGTAGTTGTGGTAGGTTCTTGTTGGTCCCCGGTTGGTCACTAGTAGATACTGGAAGAGAAGGCAGCAGAGAGTCAGGACACACAGCCAGCCTCCACATGCAGCAACACTCACTAAAGACTGAAGCCCAGTGGAGCAGCTCTGCAGCTGGGTACTCTCAGGTGGAGATGAGGACACGACCACACACACACACACACACACACACACACACACACACACACACACACACACACACACACACACACACACACACACACACACACACACACACACACACACACACACACACACACACACACACACACACACACACACACACACACACACGTTACTGATTACACGTTTAATCGTTGTATTTTATATTGCATTTTGCCACTCTGAATACGCCTCTAAACAGAAGAAAATCTTGGATGTTTATTGAACATTTATTGAACTGTCTGTCTGTAAATCATGCCCGGGAAAAAAACAATAATAATCGCTGGATATTAATAAATGATCTGTTACTCATTAACACAGTGAAACATGTGGAATAAGAACTTACCAGCTGACTTCTTCTCAGCTTCTCATTTTCTTCTCTCCTTTTCGTTCCTCTCCTTTGTCTCATTCTTTCAATAAAATAAAAATGTAAATAAAATATCAACATTGGGTTCATTACAAGGTCATCATCTAATAACTCCACCACTGCCAGCTAGGGTCACACATATTATTGTGTTCTGTATCAAACCAGTGATAACACTTACCTTCTCATGTCTTAGTTTAGCCTTTTCTATATAGAGAGAAACAGCACATCAACATGTCAGGACAGCAGTCACTATCATTCAGCATAACCCTGATACATGTTAGTTTAATGTAACATGATACATGTTAGTTTAATGTAACCATGATACATGTTAGTTTAATGTAACATGATACATGTTAGTTTAATGTAACATGATACATGTTAGTTTAATGTAACCATGATACATGTTAGTTTAATGTAACATGATACATGTTAGTTTAATGTAACCATGATACATGTTAGTTTAATGTAACATGATACATGTTAGTTTAATGTAACCATGATACATGTTAGTTTAATGTAACATGATACATGTTAGTTTAATGTAACCATGATACATGTTAGTTTAATGTAACATGATACATGTTAGTTTAATGTAACATGATACATGTTAGTTTAATGTAACCATGATACATGTTAGTTTAATGTAACATGATACATGTTAGTTTAATGTAACCATGATACATGTTAGTTTAATGTAACATGATACATGTTAGTTTAATGTAACCATGATACATGTTAGTTTAATGTAACATGATACATGTTAGTTTAATGTAACCATGATACATGTTAGTTTAATGTAACATGATACATGTTAGTTTAATGTAACATGATACGTGTTAGTTTAATGTAACCATGATACATGTTAGTTTAATGTAACATGATACATGTTAGTTTAATGTAACATGATACATGTTAGTTTAATGTAACCATGATACATGTTAGTTTAATGTAACATGATACATGTTAGTTTAATGTAACCATGATACATGTTAGTTTAATGTAACATGATACATGTTAGTTTAATGTAACCATGATACATGTTAGTTTAATGTAACATGATACATGTTAGTTTAATGTAACATGATACATGTTAGTTTAATGTAACATGATACATGTTAGTTTAATGTAACCATGATACATGTTAGTTTAATGTAACATGATACATGTTAGTTTAATGTAACATGATACATGTTAGTTTAATGTAACCATGATACATGTTAGTTTAATGTAACCCTTACCTCCCAGGACTATGATTGATATTATGAAACGTATCCATCCTATTATTATGAACTGCTCCATATATTCTAATCATGTAGAATCAGTTGAACCAGTTCCTGGTTTCCACTCTGAATTAGCCTCTACACAGAAGAACATCTTGACAGACTGAATACGTGTAGGGAGACGGCTGCCATTATCGTGGTCAAACAAGGACAGAAGTCTTTCTACCCTTTGTCCCTACTCTGTGTTGTCATGACGACTCAGTGAGCTACGTTATAAACGCCACTGAGCTGACGTTATGCTGGCCACATCGCCCCAGCTATGAGAGTAGTGTCTTATATACATGGATAGCTCCATTCTATAATCTAATATCTAGATGATGTTGTTCAGTAGGTCACACACACACACACACACACACACACACACACACACACACACACACACACACACACACACACACACACACACACACACACACACACACACACACACACACACACACACACGTTACTGATTACACGTTTAATCGTTGTATTTTATATTGCATTTTGCCACTCTGAATACGCCTCTAAACAGAAGAAAATCTTGGATGTTTATTGAACATTTATTGAACTGTCTGTCTGTAAATCATGCCCGGGAAAAAAACAATAATAATCGCTGGATATTAATAAATGATCTGTTACTCATTAACACAGTGAAACATGTGGAATAAGAACTTACCAGCTGACTTCTTCTCAGCTTCTCCTTTTCTTCTCTTCTTTTCTATCCTCCTCAGTTCCTTTGTCTCATTCTTTCAATAAAATACAAATGTAAATAGAATATCAACATTGGGTTCATTACAAGGTCATCATCTAATAACTCCACCACTGCCAGCTAGGGTCACACATATTATTGTGTTCTGTATCAAACCAGTGATAACACTTACCTTCTCATGTCTTAGTTTAGCCTTTTCTATATAGAGAGAAACAGCACATCAACATGTCAGGACAGCAGTCACTATCATTCAGCATAACCCTGATACATGTTAGTTTAATGTAACATGATACATGTTAGTTTAATGTAACCATGATACATGTTAGTTTAATGTAACATGATACATGTTAGTTTAATGTAACCATGATACATGTTAGTTTAATGTAACATGATACATGTTAGTTTAATGTAACCATGATACATGTTAGTTTAATGTAACATGATACATGTTAGTTTAATGTAACCATGATACATGTTAGTTTAATGTAACATGATACATGTTAGTTTAATGTAACCAGGATACGTTATAGTTTAATGTAACATGATACATGTTAGTTTAATGTAACCCTTACCTTCCAGGACTATGATTGATATTATGAAACGTATCCATCCTATTATTATGAACTGCTCCATATATTCTAATCATGTAGAATCAGTTGAACCAGTTCCTGGTTTCCACTCTGAATTAGCCTCTACACAGAAGAACATCTTGACAGACTGAATACGTGTAGGGAGACGGCTGCCATTATCGTGGTCAAACAAGGACAGAAGTCTTTCTACCCTTTGTCCCTACTCTGTGTTGTCATGACGACTCAGTGAGCTACGTTATAAACGCCACTGAGCTGACGTTATGCTGGCCACATCGCCCCAGCTATGAGAGTAGTGTCTTATATACATGGATAGCTCCATTCTATAATCTAATATCTAGATGATGTTGTTCAGTAGGTCTGCCACTCTGGTCCCTCTGCTAGGTAGGCTCTGACTCTCTGGTACAATTAGATGAAATGTTTTGAATCACAGCGATATCATTTGACTTGTTGTGAGTCAGTCACTTGCAAATCACTGGTTATTAATAAATTATATGTTGCTCATTTACAAAGTGAAACATGTGGAATAAGAACTTACCAGTTAACTTCCTCTGCTGTTTCTGTGTTTCCTTTTTCAATAAAATAGAAATGTAAATAAGCTAGAGGTCACACATATTATTGTGTTCTGTATCAAACCAGTAATAACACTTACCTCCAGATGTTGATCAATCCATTCTATATAGAGATAAACAATACAGTAACATGTCAGGACAGCAGTCAATATCATTCAGCATCAACATGATACATGTTAGTTTAATGTATCACTTACCTCTTATTTTCTCCCTCTGAATAATGGCTATAATTAAAGCCACTACCAGTAGGACTACTGGTATTACTATTGCTGCCACTAGTCCTGTGTGTGGACCATGTTCTCCACATTCAGAATCTGTTGAATCGGTTCCTGGTTTTATCAGTTCCAGTCCCACAGATTCACATCTGAAAGGACAACAGGTTTAGGCTCAGTCCCATTTCTCTCCCCTTAACAAGAACACTTGCTCTGAGTGCCCTTAGCTGCAAGTCAGCTCCCGAGCTGGCTAGCGTTCAAGGGTTGATTTTAAGGGAAAAACAGCACTCCCCCTTGCTCCCCTAAGTATTGGGACACCCTACCCCTTCGTGGTAACGCGCAAAATCTAGGGTTAGGGCTCAAATCTAGGGGAAGGGAGAGAATTGGGACAGGGCCTTAGTTTCAGGGTGTGCAGTGTATCTATTATCCTGGGGACAGGACAGTAGACTGTCCCCAGTGTTTGTCTTAGTGTTTGTCTCCTGGGCCAAACGGTACTCAGTTTGATCCCCAATGTCCACAACCTTCCTGTAGGCCTTCAGGTAGATAGACAGGTAGATACTAATGACCTGTATCTACCTGTGTCTGAATTCACCGCAGGCTGCTTTGGATAAAATTAAAATAGAATAACGACAACATTCAAACCATAGTACAGGCTTAATGCTAAAAGTACCATTAATGTTCTAACTGTATTGATAAATAAACTATAACATTCACTTACTTTGTGTGGTTCTGACAAGATGTTGATGTGCCATTTGAGAATGTTCCCTCAGTACAGTGAAGGCACTCTGTGTCTTTATCTGCTGTTCCTGTATGAATATAAAAATATGGATATTTACTTACTTACTATAGCCTTAAAAAATATAGCATCTAGCTGAAATTAATCAAAGTTGTTTGATGAAAGCTCCAAGAAGGAACAAGGAAATAGAGAATTGTAATTAAGGGCGCACTCACACTAGGCCATCTGTACCGTGCCCGAGTACGTTTGCCCCCTAAAGTCTAGATCGTTTGGCCAGTGTGAGCACGCCATCCGTACTCAAGTACAGTTAAATTCCGTGGCCTCAGTACACTTCGGAGAGGTGTGCTCAGGCCACGGTACAGACGCTAATGAGCCGACACGCAGATGTACGGATACGCAACCGATATGTACAAGAGGCAACCGTACTCAGGCCCAGTTGAGATTGCCTTGTGTGAGCACAGGCCAGCGGCACAGTCGGTGGGGGGAGGGCAATCATACTTGAGTACGGTACCGGGCAACTTTGCCTAGTGTGAGTGCGCCCTAAAAGGAGATCTGGGCTTAATTGATTCAGAAGATGAGTTTTGACACCAACCTCTTTGACCGATGTATTGACCAGGACTGCAAACCGTGTGTCTCTGAGCAGCCCTACATCCTCCTCTGTTAGAGTCACTACAGAAGAATCCATCCAGGGTCTCACACAGAGCATCTGATGTTGATGAACACGACCTCTTCACCTTCAGACCCAGACCTGTCAATCACAACAGTTACAGAGGAACCTGAGAGAATGAGAAGGTCGTCTGAGGAAGTCTTAGATTAGAATAACTTGATAGGAAAAGAAGGGGAGCATTCAGTGCATTCAAGGGGCATCTAGGCATCTGTTACCCTCATTAATCTAAACTCATGTTTCTCATTCATGCCCTGTCACTCAGTCCTAGTGTTCATGGCCGTGTTCAGGAGGAGAGGGTTTTAATAAACATGTGTACAAAATACTGAGCCATCAGGGCCATGAACCGTGAAACAAAGACATTTGTTTTATCAATTAAAACCATCTGAAAATGTACCTGCATCACAAATAATTTTACATGGATGGCATTGACGACCATTGATGTCATCTTGGAATGTATCTTCTCTACAAAGTTTACATGATGTACTCAAGGATTTTGTGCAATTCTTAGCAATATACATTCCTGTTGGACAGAAAATCAGAATCAACGTTTCTTTTAAATATAATTTAACAATAATTTATTTTTCAACAAGCTAGATGTCTAGCAAATCCTGATATGTGACTCTTACCAGCTGGACAGGGTGGACAACATTGACCTTCCACTTGGTATTCTGCCTGGCGACACTTTGCTGATGCTATAGCATTGCCAATTAGATTTAAATTAAGTAAAAGGAAATATAGACTTAACATCAATTGAGCATTGGAAATGGACATGGCCGTCCAATTTGTTTAAGCCTCAACCATCAAACTGTTTAACATATTTAAATGGTAGCCAACTTGAGTGGCTCTGTGTCAGTATTCAAACAATATAAGTATTTTATATTGAAGAAAAATTTGGTGTTTTGACTTAACATGCTTTCAATCAAAACATATGGGCCCCACATGCTGCCAGGCAGGTCCTCTAAATGGATTGAAGTTCTGCAATATCTGGGGAGAGACAAAACCACGAGCAGTTAATAAATATCTGGAGAGAGGTGAAGGTTTACTTATAGTGTTAGCCACGCTTGTATCTTACCCAACACCTAAATTAATATAAAGTTTCAAAATATCAAAACGTAGTTATGAGGCCTCGTCAGAAGATGGCCGCTCACATCAAAAGCCATGAGGACGGCTGTAGAGACGAGAAGGGTCCGGCTGCAGGCTTGGGCGTTTCCATCATGACACAAGAACACCCATTAGGTGTCCCTGGTAGCTTTTCACTGACCAATCACGAGTTTCGCAAGGCATACTGGGTATTCTTCCCTTCCTTAATGGCAATTTTACCTCGTGGTATTTTTTCCAGACAAAGCAAAGTGTTGACCGATGACAATTTTTGCATGCCAATACATTTGTTTGTTAGTTTGTTTTATACTGTGTGCCTACCATGTATGTTCTAAAGACATTGGAGTCAAATAGACTACAGTTTGAGCCTTTATAAAGTGTCTGGTAACTGGATTTCAACTGCATAATCCGAGATCCTACACATATGATTGTGTTGTTATATTATTATTATTATTATTATTATATACAGTAATGAAACCTAATCAAGCCGCTCGAAAGATCCTACACATAAATGTAAGATAACGTTCTGTAGATGGCTTAGCTGGCTAACGTTAGTTCTTTGCTACCCGTATGTATTACTAGATCTTGTTTTGAAACTTCTGTTTGAGAAAATCGAACTATTCTTTTTTTTTTTATTATTTTTATTGAAGGCTGATTCATTTACATAAATCAAGGCAATAGACAACAATGAATACCTCTTAACATACAAGGCACATTAGGTAAGAGAAATAACTTAAATTATATAAGGTGATAATAACTAACATAAATAATAGAAAGTAGAAAATAAATAATAGTAACATAAGAGCAATAAATAAAAATAAATAAAAGTAAATAAGTCCAGTAATAATGAGTCCACAATCTTCCATAGTTATTCTAGAGGTCATAAAATATTTTCAGATCTTCATAAGCTCTAGAAAGAGACTTTAATCTAACTATTCTAGCGAATGTTATATTAACCCTGATGTTGACAGCCGTGAAAGTTACAGTTCAACGAGAAAGGCGACGACGAAGAAGAAGAAGGGGGCGTTCCTATGGGCTTAAATTTGTCTCATTAATATCTGTAAACGCACAGATGGTGATCTACAAATATTTTTGATTTGCACACGTGTTTTGCTATCCACAAATACAAATTTATAATTTGTAACTTGTATTTTGGTTTTTACATACTTGTAAATATATTGTGTTTTTGTAAATACACAATTTTCCATTTGTAAAAACAAAAATCCATTTGCAAAACTGAAAATTCTGCTCGTGAAGTATGACTCAGCATTTGTGGATCATTACTCACGCACACGCATCTCTTTCCTCACTTACGCATTTTTGAGACATTCTTGTCGAAGATCCGCACAGATCGTGATTCACAAATGGCCCGCCCTCCTCAACCAGTAGGTGGCAGTGTTGTTCTATGCATTGATGTAGCTATGGTTTGCACTGAGGCAACCTGACGTCGTTGAAACATCCTTAGCGAGACCGAAAAAAATAAATCAATTATCAAACTAAAGATCAGACACATTCACTGACTGAAGATTTTGCAAGTTAAAAGTATATTTTTCGCTAGAAATGTTATTAGAAACACGTTTAATGGTGAATCTTCCCTAAAATATTGCATTTCCCCGTCAGATAATAAAGACTACGTAAACATTTCACCAAATGCTGGGAGAATGTCTCGCCCCCTGTTGGTGCTATTCCTCCATTCATTTAGATGGGCGGAAGAGTGTACTCTTCACGCTTTGATCAGGCAAGACGTTACACGTACGTGCTTTGCGAGGTGGACCAACGTATCTATTTCACGCTTTGGCGTGATACCGGGTTGCTCCATCTTCAGCCATGGTTTTACCGCGAAATCGAAAGTCCGCTTAAGCAGAGTGCAAACCATAGCTACATCAATGCATAGAACAACACTGCCACCTACTGGTTGAGGAGGGCGGGCCATTTGTGAATCACGAGCTGTGGATCTGTGCGGATCTTCGACAAGAATGTCTCAAAAATGCGTAAGTGAGGAAAGAGATGCGTGTGCGTGAGTAATGATCCACAAATGCTGAGTCATACTTCACGAGCAGAATTTTCAGTTTTGCAAATGGCTTTTTGTTTTTACAAATGGAAAATTGTGTATTTACAAAGACACAATATATTTACAAGTATGTAAAAACCAAAATACAAGTTACAAATTATAAATTTGTATTTGTGGATAGCAAAACACGTGTGCAAATCAAAAATATTTGTAGATCACCATCTGTGCGTTTACAGATATTAATGAGACAAATTTAAGCCCATACGTTCCAGCCTGCGTAAACGAGAACCCAACCCTCCAACACACGAGAACGCCCGTGTTGTGTCTGCAGTGGGATGATATTGGAAGAGACTGCGAGGAATCCTCCATCCTGACAGGACATAATCATCAACAGCCAACAGGCTTTAAGAGCCGGCGGACAGCAGAACCAGGCTGTCTTTGAGTTGCTGAGCAATGTTATGGAAGAGATTAAAGTTGGTTTGTCCTGTCGGTCACATGGCCGCCTGACAGATATTGGATTCAAAAAAGGTAAAGACATTTTCAAAAGGGAAATCTGGAAAGACTAAGTGGTTAATTGGTGGGGACATACGGAAGAGTAAAGCATTCACCTGGGAATATAAATTCCGCTCCGTTTTTCTGAATGAACGAGAAACCTCAAAATCCCAAGAGAAGCTCTCATTCACTTAAGAACTCTAATTCATGTAATTCTAATTATGCTTGTGGTAATTTCAGCGTTTGTCCTGGATCAACACCCTGTGTGTGTGTGTGTGTGTGTGTGTGTGTGTGTGTGTGTGTGTGTGTGTGTGTGTGTGTGTGTGTGTGTGTGTGTGTGTGTGTGTGTGTGTTTTTAATTTCCTCGTCCGGTGAGGGTTAGGTTTCCCGGACACCTATACCACATTTTATCCGCAAACTGTACAAACTAAACATCCAGCCAGGATTAGGAAACCTTTTCCTCCATTCAAATGAGTCGCAATCAGACGTGACCCAACTCGTCTTCCGTTCCGACCATATTCATAGGTGAACGCACTCGAAATATGCTCGGACGACTATATAAAGCAGGCTCTTTATTGTGGTACCGCACAAAAACACCTTTGAAATGATTCGAGACAGCAAAATGAAAAAAACAATGACCGCACAAAGTTCCTCCATCATTACTGTCCAGACCAAGGAACCATATGTTCCCTTCATATTCTGTCTTATGACGGAAACAAGAGGAAATGTAACAAAGAACTTCCCCTCAGCGACTTACTTTTAAGCCCCTCAGTACGACTGACCTTATTAACCATGTCGATGACGATTAGGAGACGGATTGAACGGGGTGGTCATTTGCATACTTTAAACCATATTTAAAAATAGATGTCATTTTCCGTGTTCTTTCAGTTTGGCTCGAGGGAGTCAAGATGGAATCAAAGTCCGATCCCGAAGTTCCGTAGTGGGCGTGGCCTCTTCTCCTGACAAAGCTGGCATCAGAAAATATACAGTAGACTGCCTGCCCTAGTTTATGAGTTTCATCATCAAAAAAGGCATAAAATCTGTCAGGACACGCAGCCATTCTCCACATGCATGAGGACACAACCAGACATACAACCAGATAGACAGATGCACGTAACCAGCTCACACAACCCAATGCAAAAACATTAGAACAAACAACACAGGAGAACACTTTGGCCCTGCTCGGTGTTGTAATGTATGTAATGATTAACCCAAGTGGCTGAGCCAAAACGCAGACTTTCAAGGGGCCACATTGCCCCGGCTGTGATAGTAGGCTAGTGCCCGAGTTTATATCCCATAATAGATTATAGTTATCACGTGACCACTCTGGCGGGTAGACTGATCTACAGTTTGGATTTGAAAACTCGTGGTCTGAGCTGAGCCTACCTGCCACATATAACCTAACTGTTCTGTGTTAGACCAAATTTGACTACTAATACAAACAAAAGTAGACGCTATGGGAAAATGCTAAAAGTAAGAAGACAAGACAAACAGAAGAACAACAAATAGCGCAAACAAAATAGACGGTATAAACAGTATCAATTATAAAAAAGTGTAAAGTATAAAGTGTAAATTTTAAAGTGGCTAAGTTCCAGAAATGCAATGTAAACAAGGAGAAAAAGTGGCCCAGTGATCAAGTACACACACAGACACACACGTGTGTGTGTGTGTGTGTGTGTGTGTGTGTGTGTGTGTGTGTGTGTGTGTGTGTGTGTGTGTGTGTGTGTGTGTGTGTGTGTGTATATATATATATATATATATATATATATATATATATATATATATATATATATGTATATGTATATATATACATATATATATATATATATATATATATATATACACAGGTAATAATAATTAAAAAAAAAATATATATATATATATAAATAACATAATCAGTAATTGCAGACCGTGCCAGCTCCAAGGAAAATCAATGAAAGAGGGAGATCATTTTAAATCTAAAAACATGGTAAAATGAACCAGAATGCGGGAAATTGCATCTACTTCTTTCAATTTTTTTTCTGGGGGAGGACCCCCAGACCCCCCGTGAAAATATGTCCCCCCCACTCTCAAATAGCTGATGACGCCCTTGGGTGCCAGCACGGTCTTGAGAACATGGATTCAAGTTCGAAATAGGTCTACAAAAATATCATTCCATAACCTTCAGTAAATTAGCATTCCATATGACTTGTGACTTTTTAAGCTTCACACAAATGCGCATCACTTGGGAGACGAACCCGACGCGCTACCTCCACCCTACCACTCTTTCACGGAGACGCCCTGCGCAACAGCAACCATTGTCTACATAAGGTCCAACAAGGACGATAAAGTAGCGAATACCCGCTGATGAGAACCTGTATCTCTCATAAAGAATATTCTCAGGCAATGCCAAGGGATCGGTTCTGTCCCAAAAGACCCTCTGTCTCCGGAGAGACCCCTGTACGAAGATACGGGCTCCGAGGTCTACGGGGAAACCCACAAATGGGGACGTCATTGTCAACGGAGGGGCGAGGAAGCTGCGCTTATCTTAGCTGAAAACCTGCTCCCGACCAGAATTGGTTGACACAGCATAAGTCACCATGGTGATACAGCGACGCTAAAAGAAATCGACTTTCGTGTCCCAGCTAACCCAGGCTTTGAGCGCACATACCTCGCTAACAAACTAATCGAGGTTCGTAGTACAGGGCACCGGAGACAACGTTTAGTACGGACGGACGAATTTCGTCCGTATCCGGAGGTGGCGGAGCTGGCGGATTTCAACGCAACACGCATGAAACCACACACACACACACACACACACACACACACACACACACACACACACACACACACACACACACACACACACACACACACACACACACACACACACACACACACACACACAGAGACACACACACACACACAGAGACACACACACACACGCGGGTCACATGGTCTGACAGCTATTGAATCTAGAAATATTTGAGACCTATTGAAATTTGAATGTTGACTGTTCGTTGTTATACATGCAAGCATAACTTTGACAAAATTGTTGCTTTCCATTGTAGTTGAGATGTTGATGGAAAATAATAGAACGGCTAACGTAGGCCTACCATGACCCAACTACAAGAAGGCAACCAAAATGCATGCATTGTTGATTGAACGCACACTTTTTTTCCGCAAACTGTACAAACTTTAGACATCCAGCCAGGATTCAAATGAGTCGCAATCAGACGTGACCCAATTCCTCCTCCATTTTTATAGGTGAACGTCAGAAAATCATCGAAATACATAACATTATAATACAATTGATTTTGGAAATTTACAAAAGCACGTTTGAAATTATTCGAATTGTGGTTATGGGCTTATTTCTTGTTTGAAAAAATATATATAGGCCTACCCATATGTTCTGTCAAATAAAAAATAACAAAATTGACTGTCCTGTAGAGTTTAATGTTCGCGCTGACGAATCAGGTGAAAATGCAACAAAGTATCAACTTCCCCTCTGAAACAAGTGAACATCTATAACAAAGTTTCAACTTCACCGCTCTCAAAATAAACGTCTAGAAAACAAAATGGGCCAAAAGATGTAAACAAAGAAAAGGTCAATGGACGCCCACACTGAATACAAATAAGTAAGAAATACAAAAGGCCTTCATTATTACTGACCTCATTAACTATGTCGATGGCGATTAGAAGGTGTCATTTGTATATTGTTGTTGTCCGATATTCTCCCAGTTTGGCTGCAGAGTGCACAGTGAGTTCCTTGCGTTCCTAGGCGTGTCCGGTTGTTCTGTTTACCAGCAGATTGCAGAAGTAGCAAATGTTTCAGCCATTTCAGTACTGCAGAAGAGAGCCTATTGAAAAGGAAGGAAAACTCTCTCTCTCTCTCTCTCTCTCTCTCTCTCTCTCTCTCTCTCTCTCTCTCTCTCTCTCTCTCTCTCTCTCTCTCTCTCTCTCTCTCTCTCTCTCTCTCTCTCTCTCTCTCTCTCTCTCTCTCTCTCTCTCTCTCTCTCTCTCTCTCTCTCTCTCTCTCTCTCTCTCTCTCTCTCTCTCAACTGAAACTAAAAGGGTGCAGTTACATATTTCGCCAGCAGATGTCACTCAGTTCCATAAAATGGCTCTGAACACGACAGCTCAGACGACTGCACAACGCAAAGACAGCAACGGACATTATGGACAACACACAGCGTCCACATGAATCACCATGGCATCGATAGAAAACGTTGCATTAAAGGGGTGACATCCTGCCACCAGGTGTGAGTGTGATTAGCCGTTGGAAAACCTGCCCTTCCCTGGGCCTTAGTGACATCACAAGTGGGCGTGTCCACCTAGATGTATGACGGATAGATAAACAACATTTACTGCAGTCCACTGGGTAGGCTGGTAGACTGATCTATCCAGCACACGTCTAGGAGGACACGCCCAGTTGTGATGTCACTAAAACACAGCAAAAGTCAGATTATCAAACAGCTTGTAACGACTAACCACAATCACACCTGGTGGCATAATATATCGACCCTTATTAACCCTAATTTACTGTGGTGCGCAGCCCGGGAATGACCAGACGCCCCAGTCACCGCACGACGACGAGTGTTGCCTTTATTTAAAACACCCACGTGTCAATCAAACAACACACGGACCAACCCACCAACATGTCCGCCTTGGTAGTGGTGGTGTCGATTCCGACCGACCCCAGCGCCACCGCGCTGTAATCGCCCGTCAGTTGTCGATTATTGAGGAGCCAGGAGGGCGCTACAGCTCCACTGCGATAGTCCGAACTCTCCCAGGATCCTTTGCGGCACCCGGAACACGGCGACCAC
>NC_140285.1:590056-634817 GCF_964030765.1 Micromesistius poutassou | reverse complement strand
CTCTCTCTCTCTCTCTCTCTCTCTCTCTCTCTCTCTCTCTCTCTCTCTCTCTCTCTCTCTCTCTCTCTCTCTCTCTCTCTCTCTCTCTCTCTCATCTCTCTCTCTCTCTCTCTCTCTCTCTCTCTCTCTCTCTCTCTCTCTCTCTCTCTCTCTCATAAAAACTGCGTCATATCCAAACTGAAACTAAAAGGGTGCAGTTACATATTTCGCCAGCAGATGTCACTCAGTTCCATAAAATGGCTCTGAACACGACAGCTCAGACGACTGCACAACGCAAAGACAAAAACGGACAATATGGACAACACACAGCGTCCACATGAATCACCATGGCATCGATAGAAAACGTTGCATTAAAGGGGTGACATCCTGCCACCAGGTGCGCGTGTGATTAGCCGTTGGAAAACCTGCCCTTCCCTGGGCCTTAGTGACATCACAAGTGGGGCGTGTCCACCTAGATGTATGAACGGATAGATAAACAACATTTACTGCAGTCCACTGGGTAGGCTGTAGACTGATCTATCCAGCACACGTCTAGGAGGACACGCCGCAGTTGTGATGTCACTAAAACACAGCAAAAGTCAGATTATCAAACAGCTTGTAACGATTAATCACAATCACACCTGGTGGCATAATATATCGACCCTCTAACTAATTTACTGTGGTGCGCAGCCCGTGAGCCCGGGTTAACTTGAGTTCGCAACTCTCGTGCCCCAGTCACCGCACGACGACGAGAGTTGCCTTTATTTAAAACACCCACGTGTCAATCAAACAACACACGAACCAACCCACCAACATGTCCGCCTTGGTAGTGGTGGTGTCGATTCGCCCTCGTCTAATCGCCCGTCAGTTGTCGATTATTGAGGAGCCAGTTTAGGAAAATATAATTCACATTTATTGTATCTCTAGGAGTGTCATCGAAACGCATTGAAATAATGAAACGATCTTAAAATGTCACACTTTCTACTAATATTGCCGCTGTAAAGGATTATGGGCAACAAACATCTCCTTTCCTTTCGTACAGGTTGGTCAGGAGTAACCTATGCTGAAGGTGGGTTAAAGGTTGCATCGAGGCAAGCAAAGAACTGAATTCGTAGAGACCCATGGAGTACCAGGCTATGTCTCACTTAAAGTGGAGTTGAGAAACTGTTTAGCACCTGAATTCTTGCACCTTCAATCTAATTAAAGCACTTAAAGTTTAGCAGGGAAGCACAGCTTCATTCTCTACAGAGAATAGAAAATAGTGTAAAAACATCTGAAAGTATCATACAAAAAATTTGGTCTCAAAGACAAGTGCTTCTTCTCGCCCATCTCCATAAAAACATTCCCAACGTTACCCATCATAACCCAGGACCTCACAGAGCACACCTCACACTATCTATTAACCCCTCACTTGGCTTTGCGCTGAGCCACATATATAATATATGGCTCACAGAGAAAGATAAAAGAATAATAAAAGAATAATAAAGAATAATGTGAGGATTGATCTAATAATGATGATAAACACACCACGCCTCTTCTCCTGTGAAAGCTGGCATCAGGAAGGAATCAGACTGGTGTATTTCCTCCTCTAGTTTCTCAGTTTAAGACATCAGATTCACTTTCAGGTTGATCCATATTTTCTAGAACTGGCGTTACTTTGTCTCCTGTAATGTCATTCCCCTTCAATAGTGAAACACCGTCCCTGGGACTTGGGAATTTAAAGTGACTTGATTCCGACTTAGAGCGAACATAAGGTGGGGAGCGTCAGACTGAGGGGGGTGGCCTTGGCGACTCCATTGTCTCTCCTGATGGGGACTGGTTTTAGTGAGTTTGAGTCATCAGATTCACTTCCAGGTTGATCACGATTTTCGTGAACTGGCGGAACTTCTTCTTCTACAACGTCATTATCCATCAATAGTGAAACACGGTCGCTGTGATACCTGGGATTTTCAAAGCAACTTGATTCCGACTTGAAGCGAACACAAAACCTTCTGGCTGACTGGGAGGTGGAGGGGAGACCCAGACGGAGGAGGCTGGCCTTGGAGTCTCTCCTGATGGGGACAGGCGGATCGTCCTCCTGATGGACTATGACTGACACAGATCCATTAGGTTTGGGGCTGGAGGGCGGGGCTGGACCCAGACTCTGGTCACCATCATGATCATCCTGATCATGATGGTGCAGTTGCAGCAGGGGTAGTTGTGGTAGGTTCTTGTTGGTCCCCGGTTGGTCCAGGATGGTCACTAGTAGATACTGGAAGAGAAGGCAGCAGAGAGTCAGGACACACAGCCAGCCTCCACATGCAGCAACACTCACTGAAGACTGAAGCCCAGTGGAGCAGCTCTGCAGCTGGGTACTCTCAGGAGGAGATGAGGACACACACACACACACACACACACACACACACACACACACACACACACACACACACACACACACACACACACACACACACACACACACACACACACACACACACACACACACACACACACACACACAGAGGAGCAAGTTACTGATTACACTTTTAATCTAATTTAATTATTTTATATTGCATGTTTCCACTCTCAATCAGCCTCTACACAGAAGAACATCTTGACAGACTGAATACGTGTAGGGAGACGGCTGCCATTATCGTGGTCAAACAAGGACAGAAGTCTTTCTACCCTTTGTCCCTGCTCTGTGTTGTCACGACGACTCAGTGAGCTACGTTATAAACGCCACTGAGCTGACGTTATGCTGGCCACATCGCCCCAGCTATGAGAGTAGTGTCTTATATACATGGATAGCTCCATTCTATAATATAATATCTAGATGTTGTTCAGTAGGTCTGCCACTCTGGTCCCTCTGCTACGTAGGCTCTGACTCTCTGGTACAATTAGATGAAATGTTTTGAATCACAGCGATATCATTTGACTTGATGTGAGTCAGTAACCCTTGCAAATCACTGGATATTAATAAATGATATGTTGCTCATTTACAAAGTGAAACATGTGGAATAAGAACTTACCAGTTAACTTCCTCTGCTGTTTCTGTGTTTCCTTTTTCAATAAAATAGAAATGTAAATAAAATATCAACATCAGGTTCATTACAAGGTCATCATCTAATAACTCCACCACTGCCAGCTAGGGTCACACATATTATTGTGTTCTGTATCAAACCAGTAATAACACTTACCATCTCACATATTAGATTATCCTTTTCTATACAGCAACATGTCAGGACAGCAGTCACTATCATTCAGCATAACCATGCTACATGTAGGAGCCATTTATAGCCACCATTTAGTTAGGTTAATTTAGCTATTACTTATTTTATCCACTTGGGGGAGCATTGCACCGGGTGAAGCACGTCAATGGGAATTGGGTATATTCACAGGTGTGCTAATCAATTGGGCAAAGGTGTGGATGGCGAGGAACACACGGTTCTTACCGTAGCCGTGAGCAGCCACACCACCGACAGCACGCCACAACAACTTATCTTAACAGCACTTTATTACCAACACTGGTGAAGTACCATGTTCTATCAAATAGCCTTTCTACTTTTATAATAAACGGGAACACCACCCAAAGAGAGCTGATGGTTGGACCATGGATTATTTCTGCTACACGTTGAGAACACTTTGCCATCCATATAGGATATAGGCTTACGGCCTCCACAATAAATGTTAGTTTACTGTAACCATGAGGCATGTTAGTTTAATGTAACATGATACATGTTAGTTTAATGTAACATGATACATGTTAGTTTACTGTAACATGATACATGTTAGTTTACTGTAACCGTTAGTTTAATGTAACATGATACATGTTAGTTTAATGTAACATGATACATGTTAGTTTACTGTAACATGATACATGTTAGTTTAATGTAACCATGATACCTGTTAGTTTAATGTAACATGATACATGTTAGTTTAATGTAACATGATACATGTTAGTTTACTGTAACCATGATACATGTTAGTTTAATGTAACATGATACATGTTAGTTTAACGTAACCATGTTACATGTTTAATGTAACCATGATACATGTTAGTTTAATGTAACATGATACATGTTAGTTTAATGTAACATGATACATGTTAGTTTACTGTAACCGTTAGTTTAATGTAACATGATACATGTTAGTTTAACGTAACAATGTTACATGTTTAATGTAACCATGATACATGTTAGTAGGGATCGAACGATATGGATTTTTTAGGTCTCTTTTAAGTCTCAATTTTAAAAAGGAACATTTATTGAACTGTCTGTCTGTAAATCATGCCAGGGAAAAAAATAATAATAATCGCTGAATATTAATAAATTATCTGTTACTCATTAACACAGTGAAACATTTGGAATAAGAACTTACCAGCTGACTTCTTCTCAGCTTCTCCTTTTCTTCCTCTCCTTTTTGTTCCTCTCCTCTCCGTCTCATTCTTTCAATAAAATAAAGATGTGAATAAAATATCAACATCGGGATCATTACAAGGTCATCATCTAATAACTCCACCACTGCCAGCTAGGGTCACACATATTATTGTGTTCTGTATCAAACCAGTTATAACACTTACCATCAGAAGTTGATCAATCCATTCTATATAGAATTAAACAATACAGTAACATGTCAGGACAGCAGTCAATATCATTCAGCATCAACATGATACATGTTAGTTTAATGTATCACTTACCTCTTATTTTCTCCCTCTGAATAATGGCTATAATTAAAGCCACTACCAGTAGGACTACTGGTATTACTATTGCTGCCACTAGTCCTGTGTGTGGACCATGTTCTCCACATTCAGAATCAGTTGAATCAGTTCCTGGTTTTATCAGTTCCAGCCCCACAGATTCACATCTGAAAGGACAACAGGTTTAGGCTCAGTCCCATTTCTCTCCCCTTAACAAGAACACTTGCTCTGAGTGCCCTTAGCTGCAAGTCAGCTCCCGAGCTGGCTAGTGTACAAGGGTTGATTTTAAGGGAAAAACAACACTCCCCCTTGCTCCCCTAAGTATTGGGACACCCTACCCCTTCGCAGTCACGCGCAAAATCTAGGATTAGGGCTCAAATCGGGGAAGGGGGAGAATTGAGACAGGGCCTTAGTTTCAGGGTGTGCAGTGTATCTATTATCCTGGGGACAGGACAGTAGACTGGGTGTTTGTCTCCTGGGCCAAACGGTACTCAGTTTGATCCCCAATGTCCACAACCTTCCTGTAGGCCTTCAGGTAAATAGACCTGTATCTACCTGTAGAATGACCTGTATCTACCTGTGTCCAAAGCAGCCTGCGGTGAGCAGGCTGCTTTGGATAAAATTAAAATAGAATAACAACAACATTCAAACCATAGTACAGGCTTAATGCTAAAAGTACCATTAATGTTCTAACTGTATTGATAAATATATTGATAAATTGATATCGATAAATAAAAACTATAATATTCATTTACTTTGTGTGGGGTTGGCAAGACGATGATGTACCATTTGAGAATGTTCCCTCAGTACAGTTAAGGCACTCTGTGTCTTTATCTGCTGTTCCTGTATGAATATAAAAATATGGATATTTACTTACTTACTATAGCCTTAAAAAATATAGCATCTCGCTGAAATTAATCAAAGTTGTTTGATGAAAGCTCCAAGAAGGAACAAGGAAATAGAGAATTGTAATTTAGGGCGCACTCACACTAGGCCATCTGTTCCGTTGCCCGAGTACGTTTGCCCCCTAAAGTCTAGATCGTTTGGCCAGTGTGAGCACGCCATCCGTACTCAAGTAGTTAAATTCCGTGGCCTCAGTACACTTCGGAGAGGTGTGCTCAGGCCACGGTACAGACGGTAATGAGCCGACACGCAGATGTACGGATACGCAACCGATATGTACAAGAGGCAACCGTACTCAGGCCCAGTTGAGATTGCCTAGTGTGAGCACAGGCCAGCGGCACAGTGGGGGGAGGGGATTGGGGCAATCGTACTTGAGTACGGTACCGGGCAACTTTGCCTAGTGTGAGTGCGCCCTAAAAGGAGATCTGGGCTTAATTGATTCAGAAGATGAGTTTTGACACCAACCTCTTTGACCGATGTAACGACCAGGACTGCAAACCGTGTGTCTCTGAGCGGCCCTACATCCTCCTCTGTTAGAGTCACTACAGAAGAATCCATCCAGGGTCTCACACAGAGCATCTGATGTTGATGTACACGACTTCTTCACCTTCAGACCGAGACCTGTCAATCACAACAGTTACAGAGGAACCTGAGAGAATGGGAAGGTCGTCTGAGGAAGTCTTAGATTAGAATAACTTGATAGGAAAAGAAGGAGTATTCAGTGCATTCAAAGGGCATCAGGGCATCTGTTACCCTCATTAATCTAAACTCATGTGTCTCATTCATGCCCTGCCCATCATTGAATTCATGGTCTTGTTTAAGGGGTTTTTAAATGACATGTCAATGTATCACTGAGCCATCAGGGTCTTGAACCCTGATATTTGTGATATTATCAAGGGGTTTGTGAAATAATAAGCTGAAAAATGAAAATGTACCTGTATCACAATGTTTACATGAAAAGCATTGTTCACGCCCATTGTCGCCATCTTGGAAAGTACCTTCTGTGCAAGATGCACATGATGTACTTGTGAATTCTGTGCAATGTTTTTTAACATGCATACCTGTAGGACAGAAAACAATTGACTATGTTGACTTTTTCAATTTCATTTCATTTAATCCCAAAATTATCTATACAAGCTAGTTTAATCAGACATTCTGTGGGCTGCATTCAACACAATTATAACCTGATTGAGACCGCTAGTTAGCTCCATCAAGTTCAGATATCTGTCTCTTACCTGGTGGACAGGTAGGACAGCATTCATCTCCCGCTCGGTATTCTGCCTGGCGACACTTTACTGGTGCAATAGGATTGCCAATTAAATTGAAATTAAATAAAACTAAATACATAATTAACATGAATTGAGCATTGGAAATGAACATGGCCGTCCAATTTGTAAGTTTCAACCAATCAAACCAAGTATTTTATATTGAGGCAAAATAAGGTGTATGGTTTTGACTTAACATGCTTTCATCAAAACATATGGCCCCACATGCTGCCAGGCAAAGTTCTGCAATATCTGGGGAAGAGACAAAACCACAAGCAGTTAATAAGACTACTTGGAGACAAGTAGGAGAAGTTTCAACCATCATGTTAGTATAAGTTTACACATTTGCTTTTCCTTTTCAGGTCACCCAATTTAATTTACAGTTTGAAAATATTATAACGTAGTTGTGAGGCCTCGTCAGAAGAGGCTGTAGAGACTCTGAGGAATGACCGAATGTCCTCCCTCTGCAGGACAATGGCCCTCCATCCTGACAGGACATAATCACTGCCTACAGGCTTTAAAGGTCCCATGACACGCCACCAGGTGTGAGTGTGATTAGCCGTTACAAGCCGTTTTGGAAATCTGCCCCTTATGACATCACAAGTGGGTTGGTTTGATCCGTGGGTCACATGGTCTGACAGCTATTGAATCTAGAAATATTTGAGACCTATTGAAAGTTTAATGTTGAATGTTCGTTGTTATACATGCAAGCATAACTTTGACAAAATTGTTGCTTTCCATTGTAGTTGAGATGTTGATGGAAAATAATAAAACGGCCACGACCCAACTACAGGAAGGCAACAAAAATGCATGCATTGTTGGTTAAACACACTTTTATTTTCCGAAAACTGTACAAACTAAACATCCAGCCAGGTTTATGGGAACCTTTCCTAGATTTCCTAGATTCAAATGAGTCGCAATCAGACGTGACCCAACTCCTCCTCCATTTGTATAGGTGAACGCACTCAACGAAATGCATAACTGCATTATAATATTATTGACTGTGGACACTCATCATCATCAGTCATGGGACCTTTAATAGCCGGGCGGACAGAGGAAGTTAAAATGAGAACCAGGCTGTCTTTGCGTTGCTGAGCCTCATGACGCCTCGTGGTCCTGGCAGAGCGCCCTGCGGGGGGCGAATCTTTTTCCCGTAGGATGGTAGGGGAAGGTACCGCCTTTTTCGCCGCTGATTAGTTAGAAGTGCTCTCCTCCGATTGGTTATTAGATTAGGCGGCAGGCTCTGCTCCGATTGGTTATTAGATTTAGTGGCTGTTGGCTAGTCTACCACCAACAGTAGTAAACAAACTCGATCCAACAGTGATAAGTGCGTTCCGTCAGATTTGATTTTCACATTTTCATAGCCTGTTTAGCTAGTCATACAGCTGTTTGGAGGACTTTTGTGATGAGAGAGAGAAGCAAGTGCTAGTGATGAAAGAGGCTGTGAAACCGCTCTCCAGTGGTGTGTATCTGCAAAGGAAATTGCAGTGCCCCTCAGGCAGAAGTTTCTGTTTAAATAAATTAAATATAATGTTAGTAAATCAACCATATTATTTCAAAAGGCAAGCTTAAAATTGACTCTTTATTTGCATTGTAATAGAAAAAAGTACAGGTCATTAATAAAGGTAGAGATTAGAACCTATCAACAACGAACAACGCACCCTAACTGTAAGCCTAACCTTAACCATTGAATACCTGTGGCAAAACCATTTATTACTGGAGCTGCTCCCTATCGTTGACTTATTCCTAATCCTGATGGTCTCCAACTCCTCCTTTGCACAAATATGACACCACTTAACTGTCATGGCTGCGCACACACACACACACACACACACACACACACACACACACACACACACACACACTAATGTTTAACCTACAGTTAATATCTGCTTCTGTTTTAAAACACTGGTGTTTAATCCCTGCTCATCAAATTGCAATTGCTTTTTAGTTTTATCTACTTATTTAAAAAAAAAAAAAAAAAAACACCACCATCACTAGCTTCTCTCTCATCACAAAATTCAACCAAACAGCTAGGACTCATCTTAACACGACCTAAACAGGCTATGAAAATGTGAAAATAATCTCCCCCAAATAGCTATGACTAGCTAAACAGGCTATGAAAATGTGAAAATCAAATCTGACGGAACGCACTTATCACTGTTGGATCGAGTTTGTTTACTACTGTTGGTGGTAGACTAGCTGACAGCCACTAAATCAAATAACCAATCGGAGGAGAGCCTGCCGCCAAATCTAATAACCAATCGGAGGGGAGCACTTCTAACCAATCAGCGGCGAAAAAGGCGGTACCTTCCCCTACCATCCTACGGGAAAAAGATTCGCCTGCGGGGGCCATTGGAGCTGGCGGATGTTGTTTGTGGACACTCATAAAAACACGTTTGAAATTATTCGAGTTGTGGGTATGGGGTTATTTCTTTGAAAAAGAAAAAAAAAGGCCCGCGAGTTCCCATATTATGTTCTGTCCAATAGACGCGTTCAACCACGTGACGTGTTTGTTTACAGTTTGACTGATAAAAGTTCAGTGCTCGCGCTGACCGACGAGTGAAGTTGCAAATATCAACTTCACCTCTGAAACAAAAAAAGTAAAAGTGTAACAAAGTATCAACGTCTTCACCCTTGAAACAAGTGAAAAATGAAACAACTTTCAACTTCACCTCTGAATCTGATACTTCAACTGTCAAAATAAACGTCTAGAAAACAACATGCGCCATTTTCAAAATGTGCCAAAAGATGTAAACAAAGAAAAGGTCGATGGACGCCCACACTGAATACAGAAATAAGTTAGAAATACAAAAGGTCTTGATTATTACTGACCTTATTAACTATGTCGATGGCGATTAGAAGACGGATTTAACGCAGGTGGTAATTTGCATATTAAAAGCATATTAAAAAATGAATGTTGTTGTCCGTGTTATTTCAGTCTGGCAGCAGAGAACGAACACCGTGCCGTGTGTTCTCTCTCTCTCTCTCTCTCTCTCTCTCTCTCTCTCTCTCTCTCTCTCTCTCTCTCTCTCTCTCTCTCTCTCTCTCTCTCTCTCTCTCTCTCTCTCTCTACTCTCTCTCTCTCTCTCTCTCTCTCTCTCTCTCTCTCTCTCTCTCTCTCTCTCTCTCTCTCTTCTCTCTCTCTCTCTCTCTCTCTAATAAAAACTGCGTCATATCCAAACTGAAACTAAAAGGGTGCAGTTACATATTTCGCCAGCAGATGTCACTCAGTCCCATAAAATGGCTCTGAACACGACAGCTCAGACGACTGCACAACGCAAAGACAGCAACGGACAATATGGACAACACACAGCGTCCACATGAATCACCATGGCATCGATAGAAAACGTTGCATTAAAGGGGTGACATCCTGCCACCAGGTGTGAGTGTGATTAGCCGTTGGAAAACCTGCCCTTCCCTGGGCCTTAGTGACACCACAAGTGGGCGTGTCCACCTAGATGTATGACGGATAGATAAACAACATTTACTGCAGTCCACTGGGTAGGCTGGTAGACTGATCTATCCAGCACACGTCTAGGAGGATACGCCCAGTTGTGATGTCACTAAAACACAGCAAAAGTCAGATTATCAAACAGCTTGTAACGACTAATCACAATCACACCTGGTGGCATAATATATCGACCCTTTAACTAATTTACTGTGGTGCACAGCCCGGGAATGACCAGACGTGAGCCCGGGTTAACTTGAGTTCGCAACTCTCGTGCCCCAGTCACCGCACGACGACGAGAGTTGTCTTTATTTAAAACACCCACGTGTCAATCAAACAACACACGGACCAACCCACCAACATGTCCGCCTTGGTAGTGGTGGTGTCGATTCCGACCGACCCCAGCGCCACCGCGCTGTAATCGCCCGTCAGTTGTCGATTGTTGAGGACCCAGGAGGGCGCTACAGCTCCACTGCGATAGTCCGAACTCTCCCAGGATCCTTTGCGGCACCCGGAACACGGCGACCACGGCCGTGATCGCCACAATACAGAACATCACATACATTCACTGGCTGAAGTTTAGGAAAATAGAATTCACATTAATTGTACCTCTAGAAATGTCATCAAAACACATTCAAATAATGAAACGATCTTAAAATGTCACATTTTCTACTAATATTGCCGCTGTAAAGGATTATGGGCAACAAACATCTCCTTTCCTTTCGTACAGGTTGGTCAGGAGTAACCTATGCTGAAGGTGGGTTAAAGGTTGCATCGAGGCACCTTTCCGTAGCATTTTTAGAATTCTAACAACATTTTTCCGGGTCATCTCGTTAGGAAAGTAAATTTCCTAAGCAAAGAACTGAATTCGTAGAGACCCATGGAGTACCAGGCTATGTTTCACTTAAAGTGGAGCTGAGAAACTGTTTAGCACCTGAATTCTTGCACCTTCAATAAAATTAAAGCACTTAAAGTTTAGCAGGGAAGCATAGCTTCATTCTCTACAGAGAATAGAAAATAGTGTAAAAACATCTGAAAGTATCATACAAAAAATTTGGTCTCAAAGACAAGTGCTTCCTCTCGCCCATTTCCATAAAAACATTCCCAACGTTACCATCATATCCCAGGACGCCTCACAGAGCACACCTCACACTATCTATTAACCCCTCACTTGGCTTTGCGCTGAGCCACATATATATATATATAATATATGGCTCACAGAGAAAGATAAAAGAATAATAAAGAATAATGTGAGGATTGATCTAATAATGATGATAAACACACCACGCCTCTTCTCCTGTGGAAGCTGGCATCAGGAAGGAATCAGACTGGTGTATTTCCTCCTCTAGTGTCTGAGTTTGAATCATCAGACTCACTTGGCAATACTTCTTCTTCTGCAATGTCATTCCCCTTCAATAGTGAAACACTGTCCCTGGGACTTGGGAATTTAAAGTGACTTGGTACCGACATGGAGCGAACATAAGACCAGCTGGCTGACTGGGAGGTGGTGGGGAGCGTCAGACTGAGGGGGGTGGCCTTGGCGACTCCATTGTCTCTCCTGAAGGGGACTGATTTTAGTGAGTTTAAGGCATCAGATTCACTTCCAGGTTGATCCCGATTTTCACGAACTGGTGGAACTTCTTCTTCTACAACGTCGTTATCCATCAATAGTGAAACACGGTCGCTGGGATTTTCAAGGCAACTTGATTCTGACTTGGAGGGAAACCTTCTGGCTGACTTGGAGGTGGAGGGGAGACCCAGACGGGGGAGGCTGGACCAGGACACCAGACTGAGTGGGGTGGAGGGGGAGGGGGAGGGGGGCACCAGACTGAGGGGGGTGACTGACACAGATCCATTAGGTTTGGGGCTGGAGGGCGGGGCTGGACCCAGACTCTGGTCACCATCATGATCATCTATAGTAGCAGCAGCGGTAGTTGTGGTAGGTTGTTGTTGGTCCCCGGTTGGTCCAGGATGGTCCGTAGTAGATACTGGAAGAGAAGGCAGCAGAGAGTCAGGACACACAGCCGGCCTCCACATGCAGCAACACTCACTGAAGACTGAAGCCCAGTGGAGCAGCTCTGCAGCTGGGTACTCTCAGGTGGAGATGAGGACACACACACACACACACACACACACACACACACACACACACGTTACTGATTACACTTTTAATCGTTGTATTTTAGATCGCATGTTTCCATTCTGAATCAGCCTCTACACAGAAGAACATCTTGACAGACTGAATACGTGTAGGGAGACGGCTGCCATTATCGTGGTCAAACAAGGACAGAAGTCTTTCTACCCTTTGTCCCTGCTCTGTGTTGTCATGACGACTCAGTGAGCTACGTTATAAACGCCACTGAGCTGACGTTATGCTGGCCACATCGCCCCAGCTATGAGAGTAGTGTCTTATATACATGGATAGCTCCATTCTATAATCTAATATCTAGATTATGTTGTTCAGTAGGTCTGCCACTCTGGTCCCTCTGCTAGGTAGGCTCTGACTCTCTGGTACAATTGGATGAAATGTTTTGAATCACAGCGATATCATTTGACTTGGTGTGAGTCAGTAACCCTTGCACATCACTATTATATTGATATTAGATATTAATAAATTATCTGTTACTCATTTACAAAGTGAAACGAGTTGAATAAGAACTTACCAAGTTTATAGTCTGTATTGTTAATTCCCCTTTTCTATAAAATAAAATTTGAATGAAATATCAACATTGGGTTCATTACAAGGTCATCATCATCATCATATTGTGTTCTGTATCAAACCAGTAATAACACTTACCTTATCACGTCTTCTATAAACCAATGCTATAAAGAGATAAACAATACAGCAACATGTCAGGACAGCAGTCAATATCATTCAGCATAACCATGATACATGTTAGTTTCATGTAACCATGATACATGTTAGTTTAATGTAACCATGATACATGTTAGTTTAATGTAACCATGATACATGTTAGTTTACTGTAACCATGATACGTGTTAGAGTTTCATGTTACACGTTTTAGTTTAATGCAACACTTACCTCTTATTTTCTTCCTCTGAATAATGGCCATGATTATTAAAGCCATTGAAGCTACTACCAGTATGACTCCTGATATTACTCCTGCCACTAGTCCTTTGTGTGAACCATGTTCTCCACATTCAGAATCTGTTGAATCAGTTCCTGGTTTCATCAGTTCCAGCCCCACAGATTCACATCTGAAAGGAGAAGGAGCAGACAACAGGTTTAGTTTCAGGGTGTGTCTTGTATATCAGGATAGTAGACTGGGTGTTGGACTCCAGGTTTAAAAGGTACTGGGTTCGATCCCCAATGTCCACAACCTTCCTGTAGGCCTTCAGGTACGTTCATGTTCTTGAGCTAGATGCCTGACCCCTACCTGCTCCTAATGACCTGTATCTACCTGTGACTGAATTCACAGTACACTGCTTTGGAGAAATGACTAAATAGTCAATTATATATATTGTCAAGCATTAATGATACTTTTGCAAATGTAATTATGCCATTTGTATGATTAATAGAGGAGTTAACTATAAACATAATGACTGCTGTATGTATTCATGGGCTATCAAATAAAAAATACACCAATATACATACTAATACTCACCATTAATGTCATGTAATGTAGTGTACATATAAAGCGTGAGCTTTCAATAGATTAAAAAAAGGTCTGCCAAATCCAATGATAATGCTTTGATTAATCGTGATTAATTAGTTAACTCCACTTACTTTGTGTGTGGTTGGCATGATGTGCCATTTGAGAAAGTACCATTAGTACATTGGAGGCACTCTGTGTCTTCATCTGCTGTTCCTGTAGGAATATACATGTTTTATTGAACCAAGATTGTTCTCAGATTTGGTGTGAAGATTTGTGACAGAAAATGTTGCAAAAAATTGCATTAATTACAGCTATAATTAATGTTGATGTGCAGCATATATAGAACACAGACCTCTTAGACCGATGTATTCACCAGGACTGCAAACCGTGTGTCTCTGAGCGGTCCTACAATATCCACCTCCGTTAGAGTCACTACAGAAGAATCCATCCAGGGTCTCACACAGAGCATCTGATGTTGATGTACACGACCTCTTCACCTTCAGACCTGTCAATCACAACAGTTACAACCTGAGACAACCTGAGAGTACACAACTTCTGATATAAACATGAACAACACAACTTCTGATATAAACATGAACAACACAACTTCTGATATCAACATGAACAACACAACTTCTGATATCAACATGAACAACACAACTTCTCTGATATAAACATGAACAACACAACGTTCTCATCAACACAACATATGGGGGTTGCATGGGGGGCATTTCCATTAAATAACAGACGTACCTGCGTCACACTTTATACAGGAGGAGCATTGCTTCTGTTCATTACGGCCTGCTTGGAAAGTACCATTGGGGCACCATGAACACTGTGTAATGCGTCTCTCTGTGCAGTCCTTAGAAACACGCTTTCCTGTTGAAAAGATAACGTTGAATTTGTATTTCTTCAATCTGATTATATCTTTGAATCCATATAATTATTCAGAAATGTGGTTCTTACCAGGAGGGCATGACGGGCAACATTCTAATCCCACTCTGTATTCATCCGGGGGACACTTTGCTGATTCTATAGCAGAATGGCCAACTAAATAACCGACACCTAAACATATTGTTAAAATGATTTGTAAGGACATGGTGGTCCCTTTGCATGAGCTTCAACCATCAAACTAAAAAGAATTGACAGCAGTTCTGCGGCTGTGTGTCATTGCAAGACTTGTTTATCTATCACGGCTAAATAAGTTTTTTGTTTTTTTTTATCATGTGTTCTTTCTAAATATATGGGCCCCCTAGCTAAATGCATGTTTCTTCTTGAACTTCAGAAATCTGGGGAGAGATAGAAGAAAATATAGCAGTTAGATGTGGTAACTTGTTTCTGTAACACTTGAACAACTTGAACAAAGGTTTGAAAATATCAGAACGCAGTTTGTGTTCCCCATGGATTTTTTTTGTATGGCACTCCCTTTCCTGGAAGATGGCCGCACGGGCATTAAAGACAAATTAATCCGTGTACCTTCATTTCTATAACTTTTATAATCGGACAAACAAAAAGCAAGTCAAAAGTGTTTCAAATTGAAGCCAGCAAAACAGAAAAAGCAAATCAGCCCAGCAACTCGTGAAAGTACTGAAGACAAACGCCCCGATGTAGTTGGACTTGTAGTTGAACTTGTACATCTGACTTCACCGTGATCTAGTGCTTATTATTTTTGATGCGATTAAAAACATACATTTATGAGTGATAAACATAGTCCATCTTCATTGGGATACATTAGGCTACCTCCTGTTCTAGATATTATTTGGTTATTGGATGACAGAAGTTGAATGTAGGATTCCATAAGCTCCACCATGACTGACTCGTCTCAGCTCAAACCACCGTCTTCCAGGCGCCTGAACAGCTCGGTCCGAGGGACTATTCAACCGCCTGGTGACCGCAAGGTTTAATATCTATTAACTTTTACTTTTTGTTTCTCCGGTTTTAAAAAGAAAAAAACGACTGCGACGAAACTACAAGTTGTTACGTCATAACCGAGTCAAAAGCCGTTTCTCAAATCCCGAGTGAAAGTAAGAATGGCCATGGTGGTCATACAAGGTCATAGTTGTCTATACACACTTAACTTGTACCATAATGTCGTGAATGTATTGACGAGAATATCAGATTTGACTTACAGAGCATTTAGATGACTTTACTTTGATAGAGATCGTCGTAACTCTCGCCTGTAATCAACTGTTGAATAAAACATGACGGCTAAACCTCGACTCCACCGGGGGAGACGCAGAGGTGAACTGTTCACGCAGGGGCGCCTGCAGCCGGAGGGGGCGCCTGCAGCCGGAGGGGGCGCCAATGTGCCAATTCCCCACACAGTGATAATATGATAGATAATAGAAATCCGCTTCGCGGCGCGGATGATTTTTTTTTCTCGTGTGCCCGTGCCGCCCCCCCCATGTGTCATGAAATAAAGTGCCTAAAACCGCCACTGCAAGGCAGAAATAGATTTACTATAAACTCATACGTCATACCTACGCTTAAAGGACCTTATTTTACCACTAGGTGTGATTAGCCATTACAAGCCGTTTCAAAACCAGCCCTGCGACTTTTTACTGACATCCCAAGTGGGAGTGTCCACCTAGATGTATGGTGGATAAACCAGTTTACCAGCCTGCCCAGTGCCTGTACCAACTGGTAGGCTTATAACGAATCGTACAGCTAGGTGGACCATCCACCTACACGCCCCTTTCTCAATAAGCTGTAGGCCACTCCGGTAAAGGAGGTTGGATTGAAAAGACACCCAACTAAATATAAAAATGTACTTCATACACACACACACACTTTTGCTAAACATAAAGCCCCCCCATTCCTCAAATCCAACTTGTTTCTTCCGTGCCTGCTACATGCGTGAAGCCTATACATTCATATATGGAGTTGCAGTAAAGTCCCCGCCACTCTCCACCTAGGTGCCTTTTCTTGGGCTCCTCCAAACAAAGAACACGGGGTGTGGTGTAGGAGGCCGGTAAACTGAAGGTTTCACAGGCAAGGAACACGGTTAGGGTGCCCCACCGCCATGCGGGGGATCCAGTGTGTCGTGACGGCCAACCTGTGCACAACCGTGACTTCTCAATGTGCAACAGGTGTGCAGCCTCACTCACCGTCCAATCACAGTCCAATCAGACTGGGCATGGTGAGGCTGCTTAAGCCAGCCATCATCCACACACACTCCCACAAGAATCCCTGCAATCCCTGGGAACTAAGCTTGCTTAGCCCACTGTTACTGCCCCTGCATACTGCTGCCCCTGAACTGCAACAACTACTACTACCGGTAAAGGTACAAATTTACATTATGAACATTTTCAATATGTTTAAAGTCAAACCCTTCATATGCAAATGATTACAAACCCTGACTCAAGTCAAGTCAAGTCAAGTCATTCAGCTATTGCACATTTGTTTTCTTCTGCATTCCTCAACAACGGTTGTTGCATTGAACTTTGCATAATTCACATGAACGATTATTTCTTAACTTGAGTCAAACATTTAAAATATAAGAAAGATAAGAATATTGAATGTAAAAATAAACAGTCTTCCACAACAGTTTGAGACGGCCTCACATGTCCCACACCATATCTGAGTTTGGCTAGATAGAGTATAATTAATTGCTTACTTCTTTTTATTTTATTTCCCAAAAAAATCGTAGTGACAATAACACTATAATACTATAACTACTATGATGAATACTATGACTATGAGTATTCCTGCCTTTAGTCCTCTCTGTGAACCATGTTCTCCACATTCAGAATCAGTTGAATCAGTTCCTGGTTCTATCAGTGTCCGTCCAACAGATTCACATCTGAAATGAGAAGGACCAGACAACAGGTTTAGTTTCAGGGTGTGTTGTGTAGATCATATCCTGGAGGCAGGATAGTAGATTGGTTTGGGTGTTTGACTTCTGGTCCAAAGGTTAAATTACCACAACCTAGCTGTAGGCCTACAGGTATGTTCTTGAGCTAGATGCCTGACCCCTACCTGCTCCTTATGACCTGTATCTACCTTTGTCTGAATTCACTGTACGCCGCTTTGGATAAAATGGTATTGGCGCCCCCCTGTGGACAGCCTGTGTCACCAGACGGTCTGCCGTCAAATGGTAACAAAGCTATATATTGTCAAGCATTAATGACCATTTTAACAATATGTAATTCTGACATTTTTATGTTTAAATAGAACAGTCAAGTATATAACATGACTATGGTATGTACTCTAAGTACCAGAGCCACACCAGTACATGAGATATTGCCAGTGGCGTAGCCTCGTTGCACTGGGCCCCGGTGCAAGTGGATGGCTGGGCCCCCAGCCATCCGCCCTCAGCCATCCCCCACGCACGATGAACATGCATCCGCTCCCCATAGGGCCTAGAGCCTACAGCCACACAATCATTACTAGAACCATGGACAGTGACTTAGCATCCCTACGTCACACAACACATTCAAGTCCGAGCAGAGAGGGAAAAGGACGCACACACAACCATTATTAGAACCACGGACAGTGACTATTTGCATCACTGACACATTAGCCTACGATCAAACACAGAACGCAAATAATCAAAAATAATCCATTCCTCATAATAAATCATCCTCGCACAGCTCATCGTAATGTTGTGTCATTCTCCTCGTGTTTACTCTAGGGCCCCCGGGGGCCCCGTGGTCCCTGGTGCGTTGCACTGGAAGCATCGCCCATAGCTACGCCCCTGGATTTTGCCCAAGCCTAATTCTTAACATACCATTATTGTACTGCATGTATAGATTGTTTAATGAACTCCACCTACTTTGTGTGGGGTTGGCATGACGATGTGCCATTTGAGAATGTTCCATCAGTACAGTGAAGGCACTCTGTGTCTTTATATGCTGTTCCTGTAGGAATAATCATGTTTTATTAAAACACGACTATTCTCAGATATGGTCTGAACAGTTGTGATGTTGTAATGTTGAAGCACAGTATATATCTAAACACCAACCTCTTTGACCGATGTAATGACCAGGACGGCAAACCGTGTGTCTCTGAGCGGCCCTACATCCTCCTCTGTTAGAGTCACTACAGAAGAATCCATCCAGGGTCTCACACAGAGCATCTGATTTTGATGTACACGACCTCTTCACCTTCAGACCGAGACCTGTCAATCACAAGAGTTACAACCTGAGACAACCTGAGAGTACACAACTTCTGATATAAACATGAACAACACAACTTCTGATATAAACATGAACAACACAACTTCTGACATAAACATGAACAACACAACTTCTGATATAAACATGAACAACACAACTTCTGATATAAACATGAACAACACAACTTCTGATATCAACATGGACAACACAACTATGATATAAACATAAACAAACAAATGTTAAATGACATGGTACATATCACTGAGCCATCAGGGTCTTGAACCCTGATATTTGTAATATTATCAAGGGGTTTGTGAAATAATAAGATGAAAAGTGAAAATGTACCTGCATCACAATGTTTACATAAAAAGCATTTTTCACGCCCATTGTCGCCATCTTTGAAAGTACCTTCTTTGCAAGATGCACATGATGTACTTGTGAATTCTGTGCAATGTTTTTTAACATGCATACCTGTAGGACAGAAAACAATTGACTATGTAGACTTTTTTTTTTTTTTAATTTAAATACCAAAATAAATTAAAACTGCGAGCAGTGTTGAGGGAGTCAAGCTGATAAACTAATTAAACAAAATTAAAACATAAAAGATAGATCTAACAGGCCAAACACGCGGCCTTCAGCACTTTCGACAAGTTGCACGTCAAAAAATAAAGGATTGACTGAGATACGATCACATTCGCCCCCCTAGAGGTCAAAGGTCACCAAATTCATTGGGCATCATCAGGATAGGGTCATAAGTCTATGAGCCAAGTTTGGTTTGGATACATGAAAGCCTTGCAGAGATATGAGCTCACTTCCTGTTTAACGTGCCCCTGAGGTCAAAGGTTACCAAATTGTTTGGGTGTCCCCGGGATGATGTCATGAGTCTATGTATCAAGTTTGGCTATGATATGTTAAAGGGTTGCTGAGAAACAGGCTTATTTCCTGTTTGGCGGTTTTGCGGTCGAATTTGATTGGCTGTCGCAGATATTTCCGTGAAAAATCATTTACTAGCTATATGGGGAGGTCTGATAGTATCACCAGACATGGGAAATGTGTTTGAAATATACTCATGTGAAGAGAGAGGAGTTAAAACACATTGTCATTAATTACAGCGCCCCCTAGAGGTTAAAGGTCACCAAACCTAATGAGCGTCCCCGTGATGATGTCATGGGTCTATGTACCAAGTTTGGTTATGATATGTCAAAGGGCTGCTGAGAAACAGGCTTACTTCTTGTTTGGCGGCTTCGTGGTCAAATTTGATTGGCTGTTGCGGCCAAACGGTTTTGAATTTGAAGAATCTGTTTGATAAGTTTTGTGAGGCATGGCCTGAGCAACATATGTGCCAAGTTTGGAGATGATTGGACAAAATGTGTGATGTGTGAAACATTTTGAAGGTTTTTGACATAAACCAAGATGGCGGAAAATCTATCATGACGCAAAATGACGTCATAGGGTGCGTTGAACTCGGCTTGGCCCAAGGATTCCAATGATGCCTTGTTTGTGAATATTGGATGAATGGGTCAAAAGTTATGAACTTGAATGCATGTCCAACTTTGACCTGTTGGTGGCGCTAGAGCTCATGGGCTAGCGACCTCAAATTTGCTGTGAGGGCTTATGGGACTGTCCTGAATCAGTGTGTCAAATTTCACAACCTTTTGCCATTGGGTTCTATGGGCTGCCATAGACTCCCATTGAATGAAAATAATGTTTGACCTGTTGGTGGCGCTAGAGCTTATGGGCTAGCAACCTCAAATTTGCTGTGAGGGCTTGTGGGACTGTCCTGAATCAGTGTGCCAAATTTCACAACTTTTTACCATGGGGTTCTATGGGCTGCCATAGACTCCCATTGAAGGATAATAATAATAATTAAAACTGCGAGCAGTGTTGAGGGAGTCAAGCTGATAAACTAATTAAACAAAATTAAAACATAAAAGATAGATCTAACAGGCCAAACACGCGGCCTTCAGCACTTTCGACAAGTTGCACGTCAAAAAATAAAGGATCGACTGAGATATGATAACACTCACCCCCTTATAGGTCAAAGGTCACCAAATTCATTGAGTATCTCCATGATGATGTCATGGGTCTATGTACCAAGTTTGGTTATGATATGTCAAAGGGTCGCTGAGAAATTGGCTAATTTCCTGTTTGGCGGTTTTGCGGTCGAATTTGATTGGCTGTCGCGGATATTTCCGTGAGATATCATTTACTAGCTATATGGGGAGGTCTCATAGTATCACCAGACATTGGAAATGTGTTTGAAATATACTCATGTGAAGAGAGAGGAGTTAAAACACATTGTCATTAATTATAGCGCCCCCTAGAGGTCAAAGGTCACCAAACCTAATGAGTGTCCCCATGATGATGTCATGGGTCTATGTACCAAGTTTGGTTATGATATGTCAAAGGGCTGCTGAGAAACAGGCTTACTTCCTGTTTGGCGGCTTCGTGGTCAAATTTGATTGGCTGTTGCGGCCAAACGGTTTTGAATTTGAACAATCTGTTCGATAACTTTTGTGAGGCCTAGTCTGATCAACATATGTGCCAAGTTTCGAGATGATTGGACAAAATATGTGATGTGTGAAACATTTTGAAGGTTTTTGACATAAACCAAGATGGCGGACAATTTATCATGACGCAATATGACGTCATAGGGTGCGTTGAACTCGGCTTGGCCCAAGGATTCCAATGATACCTTGGTTGTGAATATTGGATGAATGGGTCAAAAGTTATAAACATGAATGCATGTCCAAATTTGACCTGTTGGTGGCGCTAGAGCTCATGGGCTAGCGACCTCAAATTTGCTGTGAGGGCTTATGGGACTGTCCTGAATCAGTGTGCCAAATTTCACAACCTTTTGCCATTGGGTTCTATGGGCTGCCATAGACTCCCATTGAATGAAAATAATGTTTGACCTGTTGGTGGCGCTAGAGCTTATGGGCTAGCAACCTCAAATTTTCTGTGAGGGCTTATGGGACTGTCCTGAATCAGTGTGCCAAATTTCACAACTTTTTACCATGGGGTTCTATGGGCTGCCATAGACTCCAATGTCAGGAAAATAATAATAATAATAATAATAATAATAATAGGAAAACGTAGAATAACAATGGTTGTCTCGCAGCTTCGCTGCTTGACCCCCAATTAAAACTGCGAGCAGTGTTGAGGGAGTCAAGCTGATAAACTAATTAAACAAAATTAAAACATAAAATACCAAGTTTGGTTATGATATGTCAAAGGGCTGCTGAGAAACAGGCTTACTTCCTGTTTGGCGGCTTCGTGGTCAAACTTGATTGGCTGTCGCGGCCAAACGGTTGTGAATTTGAAAAAGCTGTTTGACACAAGTGTTCAGCTTGGTCTGAAGATCATGTATGGTAAGTTTCATGAAGATTCGACAGAATTTGTGGCCCGTGGATATGTACTATTGATTTTGACAACTTTCAACACAGTGGCCAAATTCTGATGTTTCCATGAAAAATACTTCATGAGCTATATGGGAAGGTCTGACAGTATCACCAGACATTGAACATTTGTTTGAAATATACTCATGTGAAGAGAGAAGAGTTAAAACACATATTCATTAATAACAGCGCCCCCTAGAGGTCAAATGTCACCAAATTCATTGAGTGTACCCATGATGATGTCATGGATCTATGTACCAAGATTGGTTATGATATGTCAAAGGGCTGCTGAGAAATTGGCTTATTTCCTGTTTGGCAGCTTTGTGGTGGAATTTGATTGGCTGTCGTGGATATTTTCGTGACAATTCATTTACCAGCTCTATGGGGAGGTCTCATAGTATCACCAGACATTGGAAATTTGTTTGAAATATACTCATGTGAAGAGAGAAGAGTTAAAACACATATTCATTAATTATAGCGCCCCCTAGAGGTCAAAGGTCACCAAACCTAATGAGCGTCTCCGTGATGATGTCATGGGTCTATTTACCAAGTTTGGTTATGATATGTCAAAGGGCTGCTGAGAAACAGGCTTACTTCCTGTTTGGCGGCTTTGCGGTCGAATTTGATTGGCTGTCACGGCCAAACGGTTTTGAAATTCAAAAATCTGTTGGATAAATTTTGTAAAGCATGGTCTGAACATGATCTGTGCCAAGTTTCGAGATGATTGGACAAAATTTGTGATGTGTGAAACATTTTGAAGGTTTTTGACATAAACCAAGATGGCGGAAAATCTATCATGACGCAAAATGACGTCATAGGGTGCGTTGAACTCGGCTTGGCCCAAGGATTCCAATGATGTCTTGTTTGTGAATATTGGATGAATGGGTCAAAAGTTATGAACTTGAATGCATGTCCAACTTTGACCTGTTGGTGGCGCTAGAGCTCATGGGCTAGCGACCTCAAATTTGCTGTGAGGGCTTATGGGACTGTCCTGAATCAGTGTGCCAAATTTCACAACTTTTTACCATGGGGTTCTATGGGCTGCCATAGACTCCAATGGCAGCATAATAATAATAAAAACTAATTAAACAAAATTAAAACATAAAAGATAGATCTAACAGGCCAAACACACGGCCTTCAGCACTTTCAACAAGTTGCACGTCAAAAAATAAAGGATTGACTGAGATACGATCACATTCGCCCCCCTAGAGGTCAAAGGTCACCAAATTCATTGGGCATCATCAGGATAGGGTCATAAGTCTATGAGCCAAGTTTGGTTTGGATACATGAAAGCCTTGCAGAGATATGAGCTCACTTCCTGTTTGACGTGCCCCTGAGGTCAAAGGTCACCAAATTCATTGAGTGTCTCCATGATGATGTCATGGGTCTATGTACCAAGTTTGGTTATGATATGTCAAAGGGTTGCTGAGAAATTGGCTTATTTCCTGTTTGGCGGTTTTGCAGTCGAATATGATTGGCTGTCGCGGTTATTTCCGTGAGATATCATTTACTAGCTATATGGGGAGGTCTCATAGTTTAACCAGACATTGGAAATGTGTTTGAAATATACTCATGTGAAGAGAGAGGAGTTAAAACACATTGTCATTAATTATAGCGCCCCCTAGAGGTCAAAGGTCACCAAACCTAATGAGTGTCCCCATGATGATGTCATGGGTCTATGTACCAAGTTTGGTTATGATATGTCAAAGGGCTGCTGAGAAACAGGCTTACTTCCTGTTTGGCGGCTTCGTGGTCAAATTTGATTGGCTGTTGCGGCCAAACGGTTTTGAATTTGAACAATCTGTTCGATAACTTTTGTGAGGCATAGTCTGATCAACATATGTGCCAAGTTTCGAGATGATTGGACAAAATATGTGATGTGTGAAACATTTTGAAGGTTTTTGACATAAACCAAGATGGCGGACAATTTATCATGACGCAATATGACGTCATAGGGTGCGTTGAAGTCGGCTTGGCCCAAGGATTCCAATGATACCTTGGTTGTGAATATTGGATGAATGGGTCAAAAGTTATAAACATGAATGCATGTCCAAATTTGACCTGTTGGTGGCGCTAGAGCTCATGGGCTAGCGACCTCAAATTTGCTGTGAGGGCTTATGGGACTGTCCTGAATCAGTGTGCCAAATTTCACAACCTTTTGCCATTGGGTTCTATGGGCTGCCATAGACTCCCATTGAATGAAAATAATGTTTGACCTGTTGGTGGCGCTAGAGCTTATGGGCTAGCAACCTCAAATTCGCTGTGAGGGCTTATGGGACTGTCCTGAATCAGTGTGCCAAATTTCACAACTTTTTACCATGGGGTTCTATGGGCTGCCATAGACTCCCATTGAAGGATAATAATAATAATTAAAACTGCGAGCAGTGTTGAGGGAGTCAAGCTGATAAACTAATTAAACAAAATTAAAACATAAAAGATAGATCTAACAGGCCAAACACACGGCCTTCAGCACTTTCAACAAGTTGCACGTCAAAAAATAAAGGATTGACTGAGATACGATCACATTCGCCCCCCCTAGAGGTCAAAGGTCACCAAATTCATTGGGCATCATCAGGATAGGGTCATAAGTCTATGAGCCAAGTTTGGTTTGGATACATGAAAGCCTTGCAGAGATATGAGCTCACTTCCTGTTTGACGTGCCCCTGAGGTCAAAGGTCACCAAATTCATTGAGTGTCTCCATGATGATGTCATGGGTCTATGTACCAAGTTTGGTTATGATATGTCAAAGGGTTGCTGAGAAATTGGCTTATTTCCTGTTTGGCGGTTTTGCAGTCGAATATGATTGGCTGTCGCGGTTATTTCCGTGAGATATCATTTACTAGCTATATGGGGAGGTCTCATAGTTTAACCAGACATTGGAAATGTGTTTGAAATATACTCATGTGAAGAGAGAGGAGTTAAAACACATTGTCATTAATTATAGCGCCCCCTAGAGGTCAAAGGTCACCAAACCTAATGAGTGTCCCCATGATGATGTCATGGGTCTATGTACCAAGTTTGGTTATGATATGTCAAAGGGCTGCTGAGAAACAGGCTTACTTCCTGTTTGGCGGCTTCGTGGTCAAATTTGATTGGCTGTTGCGGCCAAACGGTTTTGAATTTGAACAATCTGTTCGATAACTTTTGTGAGGCATAGTCTGATCAACATATGTGCCAAGTTTCGAGATGATTGGACAAAATATGTGATGTGTGAAACATTTTGAAGGTTTTTGACATAAACCAAGATGGCGGACAATTTATCATGACGCAATATGACGTCATAGGGTGCGTTGAACTCGGCTTGGCCCAAGGATTCCAATGATACCTTGGTTGTGAATATTGGATGAATGGGTCAAAAGTTATAAACATGAATGCATGTCCAACTTTGACCTGTTGGTGGCGCTAGAGCTCATGGGCTAGCGACCTCAAATTTGCTGTGAGGGCTTATGGGACTGTCCTGAATCAGTGTGCCAAATTTCACAACCTTTTGCCATTGGGTTCTATGGGCTGCCATAGACTCCCATTGAATGAAAATAATGTTTGACCTGTTGGTGGCGCTAGAGCTTATGGGCTAGCAACCTCAAATTTGCTGTGAGGGCTTATGGGACTGTCCTGAATCAGTGTGCCAAATTTCACAACTTTTTACCATGGGGTTCTATGGGCTGCCATAGACTCCAATGTCAGGAAAATAATAATAATAATAATAATTAAAACCGCTTTTTTAAAACTGCGCGCAGTGATGAACGGGACCTCGCGCCGGCTTGCGGCCGCGTCACGTGCCGTCCTAACATGTGTGCTGGCAAGATGTGCACATGTTAGGACCGCACGTGATGCAGCCGCAAGCCGGTAAGAGGTCCCGTTCATCACTGCGCGCAGTTTTAAAAAAGCGGTTTTAAAAAAAATTCGCGCCGGCTTGCGCCCGCGTCACGTGCCGTCGTAACATGTGTGCTGGCAAGATGTGCACATGTTAGGACCGCACGTGACGCAGCCGCAAGCCGGCACGAGGTCCCGTTCATCACTGCGCGCAGCTTTAAAAAAGCGCAGTTTTAAAAAAAATTTGCGAATTTATGTAATCTGTAGAAGCAGATGAGGTAAATTCCCTAGGAGGAGTTAGTTCAAATACAAGGCGACGGAATTCAAAAATGGCCAACTTTGACCGCATGCCACGGACACGCCCTTCAACGTACAGTCACAAATAGCACGATTTTGTTTCAGCACCACTTCATGACTGTACTGACCAATTTTTAAGCAGATCCGATAAATTCCCTAGGAGGAGTTCGTTCAAATACAAGGGGAAAAAAGCGAAAATAAGACCACGGAATTCAAAACGGACAAATTTGACGGCACGCCACGGACACGCCCCTCAACGTACAGTCGCAAATAACACGGCGTTGGTTGAGCACCATTTTTTGACTGTACTGAGTAATTGTGAAGCTGATCCGATAAATACCCTAGGAGGAGTTCGTTCAAATACAAGGGGAAAAAAGCGAAAATAAGACCACGGAATTCAAAACGGCCAACTTTGACGGCACGCCACGGCCACGCCATTCAACGTACAGTCACAAATAGCACGATTTTGATGCAGCACCATTTCATGACTGTACTGACCAATTGTGAAGCAGATGCGATAAATTCCCTAGGAGGAGTTCGTTCAAATACAATGCGAAAAAGTGAAATTCCATTCAAAATGGCCAAATTTGACATCACGCCACGGACACACCCTTCAACATACAGTCACAAATAGCACGATTTTGGTTCAGCACCACTTCATGACTGTACTGACCAATTTTGAAGCAGATCCGATAAATTCCCTAGGAGGAGTTAGTTCAAATACAAGGCGACGGAATTCAAAAATGGCCAACTTTGACGGCATGCCACGGACACGCCCTTCAACGTACAGTCACAAATAGCACGATTTTGGTTCAGCACCACTTCATGACTGTACTGACCAATTTTGAAGCAGATCCGATAAATTCCCTAGGAGGAGTTCATTAAAATACAAGGCAAAAAAGTGAAAAAAATTCAAAATGGCCACCAAGAGTGAAAATGAAAAAATTAAAATTTCCGACTTCCGGTGGGTTTTGGAGCATGGGTCCAAGAGGCTTTTCTGTAGGTATTGCCACATTGTACGTGCATACCGAGTTTCATACATATTGGTGAAACATGGCGCAGGGGCTGCTTTTTAAAGTTCCTGTAGGGGGCGCTACAAAAAATAGAAACACGAATTTTGGTATGTGAGCTATCGGCACCAGTCTACACGTGTCCTGTGAATTTCATATTCATAACTATTACGGTCTCCGCACAGTGATTTACCCTGACACCAGAGCCTGTGGCGGCCATGTTGTTTTTTCAATCGACTTAATTTTAATTGAGCAGTTAAAACTTTGGTACCTAACGGCCACTGAGTGGGTTCCGCTCAAATCAAACATTGCGTCTATGAACTGTGGCGATTTTAGTGTCAGGCCACACCCATTTCGATGCCACGCCCCATTTGAAAATATGTTGACTTTATCTTGTTCAGAATTTGATTCTGAACAACTTTTGTATTGGGGCCAACATCATAGGCGTCCAACTTGACGTTGATATGAGCAATTAACTATTTTCGAGGTTTCAACCACACCCCTTTTAGAACTCATTGGTGCTCTAAACTTTATTGTACAGACTAATCCTTAAGTCAGATTGAAGATAATGGGCCATAGATGATATGTGCCAAAGGATTTTTGTCAAAGTCGAAAAACCTAGGATCCTTGGGGAATTTACTGTTTTTAACTAAATTCAAAATGGCGGAAAATATGGCTACCGGAAGTGTTCAGTTCAAGAGACTTTTTTGTTCATCATGAGGATATGCATATGTGTGCAAAGTTTCATGAGTGTAGGTCAAACCGGTGACGCGTGCTGCTTGTGCAAAGTTTGCACTTTTGAACAGTTGCTATAGCGCCACCTAGGGGCGAATGTGAATTTCAGGGCCAGATTATAAAATTTTTCACCAGTCCCCACAAATGTGCCAAAAAAAAATGAGTTTTCGAATATGTGCAGGGGGGGAAAAACGCAGTCGAAGTTGCTAAAAATAATAATTAAAACTGCGCGCAGTGATGAACGGGACCTCGCGCCGGCTTGCAGCCGCCACTACGAGGTCCCGTTCATCACTGCGCGCAGTTTTAAAAAAAAATCGCGCCGGCTTGCGGCCGCGTCACGTGCCGTCGTAACATGTGTGCTGGCAAGATGTGCACATGTTAGGACCGCACGTGACGCAGCCGCAAGCCGGCACGAGGTCCCGTTCATCACTGCGCGCAGTTTAAAAAAAGCGCAGTTTTAAAAAAAATTCGCAAATTTATGTAATCTGTAGAAGCAGAGGTGCCCTGTGGTGTCCTACTGATTGTTTTGACATTAACATGTAAGAGCACATTTAACTGAATTACATGTTGTAACAACTTTAACTAACATTATTAACCCTACATCAATGATCCGATAAATTCCCTAGGAGGAGTTAGTTCAAATACAAGGCGACGGAATTCAAAAATGGCCAACTTTGACGGCACGCCACGGCCACGCCCTTCAATGTACAGTCACAAATAGCACGGTGTTGGTTCAGCACCATTTTTTGACTGTACTAACCAATTGTGAAGCAGATGCGATAAATTCCCTAGGAGGAGTTTGTTCAAATACAATGCGAAAAAGTGAAATTCCATTCAAAATGGCCAACTTTGACATCACGCCACGGACACGCCCTTCAACGTACAGTCCCAAATAGCACGGCGTTTATTCAGCACCATTTCATGACTGTACTGACCAATTTGGAAGCAGATTCGATAAATTCCCTAGGAGGAGTTAGTTCAAATACAAGGCGACGGAATTCAAAAATGGCCAACTTTGACGGCACGCCACGGACACGCCCTTCAACGTACAGTCACAAATAGCACGGCGTTGGTTCGGCACCATTTATTGACTGTACTGACCAATTTTGAAGCAGATCCGATAAATTCCCTAGGAGGAGTTCATTCAAATACAAGGCCAAAAAGTGAAAAAAATTCAAAATGGCCGCCGAGAGTGAAAATGAAAAAATTAAAATTTCCGACTTCCGGTGGGTTTTGGGGCATGGGTCCAAGAGGCTTTTCTGTAGATATTGTGACCTTGTATGTGCTTACCGAGTTTCATACATATTGGTGAAACGTGACGTAGGGGCTGCATTTTAAAGTTCCTGTAGGGGGCGCTACACACATGAGAAACACGATTTTTGGTATGTGAGCTACCGGCACCAGTATACACGTGTCCTGTGAATTTCATATTTATAACTATTATGATCTCCGCAGAGTGATCGACCCTCCTCTGGCGGCCATGTTGTTTTTTCAATCGACTTAATTTTAATTGAGCAGTTAGAACTTTGGTACCTAACGGCCATTGAATTGGTCCCGCTCAAATCAAACATTGCGTCTATGAACTGTGGCTATTTTAGTATCGGGCCACGCCCACTTCGATGCCACGCCCCATTTGAAAAAGTGTTGACTTAATCTTGTTCAGAATTTGATTATGAACAACTTTAGTAGAGAGGTTCAACACCATAGGAGTCCAATTAATGTAGATATGTGCAATTTACTAATTTTGGGGTGAAAAACACACCCCTTTTTGAACTCAATGGCTCATGGGTACTTTGAAATTTATCCTACAGACTAATCCTTATGTCAGATTGAAGATAATGGGCCATAGATGATATGTGCCAAAGGATTTATGTCAAAGTCGAAAAACCTGGGATCCTTGGGGAATTTACTGTTTTTAACTAAATTCAAAATGGCGGGAAATCTGGCTACCGGAAGTGCTAAGTTAGTATCTGCAAATTTCTTCATTATGAGGATTTGCATATGTGTGCAAAGTTTCATGAGTTTAGGTCCAACCGGTGACGAGTTATGCTTGTGCAAACGTTGAAATTTTGGCATAGTTGGTATAGCGCCACCTAAGGGCGAATGTGAATTTGAGGGCTAGAATATCAAATTTTTCACCAGTCCCACAAAATGTGCCAAATAAAAATGAGTTTTCGAATATGTGCAGGGGGGGAAAAATGCAGTCGAAGATGAGGAAAAATAAGAAGAAGAAGAAGAATAAACATGAGGATTTCAATAGGGTCCTTGCCAAGTTTGGCTCGGTCCCTAATAAGAAGAAACACGAGGGTTTCAATAGGGTCCTTGCCAAGTTTGGCTCGGTCCCTAATAATAATTAAAACTGCGAGCAGTGTTGAGGGAGTCAAGCTGATAAACTAATTAAACAAAATTAAAACATAAACTACCAAGTTTGGTTATGATATGTCAAAGGGCTGCTGAGATACAGGCTTACTTCCTGTTTGGCGGCTTTGTGGTCAAACTTGATTGGCTGTCGCGGCCAAACGGTTGTGAATTTGAAAAAGCTGTTTGACACAAGTGTTCAGCTTGGTCTGAAGATCATGTATGGTAAGTTTCATGAAGATTCGACAGAATTTGTGGCCCGTGGATATGTACTATTGATTTTGACAACTTTCAACACGGTGGCCAAATTCTGATGTTTCCATGAAAAATACTTCATGAGCTATATGGGAAGGTCTGACAGTATCACCAGACATTGAACATTTGTTTGAAATATACTCATGTGAAGAGAGAAGAGTTAAAACACATATTCATTAATAACAGCGCCCCCTAGAGGTCAAATGTCACCAAATTCATTGAGTGTACCCATGATGATGTCATGGATCTATGTACCAAGATTGGTTATGATATGTCAAAGGGCTGCTGAGAAATTGGCTTATTTCCTGTTTGGCAGCTTTGTGGTCGAATTTGATTGGCTGTCGTGGATATTTTCGTGACAATTCATTTACCAGCTCTATGGGGAGGTCTCATAGTATCACCAGACATTGGAAATTTGTTTGAAATATACTCATGTGAAGAGAGAAGAGTTAAAACACATATTCATTAATTATAGCGCCCCCTAGAGGTAAAAGGTCACCAAACCTAATGAGCGTCTCCGTGATGATGTCATGGGTCTATTTACCAAGTTTGGTTATGATATGTCAAAGGGCTGCTGAGAAACAGGCTTACTTCCTGTTTGGCGGCTTTGCGGTCGAATTTGATTGGCTGTCACGGCCAAACGGTTTTGAAATTCAAAAATCTGTTGGATAACTTTTGTAAAGCATGGTCTGAACATGATCTGTGCCAAGTTTCGAGATGATTGGACAAAATTTGTGATGTGTGAAACATTTTGAAGGTTTTTGACATAAACCAAGATGGCGGAAAATCTATCATGACGCAAAATGACGTCATAGGGTGCGTTGAACTCGGCTTGGCCCAAGGATTCCAATGATGTCTTGTTTGTGAATATTGGATGAATGGGTCAAAAGTTATGAACTTGAATGCATGTCCAACTTTGACCTGTTGGTGGCGCTAGAGCTCATGGGCTAGCGACCTCAAATTTGCTGTGAGGGCTTATGGGACTGTCCTGAATCAGTGTGCCAAATTTCACAACTTTTTACCATGGGGTTCTATGGGCTGCCATAGACTCCAATGACAGGATAATAATAATAATAGGAAAACGTAGAATAACAATGGTTGTCTCGCAGCTTCGCTGCTTGACCCCCAATAATAATAATAGGAAAACGTAGAATAACAATGGTTGTCTCGCAGCTTCGCTGCTTGACCCCCAATAATAGGAAACAATACAAAAACAATGGTTGTCTCGCAGCTTCGCTGCTTGACCCCCAATTATACAAGCTAGTAAACGAGCTTAATCAGACCTTCTGTGGGCTGCATTCAACACATTATAACTTGATTTATACAGCTAGTTAGCGAATTCAGAGACTCTTACCAGCTGGACAGGTTGGACAACATTGACCTTCCACTTGGTATTCTGCCTGGCGACACTTTGCTGATGCAATAGCATTGCCAATTACATTTAAATTAAGTAAAAGGAAATATAGACTTAACATCAATTGAGCATTGGAAATGGACATGGCCGTCCAATTTGTTTGAGCCTCAACCATCAAACTGTTTAACATATTTCAATGGCAGCCAACTTGAGCGGCTCTGTGTCAGTATTCAAACAATATTATATATATAACAAGTATTTTATATTGAAGAAAAATTAGGCGTATGGTTTTGACTTGACATGCTTTCATTCAAAACATATGGGCCCCACATGCTGCCAGGCAGCTCCTCTAAATGGATTGAAGCTCTGCAATACCTGGGGAGAGAGAAAACCACGAGCAGTTAATAAATATCTGGAGAGAGGTGAAGGTTTACTTATAGTGTTAGTCACGCTTGTATTTTACCTAACACCCAAACTAATATACAGTTTGAAAGAGATTAAAGTTGGTTTGTCCTGTCGATCACAACAGGTAAATTTTCGTTATCCGTGTTTTGATTTCCAAACGGATATGGATTGAACGGAAGATACACAGATTTTTTTTTTAATCCATGCCTCTCCCATTCCTGGAAGATGGCCACACGGTAAGGTGACCAGATTTCTGAGACAAAATCCGGGGACATTTTGGGTTCTGCGGTGTAAAAACCTCCAAACATGTAGTGTTTTTGTCATAGAAAACTAAAACGGGGACACTGCCCTTACCCTGGCGGACAGGATTGTTAAGGGGGGGGGGGGGGCAGCCGTAGCCGGGGACAGGTCACTGAAAACCATATAATATAGATACTGACTAGATATCGCATTCGGCTTCTAAGCATGCGTCAACAATGCCGCCATCTTGCCGCGGGGTAACCATCCACCTGAATGAATGAACGTCGATGGGACAGAGGTCCTTTCCCGGTCACTCTAAAATCACTCTAAAACGCCTTATTTTAAGGAAATCTTCAAGCGGGTTGGTTTCTGACATAGGTCAGACGTGTAATGATAGTAAAAAAAATATATATTTTTTTTTATTTTTCTTTATTTTTTACTAGCATTAACACAAACACACGTTTGACCCGACCCGATTGAAGATTTCCTTTAAAAAAAAGGCGTTTTAGAGTGATTTAGACTGGGAAAGGACTTCTGTCCCATCGACATAGACCTCTGAAGAATAAGTCCCGGTTCCCTCAGTCAAATGTCTATGGGAAATAACATGGGTTTTTTGAATGATCGTAGCCTACCAGAGATGGAAATTAACTTTTTTGCCCACCAGCCACTGTGGCTGGTAGATTTAAAAATCGACCAGCCACTCATCTTTTTTACCAGCCACTTTTTATACGCTATATTTTTTTGATGTATGCATACATTTTAAACAATATAATAGTAACAATAGATAAGAAGTGTTTTTCATACACATATTTTTTTCCATCAGAAGAATCTGAAAGTAGTAGTAGAAGCTGAAATAGTAGAAGTAGCTGAAATACTGAAGTAATAGTAGCTGAATTTGTATTACTAATAGTATTAGTAATGGTATTCTCTTGAAGAGAATAGCGGAGCCGGTGCGTGATTAAAAGTAGCACAATAGGGCTGGAAAAACAGCCCAATCTGGCAACCCTGTCTGAAAGTCCTCAAAAAGTAGCTCAATCTGGCAACACTGATGAACGTCCTCAAAAAGTAGCCCTATCTGGCAACACCGTCTGAACGTCCTCAAAAGGTAGCCCAATCTGGCAACACTGTCTGATCCTCAAAAAGCAGCCCAATCTGGCAACACTGCTGAACGTCCCCTCGCTCGAGTGTCAACGTGAAGTCAACTGAAAAGGACTCCGTTAGACTGTGATTCTGAATGAATATAAATTAGTGGTGGGCATAGATTAATTTTTTTGGAATTAATCTAGATTAATCTAGATTAAAATGGCTCATTTGAATTCTGCCGAAGGCATTCATAATTTGTGTGTGCTACCTAAATAATGACTAAAAGTAAGTCTTTGAGAACGGGTTTCTCAAGCCAGGTGGCGCATTAGACCAGGGGCTCATCTCCTGTTTCCAAAATGCATCACAAACTCTAGTAGGCCTATAACTTAGCCTACTACACGCTTACTATCAGAAACTCAAACGCGGGAAAATATAACGGCGCCGGGACGCGCTCTCGCTACAGGTCCACGGGACGCTCGTCCCCGGTGCGCGTCGCGGCAGCCGGGGCGGCGGTGGGGCCGGCGTTGACGGCAGACGGCTGGTACGCGTCCGCCTACCGCCGTACCAAGGCGGGCAGCTCGGAGGACGATTTGGATTATTACAACAACAACACCAATTATTTTGACGCTCTGATGTCACGATCAACCCAAAACGTGTCATCGCTCACCCAAGTTGTTTCTATTATCATTGCTACATTGTCTCCAGCATATGGCGCGATGATGGACAGCATATTTTATTAAATAGCCTACTCAGCTTCTGGTTAGTTCAACTTTGAGAATAGATTAACAGCGATATTTTTTTATCGCCCGATAAGAGTCTCGCGTTAACGCAGCACGTTAACGCCGATAACGGCCCACCACTAATATAAATGCTATCGACATTTCGTTTGGATATTATTGAATATACAAGTCTGTAGATTAGTGACATTTTTGACTGAAGGTTAACGGTTGAAAAGTGAATGAATTAGTTACGACGTAGGCCTATTGGAAAGTATTACCCGACACAGTGGCGGGTGAAGTGACACAATTCACCCGCCACCATACAAATCCACCCGCAAATGGCGTGTGGCGGGTGTTAATTTCCATCCCTGTAGCCTACATAACAAACTCTGTAGGTGGCAGAGAAGTAAAAGCTGCGTCACGTTTTGAACTACACACATTTTCCATCTAGTTTCGACTGTTTTTGGATTGTCTGTGCTGTTAAATAAGTAAACAATTATTAATGCTTAACGGCACCAAAAATCCAAAAACCCAGTTGAAACTAGATGAAAACGGTTGTAGTTGAAAACGTGACGCAGCATTTACTTCTCCGCCACCTACAGAGTTTGTTACGTACGATCATTCATAAACCCCCATGCTATTCCCCATAGACATTTGACCGAGGGAACCGGGAGCCTCGGAGGCGGGACTTATTCTTCAGGTCTATTCATTCATTCAAGATGAATGATGAATGATTGAATGATTCAAGGTGGCGGCGGAATTTACGTATATGTTCCACTGATCAGGGCAGCTCAGGTGATATCTAGTCAGTAGGCTATATATATCTATGATATCTAGTGAGTAGCCTATATATATCTATGACTGAAACCGGGGACTGTCCCCGGAAACCGGGGACAGTCCCACGTCTGGTCACCCTACCGCACGGGCATTAAAGACAAATTAATCCGTGTAGGCCCACCTTAATTTCTATAACTTTTATAATCGGACAAACAAAAAGTAAGTCAAGTGTTTCAAATTGAAGCCAGAAAAACAGAAAAAGCAAATCAGCCCAGCAACTCGTGAAAGTAGGCTACTGAAGACAAAAGCCCCGATGTAGTTGGACTTGTAGGCTACATCTGACTTATGAGTGATAAACATATCAGCAGCCTATCTTCATTAGGCTACCTCCTGTTCTAGATATTATTTGGTTATTGGATGACAGAAGTTGAATGTAGGATTCCATAAGCTCCACCATGACTGACTCGTCTCATCCTAGAGCTCAAACCACCGTCTTCCAGGCGCCTGAACAGCTCGGTCCGAGGGACTATTCAACCGCCTGGTGACCGCAAGGTTTAATATCTATTTACTTTTACTTTTTGTTTCTCCGGTTTTAAAAAGAAGAAACGACCGCGACGAAACTACAAGTTGTTACGTCATAACTGAGTCAAAGTGAAAGTAAGAATGGCGCTAAAACGATCATTATTTGTACATGTCATAGTTGTCTATACCCACTTAACTTATAGGCTACCATAATGTCGTGAATATATTGACGAGAAAATCATATTTGACTTACAGAGCATTTAGATTACCTTACTTTGATTGAGATCGTCGTAACTCTCGCCTGTAATCAACTGTTGAATAAAACACGATGGCTAAACCTCGACTCCACGCCTCGTACCCACTGTACACGTCCGGAAGAGAGTGGGCGTGTCCGACGCATGGGGTAAAACACGATCTGCGTAGTGATCACCTACACGCCCCTTTCTCAATAAACTGTAACTGATTGAAAAGACACCCAACTAAATATAAAAATGTACTTTATTCACACTCTTCACACTCTTCACACACACACACACACACACAGTCCAACTTGTTTCTTTCATGCCTGCTGCAGTAGAGTATAAAGGGCTGATTATGGTTCCACTTTCACGCAACGCAATGACCACGCAGACACTTCGACGCAGTCTTGAACCTTTATGGTTCTGCGTCGGGTTTTACTGTGCGTTCACACCAAAAGACACAAATGTCGCCGTGTAGCGCGACACAGCAAATGTTGTAGCGCGACACAGCGAAATCTGTCGCTGTGCTTAATGTGTGCTTATTTGTGTGCACTTAACGTGTCGCGGGGCGAATTTTGTCGCGGAGCGTTTTGCCTGCCAACGGTCATTCATGCCAATTCAGTCTCATCAACCATGGCCGAGATGTGTGTCTGTACCTGTTGTGGAAGAGGGAGAGACGTCGGAATGCCCGTCGTTTATGGGTTAATAATATAATCCGGAGGCGCACACCGCTTTGTGCCATGATATTATATATATCGTATATATTATATTATATAGATATTTATATATTATATATAGATATAGCGCTCCGGGAGTCACAAACGGCAACAATCACTTTCTCCTCCAAGCTGCGGTTCACTGAACGGTTGAACGGTGATTGGCTGTTTTACGTTACTTCACCCAGGGAGTGAACTGATTGGCTGTTACTTGACGTCACCCAGGGAGTGAACGCTGATTGGCTGTTTTACGTTACTTCACCCACGTTACCCACAGGCAGTGAACGCTGATTGGCTGTTTCAACGCGAATGCCGCGGAAAAGTTGAAATATTTCAACTTCTGCGACATCTGTCGCTCATCTGCGCGACAAAATCCACGTGAACGCGCCCGCCCGTCTTGGGGAAAACTGTCGCCCCGTCAATCAAATCTTGTCGCGGGTCCCGGCGACAAAAAGTGTCGCCCTATACGCGTCTCTACGTTCACTTAACATTGAAACGTGTCGCGGGGCGAAGTGCGGTGTGAACACACAGTTAGTGAGCGGACCAATCACAGCCCTTGCGGCTGCGTCGCCTCAACGGAAGGATGCAATTTTTGGGAGGCGCACGTCAGGCCCTCGCGGTGGACACAAGGAGGGTCCGCAAGGACGTAAGGGGTCCGTAGACCCCCTTGTGTTGCGTGAACGTGGGACCATAATCAGCCCTTAACAGCACTGGGACGATTAACTGTACATGTGTCACTCCACTTTACAGGTGTTTCTAATAACCATTGATTACATTGACGATGTAAGCAGTTAACTCAAAACACGTCAGACTTGCGACGCGTAGGCCTACTTGTTATGTTCTAGACACATGCCAACACATGTTAAGGGGTTAAACATAATATATATAGACATATGGTACACTTTATATATTGTACAGCACTTTGGGATAGATTTAGGTGAAAAGTGCTATATAATGTGGAATGTATGGTTTGTATTCTTATTATATTAGTTTGAAACTATGGCGGCATATCACTGCCAAACATTTCACTGCAATTGTGCAGAGTATTTCTATGGTCACGAGATCAAAAATACAGCCTGTGAGGAGGAAATCATTAATTGAAAAGTTCAAAAGTACAACTTTTGAGGGCTCAGAATAAGGATTTCACTTCCATGCCCAGCGTGGGACTGCACACCTACTTTTGGTAACTAGTCAGTGAACCATGTTCATTACTCCATCCTCTGAACTCTTTCGCAGAAATAGTTTGTAAGGTACTCATACAATATTATAGGCAGCTTATAATTAAGATCTACGTAACTATGGCATTCACCTATTGTGTTGTAGAAGTATTGACCTAACGATCAGGGGTGTCATAGTGGGGGGAAAAGTGGGACTCATTTATTTCAAAGTAATAAATGTTGCAAGTCATTTTAAATTGGCTCAAAAACGTTTGAGTGACTGAACTTGGTATACAAAAAATGATTTGTGGAGGCTTACTATCATTCCTTACAGAGGCAAAAAATGCTTTAGTTCAACCCTGCACAAGGATTCCCCCAAACAGTAACACAGCTAATCGCGAGTCGAGTGAATGCTAATGCTTGAGTGCCAATTTTGCACCACGTTAGTCATGTCTTTCCCCAAGAAAGGGAAGTCAGGGTCACAAAAAAGAGAAGAAAGTAAGGAAAGAGAAAAAAGCAAGCTAAGGGAAAACAACTCCTAACTGATTTATCTCAAAAGAAAGGTGAGCACAACGGAGTATTGTTTAAAAAACATGGTTTAAGAAACCTGGTTTAAGAGCCATTTTAAGCTAATATCAGCAGTTGTTTGGATTGAAGGCAGTCATCAAGGAATCTAGCATGGAGCATAATGACATTGTATAACATTGAACATTGAATTATTAAATATCATAAATTAATCAGCATTTTGTACCTACAATGGTATGTCATATGACATATCTATCAAATAAATAAAATACCCAGTAAAGCTTAGCATCACGAGAAACACAGGGCCCTTAGAAACAGCCACAGAGAGTAGAGTGCACAATTGCTTGCCCAATTATTTGTAAAAAAACAATTGTTCAAAGATGCGTGAGCTACATGGATCAGGAGAGGGAGGGTGCCCACAGAGACTGCTTTTGTACAGGGCCTATAGAGTTGTAAGCCCCGCCCCTGCAGACGACGGCTCCTGGGAGTGGATGGATGGTGAGTGCTGACCGTGACCGATTGTCTCCGACGCAGCAAAACACCGCAAGACAAACGGGACTCATGCCGGTGATCAAATGCATTTAACTTTCAGGTTTTGTATCGGGGGCGTTCCTGGAATGCGGTCGTTATTGTAAAAACCGGAGCTATGAGATTAGGAAGCACTTTGAACTGAGTTCATCATCTTGGATTGCGTCTTGGCTGTTCTGTCCTAATGCCGCCCCGGGCGGCTGCCCGTATCGCCCGTACCAGTACCGGAACACGTCCATCTCGAAGACGAGTTCGTTCAGAATCAGCTGCTTATCGCAGGTCGACTCTCGATTTCCTTCTCATACACGTGTTTAATTTGCGTGTGTTTAGACAGATGGGCACGCACACACACGCGCACCAAGCATCACCCGCATTCATTCATTCTTTTAAACACTCTCACTCGCGGTAAAACTATGTTTTCTCACGATCAAATACTCATCAATCCTAACCCAAGTAATGGGCTTGTACACGATGTCTGGGTCAAGAACATATGTACAACTTACCGCTGTATCAGCTGTTCTTTCCCAAATCATTTAACCAATAATTTACCCTAAAACTAGATTTTGTTTTGGAAGCCTGGAATATACTTTGCTCGAATGTATTATTGTTATTATTATTTTAACGCATGGCATAGCCTAGGCCTACTATACTTCATTCATGTTCATTCATGCAGCCCTATGGAAAAAAAAAATGTTTCCACAATCCACACGCTATTTCTATGCAGTTTCACACGTATGAATAATCTTTGACATCATAATATTTAACATGCAAGTGTAGTGGTGCCTGGTTGCTGCGGGGGAAAATCAGCTTTGCGCCGGGTGCAAACTAGCAACGACACATGCGTCGGTGTAGAAAGTAAATTGCGCCGGGCGCAAGATAGGGCCCTTCTTCTGTTTGGCGCACATCATGGCTAATTTGCATACGCGCACAGGACTGTCGGAATGGGAACGTGTCGGACTGGCAGCATGTAACCATAATAACAACGGCTAACGTGTAACGGTGGTCCCGTTAAAATAATGTCAATGAATCAGCTCAAGCCTAACATTATCTACAATCGTTGTTCTGGAACCAAAGACAATACCGTTAGCATCTACAACTTGTAGGCCTATTTAATAAGCCTAAATTGTTCTGTGCTGTGTCCTGATTGGCTGAAGAGAAATAGCCACATCGTTGCGTTCTAAAACTGGACCTGGCGATTTGACATGTTCAATCCTTGGCGACTCCTTGCAACGCCTTGCAACGACCAGTTCACACTGCTGCAACTTTTCCCCTGCGACGTTCTAAAACCGTCTCGTTGCAAGTCGTTGCGTCGCGAATCTTTGGTCTGAACTGGGCTTTATACCACCGTCGCTTAAACGAATCCATTGAAAATTACGCTAGGCTACAATATAAAAACTGAACAGGCTACAACAATAAGTGTGTTGTTTCATCGACCCAAAACAAGCGCGTCCCCTTCAGACACACATCCCAGTAGGCCTACAGCAGGGTTAGCCTGTTGTAGCCTACTGGAGACGCACATCCCAGTACAGCGGGGTCAAACATGGTCAAACCAGGCCAGTATACGTTGGAAGTATATTATGTGGCCCAGACCACCATGGGTCTTGGGTGCAATTACACCTGAATTGATTCATAAGCCTTTTGGCAATACCGGCTCACACCCAAAACGCATGAAATAGCAGGTGTTAATCACGGTGAACAAAAACAAGTTGAAAACACAATTAAGTAATCATTCTCCAAATACCTTAAGGTGTCCGCAGGAAGAGCCAGGATTTAGGTTGGAAAAAAAACAACGTATTTTAGAATAAAAAGTTACAAGGGCTCTGTTGCTTTACCGTGAGCGACCTGAGTGGAAGCATAGGGAAGGGGGAGGTTAGGGTATAGGGAGGGGAGAGGTAACCGTACCTTATTAGGGTAACATGCATGTGTATAATAAAAATTACTGCACAACAAGCCACACAGCGAGGTCATTTTAAATTATTTTATATCATAAAACCAGTATACATTTCAACATCTGTGCCCACAGTGAAACAATTCTGGGATGTGATTAAAAAAAACAACGGTTCATCGTGAGACCATCTGACCCTAACTCTGTCCCTAACACTGAACCATGAGGAACCCGCGTAGGAACAAGGAACCCTTGAGAAACAAGGAACCCTTGACAACCTGTGACTAAAGTCACGTCCTGCGAGGTAGAAGTTGAATCCGAAGTCTCCACCGTCCAGCTCTGATGAGGCGCCGTCGGTGGGTCACTGAAATGTTGCAAGAGGAAAAACACAAATAGTTAGCCTCGTAGCATGATCTATGTTGTTAGCCATAGGCCAACAATGTCAATGAGGCTACCCATGTCCATTACGCCATGAGGCTACCCGTGTCCATTACGCCATGAGGCTACCCATGTCCATTACGCCATGAGGCTACCCATGTCCATTACGCCATGAGGCTACCCATGTCCATTACGCCATGAGGCTACCCATGTCAATTATGCTACAATATCAATTATACTATGAGGTTAACGATATAGATAACTCTATGAGGCTAGCAATGTCGATTATGCTGTGAGGCTAACAATATCCATTATGCTGTGAGGCTAACAATATCCATTATGCTATGAAGCTAACAATATCAATTATGCTAGGAGGCTAACGATGTCCAGCTAGGAGGCTAACGATGTCCAGCTAGGAGGCTAACGATGTCCAGCTAGGAGGCTAACGATGTCCAGCTAGGAGGCTAACGATGTCCAGCTAGGAGGCTAACGATGTCCAGCTAGGAGGCTAACGATGTCCAGCTAGGAGGCTAACCATCAGCTCTCCTCAGCCGAGGGTTCCTCATCATTTTGTCCATGATTTTTTTAGTTAATATAATTTGTGTTGAAATTAATAAATAATTATAAAATAATTATTGTAAATAATTATACTTATACTAACTATACTTTTGTTTTGAGAATTCTAAACTAGAAACAGTGGTAGTAGTTTATTATTCTTTGGACACCTCGTTTAAATAATTATGAATCAAATCAAATGTTAAACTTCAACATGAAACATGCACACACTTGGGAATTTGTAATTCAGGAATATCGTAAAACATTCTGTGAATTTAACAGCATAGCTCTGGTGGTGAAACGATGTAAAGAAAACTGTTGGTATTAACCTTCCAAAGACTTAGAGCAGTCCTATCGTAGTCCTCTTCTCGCTCCTGGTGGGTCGTCAGCTTCATCTGTTCACAATACAAACACATTAAAAGGGTGATGTTACGTCACCAGGTGTGAGTGTGACCAGCTGTTACATTTTAGTTGTGTTTTAGTGTCCACCTAGATGTACGCTGGATAAACTATAGTAGTAGCAGCTGATGTGACTTTAATTACGTCAAATCACAGCTTTGGCTAAAATTCACAGAATGAAAAATTTGAATGAAAAACTAATGAATGATTGTTTGAAATATTTTAAAAGAATCTCCGGGTGTCAAGTATTTGGTGATGGTTACCCTCCGGTCCCCAGCCTCCGGTCTAGCCTGGTGCCCCATTCCTGGTCCAGGGGGATCTGGTTACCCTCCGGTCCTCAGTCTCCAGTCCAGCCTGGTGCCCCATTCCTGGTCCAGGGGGATCTGGATACCCTCCGGTCCACAGCCTCGGTCCAGCCTGGTACCCCATGCCTGGTCTAGGGGATCTAGTTACCCTACATTATAATTAAGCGCGAGAAAAGCACTATACACATCCAATGTATTATTATTATTATTATTCACCCTGGTACCCCATACCTGGTCCAGCAGGATCTGGTCTCCAGCCTCTGGTCTCCCATGCCTGGTCTTGGGGATCTGGTCACCTGCTGGTCCTCAGCCTCTGGTCCAGGAGATCCTGTGAAGTCAGACAGCATCTTTATAGACCCGTGCACATAGCGGTCTCGAATCTAACTACCAACCCCCCCGCAGAAGCCCCTTACCTTGAGCTGGAACGACGATGGAGATCTTGGGGTGCTTTGGTCGTCTCGTTGCAAAATACAGCCAACAGACTTACCTTGAGCAGATCTAGTAGTTTGTTGCTGTTGGTTCATGTACAAATAATTGACTATACATTTCATATCCCCCCCATTTAGCAAACAATTCCCACCCATAAACAAGGCTGACAGACAACAGTACAAAATAACAAACTGTTCTCATGCCTTTTGTCTACTTCCTTACTACTCTCCAAAACATTGCATGCACATCGCATGAGTGTTGCCTTACTGATCAGGGTGTGATCTGAGTGACCAGAGATGCATGCTGGGATACTGTGCTATCTGATGCCTACAGTTCTGTAGACGTTCCCCCTCAGGAGAAACCAAGTTTTCAAAAGGCTGTCATGACATCAGTTACATGACCGTCACGTCCATCAAGACCGTGACAGGGACTCCCAAGGAGAAACGCCAAAGGGTAGGACGTGAGGCTCCCCCACTCGGCGACTAGAATACAACCAAGCTCTTACAGAAGAGAATCATGGAGCACATTTCAACGCTCCTCTTTATAGACCTTGAAGCCCCAGTGAGGCTTTCTTCACTTCTTCTGAAGAGCACAACTGAAGATGGGGCCGCTAGTTGGGATGTTTCCAAGATGGTTTCCGATTCAAGGGGGACCCATCTCCCAGGTCCAATTAGCCTCATCATTACAAGTCAGCCCAAGAAAGACTTGGATCTCAGGGCAGGAGTACAGGAGATCCAGAGGGCTTGCCAGCAGTCCATGTTGAGGTTAGGTAGGGAAGCCACGTCGCAGACTGTTCATCTTCCATCTTCAGTCAGTTGGTTGGTTTCTCATCCGATTCGGTCCATTCGGAATGCCGTTAGTCCATCAGCCATTGTACCAAGTAGCCATTCCCATTGTTTGCATGATTCAGTCACACTGGAGTCCAAGCTACATGACACTCAAGTCATCCTGTCCAGTGTGTAGAAGGGTTGAATTGAGATCCAGATGCTAGATTGCTCCAGGCTCTTGCTGTATTGAACACCCACTTTGTTATCCGCTTTGATTTAGGCCACAGTCTTGAGTCCTCCAGAAACGTCCGACCAAAAGACACCTCAAGGGTGTTTCAGGAAGAGTAGCGTCCTCCTGTAGCTGAAAATTAAAATGTTCAGGTAATACAAGCCAAGTAGAAGTAGTAAGATTTCCTCACATGTAGTGCCCAGTACCAGGTTATAGATTGCCCCGCTCACACTTAGTGCCCCATGCCAGGGCAACGCTTGCCCCTCTCACATAGTGCCCCATGCCAGGGCAATGATTGCCCCTCCCACAGTGCCCCATGCCAGGGCAAAGATTACCCCTCTCATATAGTGCCCCATGCCAGGGCAAAGATTACCCCTCTCATATAGTGCCCCATGCCAGGGCAACGCTTGCCCCTCTCACATAGTGCCCCATGCCAGGGCAACGCTTGCCCCTCTCACATAGTGCCCCATGCCAGGGCAAAGATTACCCCTCACATAGTGCCCCATGCCAGGGCAAAGATTACCCCTCTCATATAGTGCCCCATGCCAGGGCAAAGATTACCCCTCTCACATAGTGCCCCATGCCAGGGCAACAATCACCCCTCACCTGAAAGTGCCCCATGCAACGTTAAAGATTGCCCCTCACACTTATTACCCGTCTCACACTTAGTGCCAC